>NC_063061.1:9600088-9970713 GCF_018812025.1 Megalobrama amblycephala
AGGACTCAGAGGCCTGAGGTTGGAGCTAGGTGATTGACACAACTGGGCAGAGCTGAAGACCTGGAAGCCCAAGGTGGATCTGAGCAGCTGAGCGGAGCCACTGGAGGAGGAGCAGAGGGCTGAAAGGAGCCAGTGGAGACAGGGCTGAGAAACTGAATTGTCAGGCATTGTCAGTGGAGGAGGGAGTGGGAGGCTGAGCAGGAAGGCTGGGTGGAACCAGCAGTTATGGAGACTTGGAGATGGCCAGAACCCAGCGGTGACGAAGGAGAATTGGAGCTGGGCGGAACCAGTGGAGACTGGAGACCTTGAGATACGACAATCTAATTCATCATATCTTTTTATGGGGACTGGGCACAGCACATCCTTAGCGGTGGGTGTATGGGCGAGGCTGCACTCCATGCCATCGTACTCCACTAGAATACCCTCAGAGATGGACATTGGTGCCTGCTCGCACACTTGGGCAGACTTATTGGCTCGGGCTCCAGGACAACAATGACCTCCGGTGTTGGCTCTGGCTTTCTTGGCGGGGCTCTGAGTCTGCGGTGGGCTCTGGCATATCATTCGTAATGGGTGTGGCTGTTGGCTGGCTGGGCTCCGGGTCCAATGTGAGCTTGGGGCTGGTGGTGTTCTCCTGAGCAATGCACATTCGCATTACACAAGCACCCACTCCACATAATATGCAAAACTCTCTTTAGGACCATCCCCAGGCAGCTTGGCCTTAGTCAAGGTGTTGAGTCTAACATAATAAAAAGTGCATAGGCAATTGTCTGGGTAGTGGGTCAGGTGAGCCAAATCTAAAAACTTATGGGGATATGGTCCTTGAGGGAACGGTCCTCTTGTGTGAGGCAGAGAAGCTAGACTGCTTTTAGATCACAGCAATGGTTGCAAAAAAGGATGAGTTGAGGCTGGGTCTAAGCGCAGCAGTGATATTTATTAACAGTGATCAGAGATACAAGCATTCAGGAGAATCAGGCGAACATCAAAGATAAATCACTGAACAACTAATAAGAATCGACAGAACAACAGAAACTGGTTCTGATTCCTTCCGTCTCCGGACATCACTTTTGGCCACTATTGTATATATAGTCAGGATGCATCACCCTATGTTGAACATCAGTGAAGCCAAACACTATTGGTTTGCTGTGGGTCTTATAACCAGTCACGTTGTACTGAGTTTGAGAATGCTGAAATGTGAAAAAGCTATGGCATAGGGAACGATTTTCAGTTAGTGACATATATTCAATTTCATATTGTTCCTCACAAAGAGCATCATATAATTTCAGAAGAATTGGAATATATAGAAATTATTTATTTCCTGAATTTATATTTTTGTGTTTTTCTTGCAGAAGAAAAAAGTCATACAGGTTTAGAATGAGGAGGGTACACTCTTAAAAAAAAAAAAAAAAAAAAGTTGTTTTTGACATCTATGTTCCATGAAGAACCTTTAACATGCATGGAACCTTACCATTGCATAAAAGGTTCTTTTATAGTGGTTCTTTGGGGAACCAAAATTGTTTTATGGCATCATGCCAAAAAAAACCCTATTTGGAACCTTTATTTTTAAGAGTGTAAGTAAATGATGAAAATTTAATTTATGGTTGAACTTTCCCTTCACACTTCCCACAGATGTGAAGGAAAGGATGCACCAGCATGGTGTGTGTGTGTGTGTGTGTGTGAGAGATAGATAGAAGGGATGGGTGACACAAATGGGTGGAGTGTAAGAGAAGTGACCTGCCCTCTCTTTCTCTCTCTCTTACTTTCTCTCTCACACAATCCCTCCCTCGCTCCCTCAGCCTCGACTATAAATAACCGAAAAATGACTTTCAAGGTGCAGAGATAGAATCCATTTGGAATGTTCTCTAAAATGAAGAGTGATTTATGATTTCATACAATTCCTGCTGAAAGCATTCCGGGCTTTGCCCGGTCATCAAAGTCCTGCCAGCTCAAATCTATTATTTATCGCCCAGTATGTCTATGTGGCATCAGAACTTTATGGCAGGTAATGTTTGTCTTTAGCAAACATGATGTGGAAAAATCAATACCGGATAGGATAAATGGCATTAAAAGATGGCGGCGAGAGGTTATTTACACTTTTTAAAAACATCTTCAGTATTATCTGGACAGATATATTGATGCACCTCAGACCGTCGCTGTTCTGGTAGGTGCATAATTGAGATGCATCTGTTTAAACAGGCCAAGCGAGTTAATTTGATACTTTTCCATAATTAAAATTAGGTTTCTTTAAAATTAGGTTTCATTAGGTGTATATATATATATATATATATATATATATATATATATATATATATATATATATATATATATATATGTATATATATGTGTGTGTGTGTGTGTGTGTGTGTGTGTGTGTGTTTAATTTTCATATGAATTCGTATGATGTGAACCACAGGCAAATGGAGGACTTCTTAGAAAAAAGATGATGGTCCACCCCTTACCGTCACTGGAGCATAAGCAGATTATAGAAAAACTTACTAAACACCCATTTTTCACAATAAAATCAAGTCCCACAAATCCTATTGCAATGAAATACACCGAATTTCCAGAAGTAAAATGATGTGCATACAGCTTGAAACATTTACTATGAAATTACTAGTGCAAGTGCCTAAAAAACACATCTTTATGGGGATTACAGTATACACATATATATATTTATGTGTGGGTGTGTGAATATTCTACAATAACATGGAACAATGAATCGGCACACGATAAAACCAGAAACGTGCATTATGATTGTCAACATGGTGAATTCCTATATCATGCCATTAAATTTGGATGAGGGTTTTTGGTCACACCGTAGGAGAACATGTGGGTGTCTAGAATCCCAGGATTCTCCATCAGTGAAATAGCCAGTGCTGGGGAAGATACGACGGGCCTGCTCGGAATAAATCACTTTTCCATTGTGTGTGTGAGATGGGGCTGTGCAAGGCCAGATGAAGAAGAAGAAAGATGGAGGGACAGGGACGCTTCAGCGGCTTAATGGAGTTGTTTTCAGCCCTGGTGCTGCTCAATCTTGCTCTCAGGGACCCCGCGTGTTCCTTCAGCCTTTTTAGTGCGGCTTTGCGAACTATGTAAACTTCAGCTCAAACATTATGTAAATATACCAAGTGAATCCATTGGTGTGTGTGAGCGAGTACTTATTTTTAATAGTCAGCGAGTTATGTTTACCTTATGCAAATGACTGTCTAAACGCTGTGTAGCATCAGCAACCTTTGCCATTGCCAGTTTCATGCTGTTTCATAAACGGTACAAAAAACAGTCATATGACACTTGCCCATAGTTGCTGTATGTTCTTCTATAGTTTTAGAGCATTTTTGGTTTGTATAATGCTACAGATATAAGAACGAGAAATTGATCAAACAAATCATTAAATCCACCGAGAATGAGTAACACTGTTACTTTAGTATTATTTATGTTATTATAGTTTGTATAATATTTTTATTTTCAGTTTTCATTTTCATTTTTATTATATATATTTTTTTTTTTTATAATTATTATTTAGGTTTAATTTATTTTTATTAAAGTTTGAGTAAGTTAAGTTTTTAATTTTATTTATTTACAGTTAGTAATTTTAGTTATAAGTTTTGATCTAATATTTATTTTATTTCAGCTTTATTTGAATTATTAAAACTAAAAACTAAAAAATTGATCAATTAAATGAAAAATGGATAAAATCAAGCTCTGATTGTGGATAAATTAATAAATAAATGTGGGTAAATGGATGCAATTTGATAATTTATGCGAATAATGAATTATTTGATTCAATTATCCATTGATTTATCGATTTTTCAGTTCTTTGGCAAGTTCTCAGTAGATTTCTTGATTTTTGAGTGGCAGATTTGTGTCCCTGTACAAATGACCACACACCTGAACCACAAGTTAATCGACCATTTGTCAACCTGCTGGGTCGCAGAACGAATTGACTAGACCTTTCAATCTCTACTGTGTGAGCGCTAAAACCTAGTGTCTGACATTACTTAGAAATGGGAGATGAAAGCTTGAATGAAATACAGTATTGTTAGCTGTGTCGTTGTCCTCATGCTGAGTTGCTGTTTCTAACTGGATGTATCCGCAGCAGTTACACTGAATGTGCCTCAAGCAAGCCTTAATGCTTTTACGATTATGTCAGTGTAATTGTAAAAGCAGACACACCGCTTCACTAGTTCAGCAACGTGTGCTGGAAACAGCACGCATTTTGCAAATTGAGTGAAACGTTCAATTCAGAGAGAGGTCGGGCAGGAGGATGCAATGGTGGTTGGTGACAATGCTTTCTGTCTGTGTTTATTTCCCAGGCCTCACCGAGTCTGTCATTGCGGCGGCCTGCTCCAGAGTCGGACAGAGCGTTCTGCATTTGGACAGGTACCACTCAAGACACTATTAGACTGGAAGATTCCTTGAAACTGAGAAGTATCGCTTTGCTATTTTCTTATTTTGCATTGTACATTCAGGTGAAGTGGAATTTGATGCTCAGTGTTTATGAAGTGAGATACATGCACACAAACACTTGAATTTTTTTTTTCATTTTACAGGAGGAACTACTATGCTGGAAACTGGGCGAGCTTCACATTCAATGGCCTGCTCTTGTGGATAGAGGAATATAAGGTCATTATTTTAGCATTTTCACTCAAATAAGAGTTTATGAGAATTTGGTGTCCTTGTTACATGTAGTTACTGTAGTAATAACTATAAATTATGCATAATTACATGCAACTAACCCCAATTCTAACGCTAAATATGTAGTTAATTGTTATTACTCGGTACTTAAAGATATAGTTCACCTAAAAATTAAAATTGTGTCATCATTTGCTTACCCTCAAGATGTTCCAAACAAGTTTCTTTCTTCTGTTGAACACAAAATAAGATATTTTGAAGAATGCAGGTGACTGTAGCCATTGACTTCCATAGTATTTTGGAATGGTGGCTACCGGCGTCAACTGTCTGGTTACCAGCATTCTTCAAAACATCTTCTTCTGTGTTCAACAGAAGAAAGAAATTCATACAGGTTTGGAACAACTTGAGGGTAAGTAAATGATGACACAATTTTAATTTTTAGGTGAACTGTCCCTTTAAATGTATAATTGCACTCTAACACGGACACATTAAAATAAAGTGTAACTGAGAATTGCACCAACTGAAAAACTTGAAAACTGATTTAGTTGTTAACAGTTTTAAGCTGTAGGTCACCTTGTGTTTTTTTTAGCCAACGGTTGATTTTGGTTTATAATGTGTGTTCTCAGAAACAGCAGGAGGCACAGATCACAGAGTCGGAGCAAGTATGGAGAAGCTTGATTGATGAGGGAGAGGATGTGGTGCCTCTCAGCTCTGTGGACTCCTCTATTTCCAACTTAGAAGTTTTCTGTTATGCCAGGTTAGCAATAATTGTGCTTCACTTACAACTCGCACAGTCACAAATTTAAGATGGCAGGTCCTGTAAGTTTTCTTAAATGAACAGTTTCTTTGAATTTCACTGAATTTATATATATATATATATATTATTATTATTTTTAAATATATTTTGGGGGACCTTTTAAGGTATTCTACAGCATCTAATCAGAATAATAATAAACATGCATCATGACAGAAACTATTTTAATTGACTTGTATTGACTGTAATTATTTTTCTATTATTTTTAGTTGTAGATAATGAATAGTGGAGTATGTTTTACAGGAAAATGCTATTTCAGTCTAATTAAAAGTTCACCTTTAATGTATTACATGCTGTTCCTTTGTAATCATTTGTGAAATTTACTATCCATTTAAAAGTAAATGCTACACCAATTTGTTTTTGTGTAAAAAGTACTAAATTAATAATAGATAATATATAAAATAATTTATAATGAATAGCAATAATAATAATTTACAAATACTACTAATAATAAATAAAATAATAATTAATTATGAAAAGGTCACACTGTGTTTCTATACATCTGTGCTATTCCTCATAAAATCCAAATAATGTATACAACTCTAAATGAGGTTACTTACTAACAATTATATTTTTGATGACTGAAAAAAAAAAAAGCTTTCCTGAGGGCAAATCTCCGAATCAAAACACATAGTGTACAACATCCTTCACATAGTGTACAAGGCCAGAGAAATATTTTAAAATGACTGCCAGGACATAGACCAAGAAGAAAATGCATTTTTTTTACCTTAATGCAGGGCCATAACCACCATAGACATTGAGGGGGACAAGTTCACCTCAATTATTAGAAATGGCCAAATTGTCCCCTTCAATATTTGAAATTCTTGCACTGATCTGCTACACTCCATTATTCAGTGCTCTGTTTGTTGTTAAGATGAGAAAAAGGGTTTAAAAGTGACATTTTTAGCCTGATCATAAAAGTAAAATTGAGGTGGCCAATCAAATTAAAGTAGGCAGATTTGACCATTTACAGAAGCAGAGTGTGAATTCCTGCACAATAAGAGAGCAAGGTAAGATGGAAATAGTGAAACATTTAATATTTGACAACTTTTTTTACTATAGAAATGTTTGACAGTAATATCCAGGGATGCAAACTACTCAGCTTTTTCCCTCAGATATGGCCGTTTTGAATTGAAAAGATGAGACAAGAAGTGTTTTGCGCTTTTGACTAATAGGCATACAAATAAAAGTGCATGTGTTTAAAATATTATTTGCAAATAGTTCAAAATGATTTCTTACCAACTAGAATTAGACCTAGAATTTCCTTCACTATTCTGTTTCTTAATGTTTCTTTTAAAAAAAAAAAGGTCCCCCCCAATGTTCAAGACATGGTTAGGCCCTTTCAATGTTAAAAAAAACTTGTTATCATTTTTTTTTTTTTTTGATGCTGTAACTAATTTTCCTGTCCTTTATAGTGAGGAAGAAGAGAAGGAAGAAACGAAGACTCCGTTAACAAGCTGTCAGCCAATGAATGCTGAGACTGAATCAGAAGAGACCAATGAAGACTCTACAGAGGCTCAAGACACGGTTACAGGTGATGACGCTACAGAATCCAATGCTAAGACGCAGAACGAGGAGCATGAGGAGCAGCAGACATCTGAGATTTCAGAACCCAGCCAATCACAGGAAGAGAAAGAGCCGCAGCCAATCAGCAGCCCAGCAGATCCACCTGTGGAGGTGGAAAAGAAGATAACATATCAAAAGTTGTTAAAAGAAGGACGTAGATTCAACATTGACCTTGTCTCCAAGGTTTGTATTGTTTAAATATGATCATCAGAATACTAGATAATAAAGAGCAAATAATATGATACCAAGAACTGCTTTAATTACCAAGACATCACTCCTACATGTGTGAATAGATGCTTCAAACTATTAAAATGACTTAATAAAACACCATCATATAATGATCGCAGTCTGACATCTAGCTTTAAATGAACTTAGAAAGCAGTGAAATGAAATTTATAGTGTGCTCTTTGTCCCCCTTCAAAGTTGATGTATTCTCGTGGTGCATTGGTGGATCTGCTCATCAAATCTAATGTGAGCCGTTACGCAGAGTTCAAGAACATCGGCCGCATCCTCACCTGTAGAAATGGAAAAGTAGAGCAGGTATGGAGCAGATCTAATTGTAACAGAATAAAGTATCTATCTATTAATCTATCTGTCTGTCTGTCTTTATTTCATCCGTTTTTCTGTCTCAGTGTCTGTCTGTCTATCTGCCTGCTTGTTTTCCTTTGATCTATCTATCTATCTATCTATCTATCTATCTATCTATCTATCTATCTATCTATCTATCTATCTCTGTCTGTTTGCTTGTTTTACTTTGATCTGTCTGTCTGTCTCTTTTCCTTTGATCTCTCTCTCTGTCTGTCTGTCTGCTTGTTTCCTTTGATCTGTTTGTCTGTCTGTCTGCTTGTTTTCCTTTGATCGATCAATCTATCGATCTATCTATCTGTCTGTCTGTCTGTCTGTTTGCTTGTTTTCCTTTGATCTGTCTGTCTGTCTGTCTGCTTGTTTTCCTTCAATCGATCTATCTATCTGTCTGTCTGTCTGTCTGTTTGCTTGTTTTCCTTTGATCTGTCTGTCTGTCTCTTTTCCTTTGATCTCTCTATCTGTCTGTCTGCTTGTTTTCCTTTGATCATCGATCTATCGATCTATCTGTCTGTCTGTCTGTCTGTCTGTCTGTCTCTTTTCCTTTGATCTCTCTATCTGTCTGTCTGTCTGTCTGTCTGTCTGCTTGTTTTCCTTTGATCGATCGATCTATCGATCTATCTGTCTGTCTGTCTGTCTGTCTGTCTTTTTTCTTGTTTTCCTTTGATCTGTCTGTCTGTCTGTCTCTTTTTTCTTTTATCTATCTATCTATCTATCTATCTATCTATCTATCTATCTATCTATCTATCTATCTATCTATCTATCTATCTATCTATCTATCTATCTATCTCTCTGTCTGTCTGCTTGTTTTCCTTTGATCGATCGATCTATCGATCTGTCTATCTGTCTATCTGTCTGTCTGTCTGTTTGTTTGCTTGTTTTCCTTTGATCTGTTTGTCTGTCTGTCTGCTTGTTTTCCTTTGATCGATCGATCGATCTGTCTGTCTGTCTGTCTGCTTGTTTTCCTTTGATCTATCTATCTATCTATCTATCTATCTATCTATCTATCTATCTATCTATCTATCTATCTATCTATCTATCTATCTATCTATCTATCTATCTATCTATCTGTCTGTCTATCTGTCTGTCTGCTTGTTTTCCTTTGATCGATCTATCTATCTATCTATCTATCTATCTATCTATCTATCTATCTATCTATCTATCTATCTATCTATCTATCTATCTATCGTTCTATCGATCTGTCTATCTGTCTGTCTGTCTGTTTGCTTGTTTTCCTTTGATCTGTTTGTCTGTCTGTCTGCTTGTTTTCCTTTGATCGATCGATCGTCTGTCTGTCTGTCTGTCTGTCTGTCTGTTTGCTTGTTTTACTTTGATCTGTCTGTCTGTCTGTCTCTTTTCATTTGATCTCTCTATCTCTGTCTGTCTGCTTGTTTTCCTTTTATCTATCTATCTATCTATCTATCTATCTATCTATCTATCTGTCTGTCTGTCTGTCTGTCTGTTTGCTTGTTTTCCTTTGATCTGTCTGTCTGTCTGTCTGCTTGTTTTCCTTCGATCGATCTATCTATCTATCTGTCTGTCTGTCTGTCTGCTTGTTTTCCTTTGATCTGTCTGTCTGTCTCTTTTCCTTTGATCTCTCTATCTGTCTGTCTGCTTGTTTTCCTTTGATCATCGATCTATCGATCTATCTGTCTGTCTGTCTGTCTCTTTTCCTTTGATCTCTCTATCTGTCTGTCTGTCTGTCTGTCTGCTTGTTTTCCTTTGATCGATCGATCTATCTATCTATCTGTCTGTCTGTCTGTCTGTCTGTTTTCTTGTTTTCCTTTGATCTGTCTGTCTGTCTGTCTCTTTTTTCTTTTATCTATCTATCTATCTATCTATCTATCTATCTATCTATCTATCTATCTATCTATCTATCTGTCTGTCTGCTTGTTTTCCTTTGATCGATCGATCTATCGATCTGTCTATCTGTCTGTCTGTCTGTCTGTTTGCTTGTTTTCCTTTGATCTGTTTGTCTGTCTGTCTGCTTGTTTTCCTTTGATCGATCGATCGATCTGTCTGTCTGTCTGTCTGTCTGTCTGCTTGTTTTCCTTTGATCTATCTATCTATCTATCTATCTATCTATCTATCTATCTATCTATCTATCTGTCTATCTGTCTGTCTGTCTGCTTGTTTTCCTTTGATCGATCTATCTATCTATCTATCTATCTATCTATCTATCTATCTATCTATCTATCTGTCTATCTGTCTGTCTGTCTGCTTGTTTTCCTTTGATCGATCTATCTATCTATCTATCTATCTATCTATCTATCTATCTATCTATCTATCTATCTATCATTCTATCGATCTGTCTATCTGTCTGTCTGTCTGTCTGTCTGTCTGTTTGCTTGTTTTCCTTTGATCTGTTTGTCTGTCTGTCTGCTTGTTTTCCTTTGATCGATCGATCGGTCTGTCTGTCTGTCTGTCTGTCTGTTTGCTTGTTTTACTTTGATCTGTCTGTCTGTCTGTCTCTTTTCATTTGATCTCTCTATCTCTGTCTGTCTGCTTGTTTTCCTTTTATCTATCTATCTATCTATCTATCTATCTATCTATCTGTCTGTCTGTCTGTCTGTCTGTCTGTTTGCTTGTTTTCCTTTGATCTGTCTGTCTGTCTGTCTGTCTCTTTTCCTTTGATCTATGTCTGTCTGTCTGTCTGTCTCTTTTCCTTTGATCTATGTCTGTCTGTCTGTCTGTCTGTTGTTTGCTTGTTTTCCTTTGATCTGTCTGTCTGTCTGTCTGTCTGTCTGTCTCTTTTCCTTTGATCTATGTCTGTCTGTCTGTCTGCTTGTTTTCCTTTGATCGATCTATCTATCTATCTATCTATCTATCTATCTATCTATCTATCTATCTATCTATCTATCTATCTATCTATCTATCTGTCTATCTGTCTGTATGTCTGTTTGCTTGTTTTCCTTTGATCTGTCTGTCTGCTTGTTTTCCTTCGATCGATCTATCTATCTGTCTGTCTGTCTGTCTGTCTGTCTGTCTGTCTGTCTGTTTGCTTGTTTTCCTTTGATCTGTCTGTCTGTCTCTTTTCCTTTGATCTCTCTATCTGTCTGTCTGCTTGTTTTCCTTTGATCATCGATCTATCGATCTATCTGTCTGTCTGTCTGTCTGTCTCTTTTCCTTTGATCTCTCTATCTGTCTGTCTGTCTGTCTGTCTGTCTGCTTGTTTTCCTTTGATCGATCGATCTATCGATCTATCTATCTCTCTGTCTGTCTGTCTGTCTGTTTGCTTGTTTTCCTTTGATCTGTCTGTCTGTCTGTCTCTTTTTTCTTCTATCTATCTATCTATCTATCTATCTATCTATCTCTGTCTGTCTGCTTGTTTTCCTTTGATCGATCGATCTATCGATCTGTCTATCTGTCTATCTGTCTGTCTGTTTGCTTGTTTTCCTTTGATCTGTTTGTCTGTCTGTCTGCTTGTTTTCCTTTGATCGATCGATCGATCTGTCTGTCTGTCTGTCTGTCTGTCTGTTTGCTTGTTTTACTTTGATCTGTCTGTCTGTCTGTCTCTTTTCATTTGATCTCTCTATCTCTGTCTGTCTGCTTGTTTTCCTTTTATCTATCTATCTATCTATCTATCTATCTATCTATCTATCTATCTATCTGTCTGTCTGTCTGTCTGTCTGTCTGTCTCTTTTCCTTTGATCTATGTCTGTCTGTCTGTCTGTCTGTCTGCTTGTTTTTCTGTCTATCTATCTATCTATCTATCTATCTATCTATCTATCTATCTATCTATCTGTCTGTCTGTCTGTCTGTCTGCTTGTTTTACTTTGATCTGTCTGTCTGTCTCTTTTCATTTGATCTCTCTATCTCTGTCTGTCTGCTTGTTTTCCTTTTATCTATCTATCTATCTATCTATCTATCTATCTATCTATCTATCTGTCTATCTGTCTGTCTGTCTGTCTGTCTGCTTGTTTTCCTTTGATCTATCTATCTATCTATCTATCTATCTATCTATCTATCTATCTATCTGTCTATCTGTCTGTCTGTCTGCTTGTTTTCCTTTGATCGATCGATCTATCTATCTATCTATCTATCTATCTATCTATCTATCTATCTAT
Organism: Megalobrama amblycephala; assembly: GCF_018812025.1. Classification (NCBI taxonomy): domain Eukaryota; kingdom Metazoa; phylum Chordata; class Actinopteri; order Cypriniformes; family Xenocyprididae; genus Megalobrama; species Megalobrama amblycephala. Next base: position 9,611,747 of record NC_063061.1, read on the forward strand.
CTATCTATCTATCTATCTGTCTATCTGTCTGTCTATCTGCTTGTTTTCCTTTGATCTATCTATCTATCTATCTATCTATCTATCTATCGTTCTATCTATCGTTCTATCTATCTGTCTATCTGTCTGTCTGTCTGTCTGTCTGCTTGTTTTCCTTTGATCGATCTATCTATCTATCTATCTATCTATCTGTCTATCTGTCTATCTGTCTGTCTGTCTGCTTGTTTTCCTTTGATCTATCTATCTATCTATCTATCTATCTATCTATCTATCTGTCTATCTGTCTATCTGTCTGTCTGTCTGTCTGTCTTTATTCCATCCGTCTTTCTGTCTATCTATCTGTTTGTCTATCTGTCTATCTAACTGTCTATAAAATAAAATTACATACACTTCATGTTTTTCTCATATGGATTGTATTTTAGGTCTAATATTAGGTCTGATGCAAATTATTGGAGCATTTCAGCTAAGATAAAATGATTAAATTGATTTGCTGCTTGATTTATCCGTTTCCATTTACTAATGTACCTGATAAGAGTATTGACGCAAAAGGTGTTTCTCATTTCACTAAATGCTGCATTGTAATGCAAAATCCATCTGTGTGAGTAATTTAGGGCTGAAGATAATCTGTCACTACTTTAACCTGCTATGTCCTGTTTCTTCCTCATCTGAAGGTCCCATGTTCACGGGCTGATGTGTTTGCCAGTAAGCAGCTGACTGTGGTGGAGAAACGCATGCTGATGAAGTTTCTTACCTTCTGTCTGGACTTTGAGCAACACCCAGAGGAGTACCAGGGTATGACCCCTAGTGTTTGTTTCCATGCAGCTCACATGGAACATCAGAGATCAATCACAGACATGTAGATTTCGAAACATATTAGAAATCAATCATATTATTATCATATTAGAATTCAAAATTGAAATCAAAATGGACCTTTTTTAATGATTTTTCTTCATTTTAATGTTCACCAATCATTAGTTATTTTAAAGGGGGAAAAAAGTTTTTTAGATTCATTTTCAGATTCTCTCTTTGCCTTTGAAACTACCTAAGCAAGTCTGTGTGGGCAGGGGGAAATTTAGTAAACAATAATATCATAGCCTAACATCCACAAAGTGGCAGTGCATTATTTTTATTATACATTTTTAGAAAAGTAGTTCCCAAAAGCTACTGAAAACAATAAATTCCTTTTGACCTAAAACTTTTAACTTTTTTTTATTTAAAAATGAATGTAAATTAAGTGTAAATGACAATAAAATTCAAATAATAAAAAATTTTACAACTGTAAAAAGCATGATGGGATATTGGAATATTTATATTTAGTAATTTTAATCATACTTTTTTACAGTTGTAAAATGTTCTTCACTATGCCATGGCAGGCCATCCAAAACTTTACATTGGGTAAAAAAGTAGATATAAAAACAGACACATTTATGCCGGTTGACAGATTCTGTTTTTTCAGTCTCTATCTCCCCCCACCAAATCGAGTGCTGGTTCATGTTGTCTTTAAAGCTGTAGCTGTAGTGAATTAAAGTCTCACTGACATAAGGTAAATTGCTCCTTCTATTACAGTGTTAGGCAACATGCAATAATGACCTCTTTGATTCATTCAGTCTATCTGTTATTCCCTGGCAGGCTTAGTGGGAGGTCATATTGTCATTTTACACTGTAACACATTTAAAATTGTCCTTATTCTAGACTACTCCGAGAAACCATTTAGCGAGTTCCTGAAGAACAAGAAGCTCACTGAGAACCTGCAAGACTTCGTCCTGCACTCTATCGCTATGGTGACGCAGCAGTCCATCACAGAGGAAGGACTAAAGGCCACGCAGCACTTCCTGCGATGCTTGGGTCGCTACGGCAACACTCCCTTCCTGTTTCCCCTCTACGGCCTGGGAGAAATCCCACAATGCTTTTGCAGGTAAATTGTACATGATGCTGTTACAGAATAGAGCAGAGAAAGACTTTATCAGGTAATTTCTCATAAGGGTTATTATAGTTAACTAAAACTAAAAGCATAAAAACATTTTTGTTACTTGAAATTAAATAAACTTTAACTTAAAGGTACACTATGTAACGTTTTTGTTCAAAATTAAAGGGTTAGTTTACCCAAAAATGAAATTTCTGTACTTAATTATTAACCCGTAAGACCTTCGTTCATCTTCGCAACACAGATTAAGATATTTTTGATGAAATCTGAGAGCTTTCTCATCCCCATAGACAGCAGTGCCATAACCAATTTTAAGGCCCAGAAAGGTAGTAAAGACATCATTAAAGTAGTCCATTAGACTACAGTGGTTCAATCTTGATGTTGTGAAGTGGCGTGAATACTTTTTTTACTTTAATTTGTGTTCCGAAGATGAACGAAGCTCTTTCGGTTGTGGAACGACATGAGGGTGAGTAATAAATGACAGAAATTTCATTTTTGGTTAAACTAACCCTTTAATAAAAATTAAGTGAGTCAATACATCATCAGTCCTTCTTCCAAAACGTGTTTTTGTCTAGCCCTGATTTACTATGGTAAACCTATTATAAGTGTTTATATTTTAGACCTGACAGGATGGGTTTTGTCACCATAAATAGAGAAAAGTTTCTCTGCCTACTTTGTATGGTGTGGGAGTGGCATAGGTTAATTGTCATAACGAGCGAGAAAGAATGACATGAAACTCCAGGGAATCACCTGTTTTAATAAAACACGAGTCTGCTGGCAAAAAGAGAATGCGACAGAGCTCGTAATAAAACAAGAACCAACATTGTCTTGGCTTTTCGGAGATGGCGAGAACTGAGGGATTTGAAATTTTGTAAAAGCGATGTGGAGATGGCATTTTTATTACTCAACAGGTGAGTAAAGTATTTTATTGAACATATAATTTGCCATATGTAGCTCTCTAACAGAGTTCATAGTAAAGCATTATATGTTGTGAAGGGTCATTTGACAGAATTTTCATTTTTGGGTGAACTATCCCTTTAATGGTTATCGCTAGTAATGGTTATCGCTAGTATAGTAATGTCATCATCTTGAGATCCTTTCCATCTAAACTGGTTATATCTCTGAAATCTAGTAGTGTTTTATTAGCAGTAGGATAACTATATTCATCTGCAGAGTCATGTAGAGCCGAAGCACAACCAAAACAATGTTCTCCCACAAAATGCATGCATTTTTTTTAACCACTAGAGGGCCAAAAGTTATGTAGTGTACATATAAAGTTTGCAAAGCAACATTTCTCATTTTCATTTAGTTTAACTCGATGTACTAAAATAACTAAAACTAAAATAAACATTTAACAAAAAAAATAGATAAAAATGACAAATACAAGATTACTAAAACTTTAACTAAAATTAAAATGAAAACAGAAAATATATAAAAATAACTATTTCAAAATAATAATAAAAACTATAATAAAATCTCATTACATTGTTAGGGCATTTTAAAGGCACAGCAATAAAACGCTGCCATTAGATTCAGATAGTGAAAAATTATAACATTATGACATATTATGACATTTGGGTCAAAAAAATCTCCTTTAAATTCACTATGAAATCAAAATTGACAATTCTTTATTTTTTTTTATAAAATACGAAATTATTTATCTGCCCGTATCATTATTTTTTCAATTCATGCCCTCGTAATATTTAATCAAAATAACCTCCCTCTTGCAGCGACATCTCTTCTCTAATGACCTGTGAGGGCGGGACAACCTGTCACTCACATGACATCACAGCAATAGCAAACCACTCCCATCCAATCAATTCCCCCTGGACAAAATCAAGTCCCGCCCTACATTTTTTCTTGTTCGAGAAGCCGTTTCATAGTATGTCACAGTAGGGAAGAAAAGACTTCCATTTCATGCCAACTTTAATATTCAACTCTAGAGTCTTTACAACTCAGTTTTAGCTCACACACTCAGCTCTGAGGCGGAAGGAAGCAAGCTGGCAGTTAGAAGGAGGGTCAGAGCTGTGTAGGACCCTGAGTGTTTGCTTTTAGCACTTTGAGTCTGCTGGGAGCAGTGCTGTGAAACGGTGGCACTTAGAGACGAGCAGTCTTCAGCCCTGTGCCGCTGAGAGGAATCATCATCACAGAAACCATGAGCTGGCGTCAGGCCAGGTTACAGAGAACATCTCCCCAAAGACAAGCAGAACAGTCGAGTGTTTATCTAAAATGCACATGTGACTCCAATCTCTGGTTCGAGCTCTGCTCTGAGAAATTCGTCTATTTGTGTACACATTACGTCAATAAGGCTATAAAGCTAATGTGCCAAACTAGATCAGGCCAGTGATATAGATTATTGAGAGGGCAGAGCCATTGCCAGATGTCTCTTCCAATGTAAACACATCAGATCGATATCAGTATTTCATTTTTAGTCAATTAAATCACCATTTGATTGTGTCGTCTGAAGTTTCTGATTGGATTTGAACAGTTTCTGCTGTTATGTAATCATGTTCTGTGATGCGATTTTATCATTATTCCACGTAAAGGCAACTTAACCCTCCACCTCACAATTTAAGCTTGACGTTCCTCGTCTGAGATATCTGCGAATTTTAATGTGCCTCCTCGTCTGTGAGGCAGATTAATTAGCATTTTTGATTTCCATAGTTTTCCACTAATCACCCTTGCTGACATTCAGATAAGCATGCTAGCGCATTGAGGCATGAACCCACCTGCAAGCTGTCCATCATCTGCAGAGGGAACGCAAGAAACAGTTGTCTCCACTGACTTTTTTTTTTTTTTTCTCCATGACTTCATTTTAAAATTGAGCACTGAGTATTTATTTTCAATCGTCAAAGGTGGTTTACAAAATGGATGTTGTACAATGCACCTTAAAAGAAAAGAAAAGACAATATTTGCTTCATAAATAAAGAAATAGTTCAGCAACAAAATGACAAAGTAACCACCTTCATGTCATTCCAAACCTGCATGTGTTTCTTTCTTGCGTAGAATGCAAAAGGAGATATGTTAAAGAACTTCCTGTCTGCTCTTTTCTGGATAAAGAGTGTGAAGGATAATCTAGGTCTTTGAGGTCCAAAATTATAAAAAAAAAAAAACAGTGAAAGTAGCCTGCAAAATAGAATTAAAGCTATTAGTATTGCCTCAGAAGACTTGGAAGTGTGCGTCTTATGTACCCAGGGCACACAAGGGTCTTGAACACACCAGTTTTTGTTTGTTGGCCGACTAAGTTTTCTCAGTGTGTCCCGCACCGTTGCCTGAAGTTGGTCCTCGTCGGCATATTTTCGGCCGATTTGAAATGTTGAATCGGTGTTGGAACTCGTCAGTCCGTCGGGCCATCTGATCATTCTGATTGGCTGTTCAGCTACTGCCACCTGCTGGTTCGGAAAGGCATTTCATCTTACGCAGGCGCAGAACGGACGTGCTACTTGGCCGTCGGCTGTCGAGCGTCAGTTTGGTGTGTCAGGGCAACTTTGGACCCAGACGCTGCCGACGTGAGCCAATCCCGCAGTCTGCTTTCATCGCCACTAGTTTATCGGCGTCAGCTTGGTGTGTTCCTGCTTTAAAAGTCCTAAAATTTCTTAAATTTAGTTTTAGCAAATTTAAGGTCATAAAAAGTGTTAATGGAATAACATAAGTCCTAATTGTCATTTTAAAGGGGATATTTCACCCAAAAATGAATCATTGTCATCATTTACTCACTTTCGTTCATCTTCGAAACATAAATGAAGATCTTTTTGATGAAATCTGAGGGCATTCTGACCCTCCATTAGCAGCTATGCAACTGGCACTTCGAAGCTTCAAAAAGTTCATGAAAAGATGGTAAAACTAATCCATATGAATTGAGTGGTTTAGGCCAAATTTTCTGATCGCTTTATACGTTGGCTTCTAGGCTTTTGTTCACAAATAAACATTCATCAACTCAAACAGAAGATCAAGTATGTTTGACGTGCAAGAACCAATAAGGTTTGTTTTCGTGCTTTATGCAGCACGTTTGAGCTTCCGGAAGAGGATTGTTCTTGCGTGTCAAACAGGTTTGGTTGAGCTTCTGTTTATGTTCACTGATCAATGTTCATGTGTGAATAAAAGCTTAAATTAATTCTGTTCATCATATAAAGTGATCATGTTTCTTCAGAAAATTTGGACTAAACCACTCGATTCATATAGATTAGTTTAACAATCTCTTAATGAACTTTTTGAAGCATCTAAGTGGTAGTTGCGTAGCTGTCTATGGAGGGACAGAAATCGCTCAGATTTCATTAAAAATAAATTTTTTCATTTTTGTTTCGAAGATTAATGAAAGTCTTACGGGTATGGAATGACGTGAGGGTGAGTAAATTATGACCGAATTTTCATTTTTGGATGAACTATCCCCTTTAAGAGGTTTAAACTTTTGGACGGGAACAACAGGAAACATGATATGGTTTAATGTGATAATTAAACTTCTAAAGGGAGTGATTTAAATAAATTTTCAAAGTCAAAATGCAGGGCTGTTGTGCTCAGTTCTCAGAGCAGTTTGCAATCCAAGTGAACTGCCAAGCATTTACTTATGATCTGTTGATCAATCATGACAGTATTTATGTTATGGTTAGCGTTTTTGCAAGAACTATTTGCTTAAATGCTCAATGAAACTAAAGTAGCGATAGATCTTTACTTCTTTATTGTGACGTAATTCCAAGTGTAACGGATTATCGAAAAGGGAAAAATGTAGGGCGGAGACTTGTTTCTATGCATCGGTTGTTGATTGGATTTTGAAATGTGGCTGATACACTCAAAAATGGATACAGATAAACATAAGCTTGCAGTGGCGGGTTTAAGCAGACTAAATGATTGGAGAATCCTGCATACATCAGCTGAGAGAAGTCTGTTGTTTTCACAGAGGTCAAAACTAGGGCTGCAACTAATGATTATTTTGATTATCGATTAGTTGGCCGGTTATTTTTCCGATTAATCAAAAAAAAAATCCTAATTTTTTTATTTTTTTTTATTTTATTGACAAAAAAACACACCATTGCACATCCTGCCCAATGTACTTAAAACAAATGTGCCAACTGTATGCTATGAAAACATAATTTATTACACTACCTGTCATAATAAACACAAATATTTTAGGAATCTATCAAAAACTAGTTTGAAACTAAAAATGGTATTGCCATTTATTAGGAAAATAACAAACTGAAACAACTAAATAGTTTCTAAATAATATTCACACATAATATCCAAAAAAAATGTAACAGTCTCTGTTCGTATTGACTGTAACTGGGCATATGAAAAAAAAAACAACAACTATGAAGTGTTTTACTTTTTCCTGCCTTTCTTGTAAAACAGTAAAATCAAAAATTCATGGATAACGAACAATAAATATATTGTAGCTTTAGAAATACTGCAGTAACTAAAGAGCTTACACATACTGGTGGATTAATCATTACAGAAACATGAAAAATGAATTTAGTAATCACCAATACTGATCACCCTGACCTGTGGCACAAACCATACATTGGGTATCAGATGTCTAATAACTTTAGCACTTTAGCACAATAACTTTTGTCTAAAAACTTTAACTTTCTGTATATAGTGAATATAGTTTAAATCTCTACACTGTTAAAAAAAAAAAATTCCAGTAAAATGTAAAAAAACTGTAAAAAAAATCCCAGTAAAATGCAATAAACATTAATTTAACAACATTAGATGTAACATAAAACCCTAATGTACATAACTGATTAGAAAAAAATGAGAAAAACTAAGAAGAAACAGAGTTATTTCAATAAAAATATATCAAATGTGAAGTGTCACGCAGGGAATTCTGGGAATGTCAATTTACGGTTTTTCACTGTAAATTTGACAATGAATTGTTATTTTTCACTTCCAAAAACTGTGAATTTAATGGTATTTTACCGTAAAATTACATTAAATGTACCGTTAGATCTATTACAGTTATTCACCGTATATAGTACGGGAACTTTCTGTAAACCAATTAACAGTTTTTCACCGCAGCATTTTTACAGTCTTTTACCGTTAAAATCACGGTCATTTTTTACAGTGTACATTAAAAATGAAGATAGTAACAAAGATAATAAAGAAAAACACAAACTCAGTGTTAACCAACAGTCAAGATAAATGTTCTGCAGGAACACACATGTTCACTCTGGACACAATTACCTCTTACTGTCATTTCTTTATCCTGTAAATAGGCTGTAAGAAACATTTTACATTTATATTCAATTACATGTTGTTATCCCTTTACAGAATACTCTCATAAAATACTTGAGTGACATATTGACTTTTTAAATCTAAATTTAACTTTTAACAACAGATATTTCAGCAAAATGAATATTTTTGCACTGAATAATAGTCTCCCTCTCTCCCGCGTTCCGTCTGTCTGACACGGGTGCGCGTGCCGGTGCTCATTCAGTAAAGTTTGAAGCTTAACGCAGACTGTTAGGATGAGCCTTTATGCAAAATGTAAATGCTCGTGTGAATTTGTAACATTTACAGATAAGGATATAGCCGTAGAATGAACGTTTTACACTGAGGAAACACATGCATCTGTCAAAGCACATGACAGGGCAAGCCATTACGCTAATGCATTAGCTCTCGTACCATTCCCGCAGCAGCTCACACTGTTTACGCCACTATTTTTAGATGTATTTTGGTCCATAGAAATGTGTTATTCAGTGCTGTAATTTGACCCGACTGGCGGAAGTCTTCCATGCACGGTGGGTGGAGCCAACTAATTGATAATGAGAATCGTTGTCGATGATTTTCATTATTGATTATTATTGATTTTATCGAATAGTTGTTGTTTCTTTTCTTTTTAATGTAAGGAATATACAGTACATGTGTGAATTGTTCACAATAAGAGCTATGGCCCTGTTTACACCTGGTTTTAAGATGTGTTTTGGTCGATCAGATCACATGAATGACACTAAATACAAGTGTAAATGGGGTCTAAAATGTTTTGAGCTTGTCTAATTTCGGCCACTTCCAGAGGTAGTCGAAAACACATTCGACTGGATTGCTTTCGTAGTGTAGACATTCATGTGGTCAAATGCATTCGACCAGCCACAAAAGACCACCTACTGTCTGCCTACTGACCTAATGCGTAAACTTTATGGGAAGCACGCTAGCCAGACGGGATTACCGACTGAAGACACAAATTTGGTACGAAAAACGTACCAAGTACAATGTTCTCTCACCATTCCTGATTTCTAACAAACACTCACAGCATTCGGCGTGATCTTATGGGGCCAGTTGTTCAAAAGTAATCTGATCAGATTCCGGCTTTCGGATTGGATCAAATCTTGAAAATGGGTTGTTCAAAAGGAAAAAAGGATTCTGAAATCAGATTAGATCACAAAATCCAATCCTAGTTTTAATCTGGATCAAACCTTCAGTTCAAAACTTGTCAGTAGGATTTGGATAACTGGGGGTAGGATTTCAAGGTGGATTCTAGGAGGAAAACGTAGTAAAACTTTAAAACTGGACACATTTTTTTATTTTGCTCTTGATTAGTTTAACTGTTAAATAAATTAGAAGTGGACATTAACCTACGTATTTAGCCTTTCGGTAACCTACTGTAAAGTAAAAAAGATTTTGGTGCCATTGTGGAGTGTGATAAGTGAGGAGACAGGAGACAGATGTACGTCGAGTCAGTTTTACTCTCCACTTCAATACAACACAACAGCGGTACAGTGGTACAGCGGTAGAGCGAGAGATGTAAACAACAATCTCACAACGTTAACCCGGAAACCCGCTCCCTTAAAGGGGCAGTCTCTGGGTGAATGTCTCTATAAGTTCAACTTGTGGGCACCACACCATAAAACAATCCCCAAACAGCTGTAAATATCCAACAAAAATATTAAATTTAATTCAAAACCCATATTCTTTCTATCATCATGTCCCTTTAGGGGCTCCGTAGAGCACTGGTAATCCAGATTTGGTAATCTGGAAAAGTGTGTATCTGGATCATGGTGATCCAATCCAATTTTTCTTTGAAAAACCAGCACAAAAGTAAGATGGATTACCTGATCCTGGATAGCAAAACATGGGATTTCCAAATCCAGATCATTCTGATCCAGATTAAACTTTTTGAACAACTGGCCCATGGCTATCAGAGCAGAACCATAAGCTGAGCTCTCCGTATGTTTTTCCGTCTTCTTTCATATGTAAATTGCATGAGCTCATTTCATCCATTGGATTGAAAAATCTGAAAAATCTCATACATTTACCCACCCATAGACCCTCCCCTCAAAGAAATCAGCACAGAAGTGGTTGAAAGTGGACAAATGAGACAGATTAAAACACCAGGTGTAAATGGAAATGTATTTCCCTCGTCTACTTTCGTTTCATCTAACTTTAAAGTTTATGCCATGTACAATTTGCAAACGTGAGTTATACAGTTGTAGAATGTCACAGCAGACAGGTGAGTCTATTAAAGAATTAAAATGATGAAATGAAGTACCACAGATAGAGATGACAGAAGGATAAAAAGTTGGGGAGGAATGGAAAGAGATGGACCTCAGAGGGGACAAAAGCGAGGGATTGAGAGACAAAAGTCAGAAGGAGAGTACAAGCGAGGGAGGTGGGTTCATTCATCATGCTGATACCTGCTTGCAGGTGATAGATGGATAGATGGAGGTGCAAACTCAATAATGCTCACTCTCTCAGTTATTCACAGATCAGCGAGCAGCTCCGCTAATATAGTGATGAAATGCTTTACCGTCCTCACCCGCATTATCCCTCAAGTTTTGACAGCGGAGACTTTTTAATTTCTAAATAACCTTTGGCACTCTGACTGCCATCCTCCGTCTTCTGCACCCCGTTCCGGTTCCTCCGTCTCCGTCACTGGGATGTTTTTTTGGAGCCGGCGTGATCCATTCAGCCCGGTAAACACATTTGGCCGTGACAGGTTATGATTTGCACCTGCGATCACGGCGCTCCAATCAGACAACAGTCAAACAGAAACAGATTGAGAGGACGGGGAAATGCATTAATTAGAGGCGATGATTGTCTTCCCAGCATTCCCTCACACGCCGCGTTTCCTCTCTGTCATTCGTTTTCCTCCCCCTTTACCGTGTGTTCTCGGGGAGCAATAAACATTTAATTTATTCAGATCCAAACAGGATTTAATTTTCGCAGAGAAAGGCCTGCCAGCCAGCATGGCGCTTTGTTTTCTTTTAATTATTGGCCAACCATTAGCCCCCCACTCGGCTTCCAGCGCCCTAGATTACAAGCGAATTTGCCGGCAATGAACCTGACAGGTAAGTGGTCTTTGCTGCGTGTGGTAATTTTGTTTGTTTAGCATCTCCTGCACGGTAAGGGGATTTATTGTCGACGCACACAGAACGCTAATAAAACGTTCCCTCTTTTTTTCTTTCTTTTCTGTGGGCCTCCCATGGGCGCTCAGATGTTTTCCCCAAACCTGGTTTGGCTTTTGAGGAGGAGGAGCGTGTCCAAATGTGGCATCAGGTTTTTTGTTGTTGTGTTGCGTTGCTTTAATCAAGTGAAGCAAGCTTTTCTTGCCTTTGTTTAATAGACTGAGATCTAACAGGTCACAAGGGATGCATTCAAGATCTTTTAGATTAATGGCTTCAATTCCGGCCCATTATTGACTATCTGCTGGGAGATTGTGCAGAATGTTTTGCTCTTTTGTTTAAATAGGGTGAGCTTTTTTTGGTTCTCATCAAACAAATAAAAACAATTTTTATAAGTTTTTAATTTAATTGTATTTTAATTTTTTTATGTTTATCAAAATGGCATGCCTAATTGTTACTGCCTATTTTTAAGATTTAGACATGTAGTATTCATTTAAATGGATAGGCTTATTAAAAGATTAGTTCACTTTCAAATGAAAATTACCCTAAGCTTTACTCACCCTCAAGCCATCTGAGGTGTAAATGACTTTCTTCTTTCTGATGAACGCAATCGGAGATAAATTAATAAATATCTTTACGCATCCAAGCTTTATAATGGCAGTGAGCGATGCCAACGAGTATGAAGCTGAAGAAAGTGTCTCCATTTATCCACATCCATCCATCATAAACGTATTCCACTCGGCTCCAGGGGGTTAATAAAGTCCTTCTGAAGCGATGTGTTTGTGTAAAAAAATAAAATCCATATTTGACACTACGCTAGTTTACACTTTCTTCGTATGTTGAATATGGAAGGCGGTCTGGCAGAAGCTACATAGTTAAAATTGTTTTTTTTTTCTTTCTTTTACACAAATGCATCGCTTCACTTCACAAGGACTTTATTAACCCCCCAGAGCCGTGTGGAGTACATGTTTATGATGGATGGATGTGGATGGAAGCACTTTCTTCAGCTTCATACTCTTTGATTCCGCTCACTGCCATTATAAAGCTCAGATGCATCAGGATATTTATTAATATTTCTCAGATTATGTTCATCAGAAAGAAGAAAGTCATATACACCTAGGATGGCTTGAGGGTGAGTAAAGCTTGGGGTAATTTTCATTTGAAAGTGAACTAATCCTTTAACCCTTTAAATAACCCACTATCTCTTGATGAAGGATGATGGAGTGAGTTGCTCTGTGCATTTGTGCATAAAAATGGGTTAAGTTCATCAATAATAAAAGTACAACCTTTCTTAATGAATATTTTAAAATGTTATTCTCTTTATTTTTATTTCTTAATTTATCATTTATCATTTGTTCTATACTTAGACTATCATTCAAAAGATGTTTTTAAAGAAATTAATACTTCTATTCAACAGGGTTGCGTTAAATTGATCAAAAGTTGACAGTAAAGACATGAATAATGTTGCAAAAGATTTCGATTTCAAATAAATGCTGTTCTTTTGAACTTTCTATTCATCAAAGAATCTGGAGATAAAGTGATCACAGTTTTCACAAAAATTAAGCAGCACAACTGTTTTCAACTTTAAAGTGTGTAACGATCTTCATGAACTCAAAAGGGGAAATATTAACAATTAGTCATAACTCGTTATGATTAATTATAAATATTTGAATCACTTAATCAAAATTAACTTAATGTAGCTGAATTAATATTACAATCATTTAATCTGTTCGGCCAGCAGACACTCAGTATTGATCGTTTATCAACTTTTCAAGAAGGATATTTTTCCGTGGCCACAGAAAAATATTGCTTTCTTAGCAAGTAGCTGTGATCGAATCGTTATCAGGGACATTGGTTTTATAAGCAGACCAGAAACAACTCGCAAGAGTTTGCACACGTTTTATTTAACTAAATCACAAACACATAACTAAACTAACAAACACAAACATACCATTCACGCAGTGAGAGAGTGGAAAATGAATTTGAACCGTATCATAACAAGGGAATGAAACAATGGAAAGGGTAAATTAACCATTGCATGACGAACCATCAGTTTCAATACTATAAAGCACCTTTGTTAAAAGGGGTTCACAATCTTAATACTAAATTGCCATTTAGTGTTCAAACGATACTTGCAAATGCCTTAGCTGTCCGGATCTGCAGGCTCAGGAGAAATCCTTAATGGTTCGGTCCGCTGGCGTGGAAGTTGTAATCAATAACTTCTGCGTTGAATGAAGAAAATGAAGACAAACTTTGCGCTGTTAATTTGACTCTTTTGTGGTCGCTGCAGTTGTGCATGGCTTGAAGTGAAATGGAGGCCTACAACTTTGGCCCTCACTTTGTATCAACAGGAACAAAGACAGTCTTCTCCAGACAGTCAACACCTTCAAATCTTGGCTTGACCAATGAGAAAGGTGATTCCATTTTTATAAACCAAATGATTCTGGTGACCTGTGTTTTCCTGATAAAACACTGTCTTTGAAGTGGATTTGAAGAGCAAATAGTGATAGTGCTCAGTGGGGAAGCCAGACGTTACGGGGCCTGGCATGGGTAAAGGTTTGGAAGATTTTGAGCAATTGTGTGTTTTATCTATTCAGATGCTACAAGTGGATATTTCATGAAATTTTCCGTGTTTAAGTGCTATAATCGGGTCCCCGGTACATCTACCAGCCCAGAAAACGTGAAAAAGGATAACCCAGTAACTTTGTTTTGGCAAGTTTTTCTCTGCAAGCATGTGAAAAAACGAGCTGCTCAGATTTCACTCCCCCTGTGACATAGGAAGGAGGATCTTATTTTAATATTACTGCCCCTTAGTCTGCACGTTTCCACCCACAGCGCCGCCATTTTTTTCCGCAAGCGACAGCAGTGTACAAGTTCTAACGCCATGGCAAAAGTTCGAGCTAAGCATTCTAACTGTTCTGTCATTGGCTGCACAGACGAGCACAGAACTCTATTTAGAGTCTCGTTAGATTGGAGTTGACCCTGACAATTGCTAAAAAATGAGTGTTTTTGTCCAAACGATATTAGACCATTCACAGCATTTGATAGCAATTATAAACGTTAGCCTGGTGTGTATGGCTCTGTTTGGCAAACAGGTACACTATGTAGAGTGGGTGTTCATATGGGTTTTGCACAAAAGATTAACATGACGACACATGCTAGTCGATGAGTTCAACTCCACAGCAACTACATACATTTATCCACTAACCATTCAGAAATGTCCAGTTTCATTCTATAAGTTGTAACTTCTTCCTGAGTCTCTCCATCAGTGTCAGTTTGAACAATGTAAGGCTGAACACCATTACTGACAATCCTCATTTTGGCTGCGTGAGATCGTCCAGCTTTGTTGTTGTTGAGCAACCGAAGCGTGAGCTGTTAAAGCTCCACCCTCTTCTGGAAAGCAGGCAGGGAGCAGCAGCTCATTTGCATTTAAAACGGCGTGTTTTTGACAAGCTATAATAAATGATCTGTGGGGTATTTTGAGCTGAAACTTCAGACATATTTTGGGGACACCAGAGACTTATATTACGACTTGTATTGTGAAAAGGGGCATAATCGGTCCCCTATAATAAGAAATGTTTCTTGAGCAGCAAATCAGCATATTAGAATGATTTCTGAAGGATCATGTGACACTGAAGTCTGGAGTAATGATGCACTGTAATATTTTGCAGTGTTTTTTTACTGCATTTTTTAATCAAATAATTGTAGCCTTGGTAGGCATAAGACATTAAAATCTTTCTAAACCTAAACTTTTGAACAGTAGTGTACGTTAAGTATTGAAACCCATATCTTAGCACCAAGTGGCTTTTAGAAATGTCCTTTTTTTTATATGCCTTAATGTCCCTTTTCTAGATCAATATAAACAACACAAAGTAGAGCATCTTAACTTGCAAAGTGAAATTCGTTATGGATTGCAGCCTGTAGCTATCTCAACCTGTTATCTCTGAAAACACTAGGATATCATACCATTGCATTTCCTGCGGCATGAAAAAAGCTTCCGTCCTTACAGGGCTCTGTTCAATTTATTTGAAGCTCTGCCGTGATGTTGCCATTAGAGCCCGAAGCTTGTTTGTGCTTCTTGTTACATTACTTTTTAATTACAGAAATAACTAGTTGGAGGCAGTTGTTTTGTGGGGATGTCGGTGGGGTAAGGGTGGGGGGGGGTGTTAGGTGACGAGAAAGAGGGAGTTGTCGAAGATTTATTTTGGATGTGACCTTCTCCACACTCGCTGCAGCTGTAATCAGTGGAATTAATAGCATAATCAAATTATACACAAACTCATAAATCATCGGTGAGCGCGCTGTCACAGCGTTGGGCTATTAATGGCCTCCATTGTTTTGCTACCGTATTAAAAAATCACGTCCCCTGATTCCCGTCTTGATAGGAACTGAAATGCCATTTAGAGGCTATAAAGAGCAGGGGCTTGTGGGGGTACTGGATTTTCACAACTGTTAATTTAGCCGTGATGGCGAGTGATGTCGCCAGGGCGAGTGCTGGGGCCTGGAGAGGGAAAGGCAGTGCCCACGCACTCCGCCCGACTGCATCATTGCAGCCGACAGCGGGCAGTTAATTAGAGTAATATCAGCTTAAACGTCTGTCAGTTAGGGTTAATGACATCAAAGGGCTTCCCTGCTGCCTCTATGGGGTTCTGTGGAGGACAGGAGATGGGCCCAGATGATTGCTGGCAGATTTAGCCTCTCTTTTTTTTTATCTTTGCACTTTATTAAGATGCCATGTCTCTATATTAATCTGGGCAGACAAGGCCAGAAGATTTTTTTTTTTCCTCCCTTGTTTAAGCTTGCAGTGAACGGCAAAGTGTCCTTTTCCACCTCACCATCTGTGTCTTCAGACATATTTATGTGGCGTAATACCCAACCTATGCCCTTTTACATACAAGATGGTGGCTGATGGATTTCTTTCAGTGTATATTTATGCCCTAATGAAAGAAAACTAATTATTAGACCACCACCCGATGTAAGGTTTGTGCCACAGCAGTATTGGTGATTACCAAAATCATTTTTTATGTTTCTGTAATGGTTAATCCACACCAGTATGCGTAGTGTTTCTAATGCTAAAATATAATTATTGTTGGGATTTAATGGATTCAAAGATCGATCGCACTAAAGTTTCATCAAAAGCAATCTTTGGGAACATCTAGAAACTATTTGCAAGTCAATTACAAAAGAGACTGTGGAAAAGTATATAAACACAATGCCAGCAAAAATGCAAGCTGTTATCAAGGCCAAAGGAGGCCATATAAAATAAAAATAAATTCCCTGCATTGTTGGGCATTTTTTCAACATGACGATGAGGATATAAAAGGTGAAAAACCTTCTGTGGACATGTATTGCACTCAATCTTAATACTCTTGAGTGCCTGTGGGGGATTCTGCAGAGACGAGTTGAGCAACACTCCCCAATAAAGATCAGGGCATTTAAGGAGCTCATCATCCAGGAGTTAAACAGGACAAATGTGACAATTTGTCATGAACTTGTACACTCCGTGCCAAGAAGGGTCAGAGCAGTATATTCAAAATTATGGAGGGCATACTAAGTGCTAGAATATTATACATTTGTTGAATTAAATCTAGGGTGTACTCATTTCTGCAATCCTTAATTTAAACAAAATTGGCTAATTTACTTATTTTATGGCTATTAATTTCATCTATTTCTCAGCTTTCGTTGTGCATATGTTTAATACATTTTAGTTTTGCCATCTTTTCATGAATTGTATTAGTGACCATAAAGAAAATACATCTTTTGTATTTGTTCAGAGGGGGTGTACTCATTTATGCTGTGCACTATATACTTTTATTCAACAAGGAAACATTAAATTGATCAAAAATCACAGTAAAGACTTGCAATTTTTACCAAAACTAAAAAAATTTAAGCAGCACAACTGTTTTTAAAATTTCTTGAACACCAAATCAGCATATCAGAATGATTTCTGAAGGATCATGTGACACTGAAGACTGGAGTAATGATGCGGAGTTTTTTTTTTTCTTCTTTGTCATCAATTTTAAAATATTACAACAACGACAAAAAATAATAATTTAAAAAAAAAAATTGACAGTACTTTTACTGAATGTTTTACTGTGTTTTTTTAATCAAATAAATACAGCCTTAGTGAGAATTAGACTTCTTTCAAAAACATAAACAAATCTTGTGGCTTGTTTCTTTAAAAATAATAAATAAATCATAAAAATAAATCATCTTTGTCTATTTATTTTAAAGGGTTAGTTCACCCAAAAATGAAAATTCTGTCATTTATTACTTACCCTCATGCCATTCCACACCCGTAAGACCTTCATTAATCTTCAGAACACAAATTAAGATATTTTAGTTGAAATCCAATAGCTCCGTGAGGCCTCCAATGGACACTTCCTCTCTCAAGATCCATAAAGGTACTAAAAACATATTTAAATCAGTTCATGTGAGTACAATGGTTCAATATTAATATTATAAAGCGACAAGAATATTTTTGGAGCACCAAAAAAACAAAATAACGACTTATTTAGTGATGGCCGATTTCAAAACACTGCTTCAGGAAGCATCGGAGCACAGATGAATCAGTGTGTAATCACTGAATGAATCAGGGTAAGTAATAAATGACAGAATTTTCATTTTAGGGTGAAATAACCCATGAGAGATTGTGCAAAACAGTCATTTTTTCTATGGTTAAGGGTGTAATCATGTAAAGTTTCATTAACAGCCTCTAATGGCTTATTGCAGAAATGGCAATAAGATAAAGGAAACCAATGTATAATACAGATATTTATATATCTATCTGTCCATTCATCTTTTTTTGTGTTTCTCTCTGTCAATTTAAGTTTGTTTCCAGGTTTTTTAAGAATATTTGAATCACTTTGTCTCTGTGTTTATAGTTTAATTAAGCTGCTATACTTTATCACCACAAAATCGCAAGAAAACTTTACTTGTGAAGGTAACACATTTTAAGATCTTGGTGACATTTTTGCCTTGTCAAATGAATTGGATTTTGTCCTTTTTGTGTGGACAAGGTGTGATCAGCCCTTTTAATGTCACGCCATCAGCTGTAATTACGGGTGTTTAGCAATTCCTTTCAGATTGGATGTCATATAAATAAACGCAAGCGTATGTAAGGTGTTACTTTTTTTTTTCTCCTTGCAGAATGTGTGCCGTATTTGGAGGAATTTATTGTCTGCGACACTCAGTGCAGTGCCTGGTTGTGGACAAGGCATCTAACAAGTAAGTAGTTCACCACTGATTCTGTTCTTACACTTTGACAACACACATTTAGACAAAAAACTCATAACACACAGAAATTCAATTAGATACATAGATTTACTTCCTCCTCTGGTTGATTCACACCACTCCAGTATCCCAAGGCTGATCAGAGCTCATTTGTGTACAGGGTACTCAAAAACAAGGCCAAGAGATGGCGCACATGAGTGAATGGGGTGGGGGGGATATTTGGAATATAGATATGAAATTAATTTTCAGGGAGACAGCGGTACCAGCCCCCCTTAAGCAGCCGAGCTCGGAAGACAAATCACAGACTCTGCCACTTGGGCCGGCGATGAGTGATGCCGCTTTTTCCTCGTGGCCTTACCTCCACTAATTGATTTTCATCTGAAGACAAAAAAGCCCTCTGTTGCTGCCTCTTAAAAAATGAGAGTTCATCTCCCGTCTCCCTTGATTAATCTGTGCTGATAATGTGCGTCAGGCCCCACCAGAAAGGCCTTTAATGAGTTTCAAAGGTGGATTGTTGTCATAAACTAGGTTAGATCTGGGTTTTTTCCCCTCTCTCTTTATTCCTCTCTCATTCTTTGGCCCTCTCTTTGGCGATATATTGAGTTTCTTTCATCTTGCTGGTGAATGACCCAGGGGGCTTGGATTCCTCTGGATGTAGCGCACGACACTTACACATGTGATAGCATTAGCTTACTAGTGTTAAGGCTATTGCGCACCTTGCCGGTGCAGCAGCGCTCAAATTAGATGTATTTCCCTGCTGTTTGATGTAAAATCATAAATTGATCATAAACTAGTAGATGGGCATATTACCTGACTAGGGGTCGGTAAAAAGTATAGATTTGGATGGATGGACTGTGATCATGTTCATTAGCTGGAAAAAAAGTCTTTAAGGAAGTGATTCCAATGGTATTGTTTCTCTGTGCCGTTATCGTTAAAGTTGTGGTGGGGACTCTTTAACATTTGGAACGATTTTTAAGACTATGGGTCCTATTTTAGCGATCTGAGCACATGGTCTGAAGCGCATGGCGCAGGTGCAATTAGGACATATCTGAATCCACTTTTGCTAGTTTAACAATGGAAAAAATGTGGTCGGTGCGCTGGGCACATGGTCCAAAAGGGTTGTACCTAGTCTCTTTATGACTCATGGGTGTGTTTTGGATGTAACGTGCAGTAAACCAATCGAAGTGTCATCTTCCATTCCCTTTAAAAGCCAGGTGCGCTTGCACCATTACATGTGTGTATTGCCACGATTGGTCAAATAATTAGCCAATTTAATTTGTCATTATTGCAAATAGGTAATTCTGATACTTGCAATGACTATCAATTTGTATCTTTATGTACACAATAATAATCTTTTACATTGTAATCCTTTTTTTAATATTTGGCATGTTTGTGTGCTGCTGCCCATCCCTGTGTGTGTTACAAGCAGTGTACGCGTGTTGTGCACCTACCTATAGGTGCATATTACTAACGCGGCCTTTAGATAACAAAAAAATACTGCGCCATTGACTTTAGACCAAGTTTTTGTTGGTCAATTGCACAGTTGTTTTCAGTTGCCTCAAAATAGCAACACGCCAACAATGCACCTGAACACACCGGCACGCCCGTGGGCGAACAGATGGGCATGAGTGCATTTGCTATCTAAACAACGTGGGCGCTGGACGTGGAAATGATAACTGCGTCAGGCTGAAACTAGCAAAAAACACTTGGTTCGCGCCTGGTGTATAATAGGGCCCAATATATTTATTGGAATCATTATAGCTATCGTCCTTTTCAGGTCTAAATTGCAATCTCAGTATTGTTTCTTAAAATCCCAAGATCACTCTTATGCTCCATGAAGCAGCGCACATCCAGGGCCATAGCCAGGGTTTTAGATCCCAAATTTGTGCTAGTTAGGGGGGTTTGGAGGCACCCCACCCCAAGAGAATTGTCATTTCTCTGATCTACATATATGCATTTGAAGACGTTTCAAGGCTACAAAAATTGGATAATAATAGCTTTAAAACCATGTCAGTGGGCAGTAGATTATTTGTCAATACCTGCTCTCTCCTCATCTCCATCACTCTTTTTTTTTTCCTCAGTCTCCTTATCTTGCCCTGTCTCTTCCCCTCCTAAAGCTGAGCTTTGACTTTTCATTTTCGTCAGTGTCAGTGAAGAAAGTAAACATAGGGTCAACTGATATTTATATGTTTAATGAATCATTTTCTTTCAAGTCAATTTACTGAAGGCTACCAGGAAATCTAGGTAACTAAGTTTATTAAATTCCTAATATGATGAAAATGACTTGTCTCTCACATTGATAGTTACGAATTACATGAATCACATTAATATAGGACTATTCAAAATGATGAAATTAGACAAAGTTTTAGTTTGCATTCCTGATTATTTTTGTTGCTCATTTAACATTTCTATCTTAAAACAGCTGTCAAACATGAAATTCTTAGTTTAGCTACTTACATCTTATCTCTCACTTTATGACTGCGTCACGCTGGAATTCACGCTCAGCAGCTTTCTGTGAACTACTTTGATTTGATTGGTCATCTCAAATATTTTTACATTGATGCTTTGCAATATCTTTATCTAGGTTCTGTGCAATATCTTTGCAGCACTTAAGTAGAGTTAATACTATATTAAGCAATTATTTCACAATGTTTATTATATACACCTCAGAAAAATAACCTCAAAATGGAATGGAATCAAAAGAAAAGCTTGTGAATCAGAATGAAATCTCATCAGGAAATGTGTAATGTTACCCATTTTGTAAACCCGACCAAAGTTTTGAAAAGTAATAAATTATATTTTAAGAGGTTGTTTTTGTTTGGCTGCAATGCAAAAAGTAGCTGACTGCAGAAAAAGAAACATCTTGACTAGCTGTGATATACAGGTCTTGACATTAACTTTTTTGCAAAGTTACTAGTCACTCAACATTTACACTGGCCACAATTTTGACATTGATACCATTGGGAAAATATGGTATAGATATTTTTATTTTTATTATCTCATAATTTGGCAGCAGGTAGCCTATATTAGGCTGCTGTCACAGACATAACTGATTGTGTTTACGTGAATACTTACCAAGACTGGCATTTTGACATTATTTTGTGTGTATTTGACTGATTAAGCCCTATACGCAGCAAAAAACAGCTTAATTTAGTCACGAGAGGCGGCTTTATGCTCGCACACTTTGGGTATGATCACAAATTATGGGCAATCCCACTCTGAAATTCAAGCCCTGTAACACCAGCAATATTCATCCAGAGCAAATGAAATGAGTGAGTGAGGGGAGGCGGGTTTGTGTCTCGATTCGCTGTCGGAGAGATGAGAGAGAGTGAGAAATCGCAGCTGGTATCATGTATCTATTCTGCAGAAAATGAGTATCAGAAGCATTTCAGATATTTCAGTATTGATATGTATCGAAAATCAATATTTTTTGACAACATTGCTCTTAGTTTATTATTTCAGATGCCTTTTTAAAAGAATACAATTGAAAAATGGATTTAGGCTATATATAAAATTTAACCTACCTCACACACACTGAAATCCACACACATTTGGCGGGTTGGAGGGTGTTAATGTCAAGCCCTGGTTTTGTGTCAGTTCTTCTATGACTAACACCTGCTCAGCAACATTTACCTTTCAGCAAATCAGGTAGGACTACTGAGCATATTTATTCTTTAACCAAGTGGATAACTTTTAAAATTTGTTCTCCCAACAAATCTTTCAGATTGTTTATTTGCTCCTTTAGTAGGTCATTTGACGGAGGTCAGTTTAGTTTTGATATGTGACGTCTGTCCCTGGATGCGGTCAGCCGTCCCTAACGTCAGTTCTACTTGAGCGGCCCAGCAGAAGGTGTTCCTCAAAACTTAACGTAGCATACGAAAAACAACCAAGATGACCTTAATTGGTAATTTACTGCAAGTTCTTCATGATCGCCACCAATGCCATGAAGTATAAGAACCCCCATATAACTGGAGCACTAAGAAGTTTCAAGGCGAATTCTTTCATCCATATTGGACCGGAGCCAGACTCAGCTGACCCAGGCTGGTCAGGATCTGGCTTGGGAGCTGGCAGAGCTCCAAACCGAGGTGTCCATCGGACCCTGAGCGCAGTCTATAAAGCATCGCCTAGAGTGTAGCGCAGACTGTCCATGCCCTCTTCCTCCAGAGGCGCCCCGTGTGGAGTCAGCCCTGCACTGGAGGTTAGCGCCATACATCATCCATGGAAAAAGTTTCATGAAGGTGAAAAAAAAGCTGGCAAGGTGTCTGGCAGGCTGAACAATGATTTTAATTTCCCTGGCATCATAAATTACCGCCCTATGTCTGCTCTTATTACAGACATAAAGCTGAAAAGGGTAGAGCCAGATTAATAATGCAGCAGAGGATTACAGACCCTCAAATCCCACCTGCCACTCCATGCGGAGGACGGTCCAGCACTGTCCGGTTTGTTACCACAACGACAGGCAACTCAATCACTTGTCCGAGTTTGTTTGTCCAAATTCATTTCACACGTCAAAAGAACTTAACTGGTGATAAAATCCCTCTTTTGGAGGTGTCTGCTAAGACAAGCGTCACTATTATTGTGATTAGTTTCATTGAAGGAGGAATCCAAGCCATATGCTATGTTGACTATCCAAGTTGCAAATTCAGTTCATGCACAAAATCTGAATATCGGAGAAACTATTTGCAGCATTTTCACCTCATGTGTTCCAAAGAACAAAATCGTCATTTCCAGGGAAAATATGGCAAAATTGAAATGAAAATTTAAATTCTAGCTGTCGAGTACACCATTGTGTGTCTTTTTTAAATGTAATAAATTATTTGCAGTTTAGAGTGCACAGACAAACTTTATGCGTCAGATGCCTTACGTTATGGACCAATAATAATATATAATAATAATAATAATAACCAATAATAATATTTCCCTAGCAGTCCTACTATAATAATGCACTATAATAATGCAATAACAACCACCTAAAACACCTTACTATAATGCTGGGTGGGTTTTGCATAGCCAAGCACTACTAAAATAATAAAAAATTCATTTTGAAGCCTAAAAAAGTTTTTTAATATTCGTATTTGTGTGTGTGTGTGTGTGTGTGTATATATGTGTGTGTATATATATATATATATATATATATATATATATATATATATATATATATATATTTGCCCATACATTAAATAATGTGTACACCAGTGTTATTTTATTACTATTTTTTTATGCTATTATAATATTATTAGTATTTTAAATTTGCTTTTATTTTTATATTTTCTTTCTTTTTTTTTGTTTTTGGGGCTGTTTACATGACACCGTTTTCAACTAAAAACTTTTTACGTGTTTTTGCCGTTCATTTATGCGACAGTGGACCTCATTCTTGAAATTTTCATAAATGTACGAGAAAATTCTTTCGAAAAGTAATTTGTGCGTAAAATTGACCTTAACGAAAACTCTCCTCCGGATTCACAAACACTTCATATACAACGGATCTGGTAGTTAAATTTGTATATTAGTTATAAATTTGTATATTAATGAATTCCAAACATTCGTAAATAGGGCGTGCATGCATGCTCATTCATAATTAGCATAATCCCCACCCATGAGTTACAAATACGCAAATTACGTGTCCAGGAACGCTGTGGAGTCTTCTGGACTTCCTTCTCAGGTTTGGCTCCAGTATATTGCATAAATTCAAAAAAGAATAATTGGCCATATGCCTAGCAATAAACATTCAATTATTGTGTGTCCACCAAAGCATTTTAAGCCAGCTAAAAAATGCCTGGCGCTCTTCTGAAAATGGCCAGCTGGTGGTGCTTAAAGGCTCTTTGCAAGTGCAGCGGTTTTCCAGCTGAGATACTTTGGTTGCTATGATACGGAATATCCAAGGCAGTAATGTGTTACTAGTATCTCATTTTGAAGAATATTACTGAATATAAAAATGCTGTAACCAGCAATATTCATTTCTCCATTGTTATTCAGTTGTTGTACAATTAGGATGATTGGTCGGTATATTTGTACCACCTCTCCTCCACTGTGATTGGAAAGTGACAGTGACGAGCGCAACGAAGTTGAAAAGTTAAAAATAAATAAATGAATAAAAATGGCAAATCAACTCGTGAAATATTATTATGGTACATAGTGCATCGAAATGCACTATGTATCATAGGGAGCTGTAGGGAGCAGGTGTAAATTTATTTCGTACCAACTAACATTTTGAAAATATGAACATTTTCTTGAATCCGAAAATTTACGTCAGAATGGTTTTACGAATGATTTACACAAAAATTGGGGGGCTTGAAATGCAACTTTTCAAAGTGCAAGTTTTTGAAAACTACTGTTATTGTCTCCATGTAAACTACAAAAATGCAAATTTGTGAAAACTGTGACGTCATACGCATATGTATTACATGTTCAGTCTGTAGGCGTGTAGTGTTTCTTTAAAAATTGACCGCCAACTACTGGCCTGGCATGAATAATACAGCATTTTTAAGTCATTTTTGAGGATCTGTGTGAACGGGGATCGTTTTGACAATGTTGTTATTTGTATGCGAAAACATAAAGGAAAAACTTTTCGTTTTTAGTACATCTTGTCGAGTAAATATGCCTTTAGTTTCAGTAATTTTGTTATGGGCTTTTGTCACTTTTATTAGGTTTTTTTTTTTTTTTTTTTTTTTTTTTTTTAATTCTGTATAGCTTTAATTTTTATTTCGATTTTAGTAACTCTAGTACTTCAACTTAAGATTATTTATTTCAGTTAGTTACCAAGGCTACATTTCTAAGTTTTTCATTATTTATTTCTGTTAGTTACAAAGGCTACATTTTAGGCTAACATAACTAACATAAACAAAGATTAATAAATACTGTAGCACATATATTGCTCATTGTTAGTTGATGTTGGTTAATACATTAACGTTAATAAATGAGCCCTTATTGTAAAGTGTTACCATTTTTATTTATACTGTTTTTATTTCTATGATCAGTTTATGGAAAGGAGTTCAGTTAGGAGGTCAAAAGTTGTAGAAGCTTATAAATGTACAGTACAGTAAATGTACATGTACAGTAAGGTCTGAAGAGACTGAAATCATACAGGTAAGAAGTCAGTCAGTTGAGTTAGTGGATAAACCTTTTACATTGCTTGAATATTGTTGTCTTTTACTGCATTTGATAATTCAGACTCAGAAAGTAGAACTGAAATGACATTGATTACAAGATGATTAGTTAAAACATTTCAAATACACCTGCAGAATATTTTTTCTAGTCATGTATTTCGCCATCTCGTCTCGTGAACTCAATCTCGAGTCTCGTCTCGTCTCGTGAGATACCTGTCTCGTCACACCCCTACTACATTTCTAAGTTTTTCATAAGCTTTATGTTAATTATCGGAAACTATTTAATAGTTTGTTTTTCTTATCAATAACGGTGGTGTACTATTATATGCAATATTTACCAAGACAAATAAGCTTCTTGCTTGTAATATCCGTCATGGTGTCATTCAGCATATGATCTGTTGAGCCTACACAAAACCACATTTGCAGAGAAGTATATAAAATTCAAATAAGTTTGAACGCATGCATCGTTGAGTGCAAGGTTATCACGCTGATTGGTTCAGAGGCCACTGACGTGGTTTATGAAGGCGATTTATGAATGCTTTTGATGATCTACAAAGCCGACACTGGCCTTGGTTGCAAGTGAAACGGAATCATTAGCCCTATTTCAGTGTTTTATGCACACTGACAGAAGAAACTTATGCACCTGTATATGAAACTATTTACATAGTGAGCGCTGAGAAAAAAAACTGCAAAGAATTGCAAAACCTTTTTTGCTTTGTTTTTAAATTTCAGTTGACAAAAAAATCCTGTCCAGGACTCATCAGTAAGGATTTTTGTTCTGCTTGCCCCCAGTTTTTACTTGCACTGTCAACATTTTCACTGATCCCTCCACAAAAATTAATATATTTTTATTTGTAGCAAGTTTATATTTGGAGAAAATGAATTTATTTTAGGTTTTAATTTGCATTATTGCTAATTAAATCCCTAATTAATTATTTGTGAAATAAAAAAAATGTTTATATATATATATATATTATGAAATTAATTTTATTATTTTATTTTTACTTTAAAAACAATTCTCACTATATATACCGTATATATTCTACAATTTATATAAAACTAGGTTTTAAATTTGCCAGAATATACAATTGAAACTGAAATCACAGAATTAAGCATATCAATTTTCAACACACACTGAAAACAAAAGTTTGAGTTTTAAAGCATAAAAACACATGTACATGGACATGGATCATAAGATTGGCCTGATAGTTTTGTCATTTGGCCTCAAACTTATTGCAGTCATTTACAAAAACAAGTAGTTGTTCTCTCGATTCAGAAGCAGCTTCCTGTGAGCAAGAGTGACCCGCTGCGGTTGCCCTCAGGTGTGTTAGGTTTGTGAAATGTATCCCATATTGCTTTCGTTCCCCCCATTGGCTGACAATTGATTGGAAACCCTCCGCTTCCTCTGCGAGTTCCTCCAAGTAAATAAATCTTCATTTACATAAACAGATCTGTCCTGCAGTCAATCTGGGCGTTGGGGGAGGATTATTCCGAAGCCTGACTTTTCGTCAGGGGAGGGAGACGCTCTCTTGCCCCTTTATTGTGTTGTGAAAGTCCATTTCAAGGATGTCACCCCCAGCCCATTAGTTTGGATAATGAGCCCTATAAAGCACATTTATAACTCTTGACATAACAAGCCAACAGATTCTCCTCTGTTCCTCCTTTTTCTCTCTCACTCGCTCTTTTTCGTTCTCGCATGCAGAGATTAAAGGAGGAAAGGTCAAACTTGTGCCCTAGGCCACTGGTTCACTACTGGTTTTTATTCAGGAGCCAAATTTTACATTTTGATATCATGCAACGAACCGACAAAGTACCAAAATTGTGTATTGTTCAAACTAGGGCTGGCAAGCGATTAATTAATCTAATTAATCGCACATCAAATTTGGCTGAGAAATGACTCCCAAAAGATTATTTAAAGTCGTTATTGTGTAAAGCATCAAATTTATTACAAAAGTAGCTTCAACACGAAATATTTTATTTGATTCAACATAGAATTTATTACACATACTCTTTTGGACCATGAGGTTGAGTAAATGATGACTGGATCTTCATTTTGGGGTGAACTATACCTTTAATGTTTTTTTTTTGTTTTTTTTTGTTTGTTTGTTTTTTTATTACCATGAAAATATGTTTAAAAAAATTAATGAAATTATACTCTAAATAAGAAACTAAAACTGCCAGTAAGTGGTGGCAATTGAGTCATTGAATCATTCATTCATTCGATTCGTCCAAACGGCCGATTCATTCAGGAGTGAAGTAAATGGTTCAGTTTATGAATGGTCCTTTGAATCATTAGGGTTGTTGGACTTGAAGTGAAGACCCGATTGCTGAATAGGCTATGTAGGCATTAAAGGCTCTTTATGAAATGGTTTATTAAAAAAACGCTCAATTAATCGACTAATCGCTTAAAATGAATGAATACTAGTCGACCAGAAAAATCTTTGTACATTTACTACCAATTAAAAGTCCGTTAAACCAATGGAATCAATCGGGGTCCTAAAGGAGACCTGATTCCTGGAGGGAATCAATTTCTCACCACAGCGGCGCTGTAGAGACTGATCGGTGTATGACATCAAAGTACTTTAATGTCTTTCGTCGATCAGTCTGTGCAGTGCCACTTCAAGTCAAGCAAGCCTAATGGTTCACCCGATTCGTTCAAAACACGGACTGTGTGTTCCTCGGAGACGAATAGTTCTGCTTTGTCTTTATATTTTCATTGGCAAAATTAAACACAAAATAACACAATATTAACTTCTGATTTATTGAACTGTTGTATAAAATCAGTAACCTATCACATTTACACTCATGCTATTCTGGGCAGACAAACAGCACTTGTGTGATTACACTCATTACTCGTGTGATATAGCTTAACTATATGATGTAAATATGAGACAAAAAGTCAAATGGGCATTTTTTTTGCCCCTTATCTTGAATTTTAAGGACTTTCTGAATGCATTCTATAGGCTTCATCATGCAGTGAGTTGTTGCCCTGCATTATATTTGTCTTTAGTTGACTGTATAAAATGTCAGATGACCTATGTAGGTCTGGGGCGGGGCAAGTGCGTTAAATGCGTTAATAATTTTAATGCGTTATTTTTCACCAAAATCAATTAATCTAATTAACACGTTAAATCAGCAATCCTAGTTCAAACATGAACGGAAATTGCTTAAAATGTAACATTGATATATTGTCATTAGCCGCACAGGTCCGACAGTATTCGAAAATATTAACATGACGTACTGACTTTATGCAAAAATGCCAAAGCACCACATTTCCCTATAGTGACACATTTGAAACGACAGGCCACTTCTCTTTATAAAAAGAGATTTTACAAGTAACCACCTGACCCATGAAGAATGAGACAGCTAATGTATGATGTTCTAGTGTTTAATATTTTATCTTCAAATCATAATCTGACCATCTCTTGACCCTTTTGTGATTAAAGCAGGTTTTTGTGTAAAGAAAGCTGATTTGGGGCATGGACTTTTTCTTGTTCTGATACATCTTCTGTGTTCATACTTCACAGAGTTAAAGCTGTGATTGATACACGCGGTCAGAAGATCAGCTGCAGTCATTTTGTGGTTGAAGATTCGTACATCAGAGATGAACAAAGACAGAGAGCAGCTTACAGGTAAGCACACAATACAGCACAAAAGTGAAATTAGTATTCATTACTGTAATAATGAGAAACCATGAAAAAAGATATTGATTGTCCCATCTAACGTGCATCAGCTGCATGTAGTGCTGTTATAATGAAGAGCGGGGCTCTACAGTGTTGACATTTCACTTTCATTTCACCAAGTCAGAGCTCATGAACACTGTGATTGGCTGATTTCCCCAGTTTATACATAACACATTTCTCTTTTATCAATTGAGTTGTTGTTTTCAGTCAAGTTAAAAAAAGTTTAAAAAATATCTTTATATTGACTAGTTCATTTTCGTCATTATTTTCGTCAATGACATTTTTTCACAGACGAAAACGAGTGTCGAAAAATTGACATTTTCATCAATGAATAAAAACGAGACAAAAATGGGAGGGAAGATTTGGGAAGAGATCCAGCCAATCACAGACATATCCGATGAGCGCGTCAACACAATGGCCAATCAGAGGTGTTTACGAATCTGCTCATCAGAGCTCAAAGTGTCACATTTTTTTAAATTTCAGTACCGATAGGTACCGAAGTCGGTACTTTTGACAACTCTAATTAACACTGTACTAAAACGTATAACAACTTCTTTGTGAAATGCAAAATTACATGTTTTGAAAAATGTTCATCCTGCACATTTCCATGTAATGTAAGTAAAATGGTGCTGAAAGCTGTCAACTCATAAAAGCACCATAAAGCCATTATAAAAGTGGTCCATATGAGTAGTGCACTATATTCTAAGTTATATATTCTTTGTGTGACGACCCTCAATCACATTTTGCCTTTTTGATTCTCATTGTGTTTCAAACTTGTATGACTGTGGAGCTCAACAAAAGATGTTTATATGTAGTTGCTCTTTCCCATACAATGAAATCATACAGTGCTTTACTGACTTTCAAGCTCTTAAATCATATTCAAACTTGCGTCAAGTTTGATGACAGCGATGCCAAGCCCCAGTGGGTTGTGAGAGTCTCAAACCAAAGACATTGTGCCAAGTTTGTATATGCTGAAGCAAAAATACCATTTGATCATTCTATGCTTTCATTATATTGGAAAGAGCAGCGGCAACATTTTCCTAGACACCTTTTGTTTTGTTTTTACACATGCCCACACACACATACTTGTATATGTGTATTACGGGGACTCTCCATAGACGTAATGGTTTTTATTCTGTACAAACTATATATCCCCCTACACTACTCCTACCCCTAAACCTACCCATCACAATTTCAACAATTTACATTGTAATACCCTTTTGTGTCCTCATAAACCATGTATACAAGAACACACACACACACACACAAAATGAAAGTCGTACAGGTTTGGAAATGGCATGAGATTGAGTAAATGACAAAATTTAGATTTTGGGGTGAACTATTCATTGCAATTACTGTAAATTGAAAAGGCAAAGTGTGATTTTTAGGGTCATTTTGAATTTTCTCTTTTCGGATAATCTCCTTCATAGTTCTCTGTCTCAAATGATTCTTGTTCTATCCGCCTTTTCTTTTTTTAAGGATTTTAATTCTAATTGTGTTTCTCCATTTTCACAGACAGATATCTCGAGCAGTGCTCATCACAGACAGATCTGTGCTGCCTTCAGAATCTGATCAGCAGGTGCTTTCTTGCTTTCTTTCTTATATATCACAGTCTACTTATAAAACACAGTCATTGATGAATTTGGCCTGCTTCCTAAGAAAAGCGGCTTTGCTGACTCTTCTTACACAGACTGTTTGTATTCATTACGAAGCTTAACTTATCAATTATAGAACCTAAATACTTCAACAAATTCAATCGGTTGGTTTTTAATAATAGTAGATGAGGTTGCTACAGTGCCCAGCGTAAATGAGTACACCCCCTTTGAAAAGTAAAATTTTAAACACTATCTCAATGAACACAAAATGTTGACAAGACTAAGTTTTATATAGCATCTGTTTAACTTATAACATGAAAGTAAGGTTAATAATATAACTTAGAAAACAAACTTTTCAGTTTTACTCAAATTAGGGTGATGCAAAAATGAGTACACCCCACTGAAAGTCTCTGGAGCAAAGCTAAATTTTAGACTACAAATGTCTAATTTAACAAGAATTCAACCACAGGTGAGTCTAATTATTCATTACACAGGTGTCCAGCAGACAGTTGACTATAAATGGGTGTTGAAACCCCTTCCCATTTCATGCTGTCAGCAATGGCACCACATGGAAGAGAAATGTCACAATTTCTTTACACCAGAAAGGTGAACGCTACAAGAAGATCAGCAAAGCTTTACTTATCAGTCAAAATAATGTAGCAAAAGTGGTACAAAAATGTAAAAAAGATGGAACTGCAACCATCTCACAGAGATGTCCAGGTCGTCCACGGAAGTTAACACCTCCACAGGAGCGTCTTCTGATGAGAAGGGTTGAAGAAAATCGACATGCAAGTTCACTGCAGTTATCTAAAGAAGTAGAAAGCCAAACTGGGGTGACTATTTCCCGTGACACAATACGGCGTACACTGCAGAGGAATGGCATGCATGGGTGCCGTCCACGAGAGAAGCCTCTCCTAAAGCTCAGGCACAAAAAAGCCCACCTAGAGTTTGCCAGGACCCATGCTGACAAAGATGAAGACTACTGGGACTCTATACTCTGGAGTGATGAGATCAAGATAAATGTTTTTGGAACTGATGGCTTCAAAACTGTATGGCGTCGCAAAGGTGAGGACTACAAAAAAAAAAATGCATGGTGGCTACAGTAAATCATGGTGGTGTCAGTGTCCTTATGTGGGGCTGCATGAGTGCTGCTGGTGTCGGGGAGCTGCATTTCATTGATGGTATCATGAATTCACAGATGTACTGCTCTATATTGAAAGAGAAGATGCTACCATCACTCCCTGCCCTTGGTCGTCATGCACTTTTCCAACATGGCAATGATCCTAAACGTACATCTAAGGCCACTGTTGGATTTCTGAAGAAGAACAGGGTGAAAGTGATTCAGTGGCTCCTGATCTGAACCCAATCGAACACCTATGGGGAATTCTGAAGAGATAAGTTGAGCATCATTCTCCATCCAGCATCCAGTCTCTAAAAGAGATCATTCTTGAAGAAGGGAAAAAGATAGATGTTGCAAAATGTTGCCAACTTGTTCATTCCATGCCTAGAAGACTTGATGCTGTCATTAAAAATCATGGAGGCCATACAAAGTACTAGATGTAGTAGTTTTTGTTGTGGGGTGTACCCTTTTTTGCATCACCCTAATTTGAGTAAAACTGAAAAATGTGTTATCTAAGTTATATTATTAACCTTACTTTCATGTTAGTTAAACAGATGTTATATTAAACTTAGTCTTGTCAACATTTTGGAAATTGTTTTTGTGTTCATTAAGATATAGATTAAAATCTTACTTTTCAAAGGTGTACTCTTTACGCTGAGCACTGTACATGATTACTCCAGAAATCAAAACGCATACCTTTGGTTTTACTGACATTCAGATTCAAACACTGTTCTTTCGTTTGTTCTGTTTTCATTCATTTGTTCATTGTTTTGTTTGTTCCTTTTTCTGTTGCTTGATCTTGTTTGTATATTTGTTGTTCCTTTCAATTCTTTCAATTCTTTCTTTCTTACTTTCTTTCTTTCTTTTTCATTCTTTCTTACCTTCCTTTTTCATTATTTCCTTCTTGCATATCCACATACACATTTAACTTCCTTCCTTCCTTCCTTCCTTCCTTCATTCATTCATTCATTCATTCATTCATTCCTTTTTCATTCTTTCTTCCTTCCTTCCACCATTCTTTCTTTTCTTTCCTTTCCTTTCTTTTTTCATTCTTTCCTCCTTGCATATCCACAGACACATTTAACTTCTTTCAATTCTTTCTTTCTTTCTTTCTTTCTTTCTTTCTTTCTTTCTTTCTTTCCTCCCTCCTTCCTTCCTTTTTCATTCTTTCCTTCTTGCATATCCACATGCACATGCACAACTTCCTTCCTTCTTTCCTTCCTTTTTCATTCTTCCTTCCATCCTTCTTTCTTTTTCATTCAATCTGTCTAATTTCATTCGTTCTTTCTTGAATATCCACATGCTCTTTCTTTCTTTTTCTTTTTCATTCTTTCTTTCTTGCATATTCACATGCACATTTAACTTCCTTCCATCATTCCTTCCTACCTTCCTTTTTCAATCTTCCTTCCTTCCTTCTTTCTTTTTCATTCTATCTGTCTATTTTCATTCTTTCTTTTTCATTCTATCTGTCTATTTTCATTCTTTCTTTCTTGCATATCCACATGCTCTTTCTTTCTTTCTTTCTTTCTTTCTTTCTTTCTTTCTTTCTTTTTTCATTCTTTCTTTCTTGCATATTCACCTGCACATAACTTAATTCATTCATTCATTCATTCATTCTTTTTTATTCGTTCTTCCTTCCTTTTCATTCTTTCCTTCCTTCCCTTTTTCATTCTTTCCTTCTTGCATATCCACATGCACATTTAAAGGGCATTGACCCATCTCTGCTGTGTTTGTGTGGCTCATTTCTTGCCAGCCTTGCACTTTTGCTTTTCAACTTCTATTGCATTACATCTTTTTTATGCTGCATATCACATTTGGATGGATTCTTGGGACACGTCCAAGATTCGGCAGGCATAGAAGCAACAAAACATCAGAGCCGATTTGTGGGATCGTTACAATAGTTTTGACATCCCGTTCTTGAGCGTAACATTCTAAAGTGAATTATGAGAGGAAAAAATAACCAGTTCAATGAAAGGACAGTAATTCTGTTTGCTGTTACTGGTTTAGAATTGGATAAATAAATTTTTCCGATGCGAGAGTGGACGGTGACATGCAAGCATTCCTCTTAGGCTAATTTGAGTGCTGTCCACCAGAGTACAGGAAAAGGAAGCAGAGTGGTCAGCATACCTTCTGAATCTCAGCCCAATTTGCTCTCCGTCAGGAATTCATGCTTGAATATTCAAAGCAGATCAGGAGAGGAAGGAAAAGTGGGTGTAATTTATGCTCATTAGCCTCGGCGAACAGAAATTAATATCAGCGTCTTGACATGGTGTGGAAATGGAATATTACATGACTGTGTGTGACAAAACGTAATTAAATATTCAGGCTGGTTTTAATTAGCCGTTCGTCCTTTGGAATGACAGTCGCCAAACGAGCATGCTCTTCCTCTTTAACACTTTTTTGTTGCCACAGTTGTCTCGCTGCACTTTGACTTGATTAAAAGCAGTTTTAACATAGTTTAACCCAAGGACCATTTTAACCCCAAGGATTGTATAGATCCTGTTACACAGGCACAGAATTTAGCTAATAGGTTTAAGCTCTGACTTTAGCGCTGACTCTGTCTGCATTATCCTCTAAGTTTTCATACTATGCCATTATTTACTTGACAAAATCAGCTTTTTCTTTTCTTTTTCTTTTTTTTTTTTTTTTTGTGCTGAAATTTCTTCATTTAACATGCTGTAGACTACGCACTTGTGCCAGGGTGAATGATATTTCAGTCATATATCTTTTATATAAACTGTAAGATGTAAGTCAGGGGTGTCCAAACTCGGTCCTGGAGGGCCACTGTCCTGCAGAGTTTGGCTTCAACTTGCCTCAACACACCTGCCTGCAAGTTTCTAGTATGCCCAGTAAAAAGCTAAATTTTGCAGGACAGTAGCCCTCCAGGAGAAGGATTGGACACCCCTGGTGTAATTAGTGTGTTCCCTGTTTTAATGGCAGATCTCATTGGTGACGATTCGTCCTCTGGAATCTTCTGCACCAGTTGTGAGGATGGTGGAGCTCTGTTCTTCCTCCATGACCTGCATGCCTGGCACCTGTGAGTTACACATCTACCACAATCACACAGCAGTTATATATTTACAGTAATCACATGGTAAATACATGTTGCACTATGTTGCGCACAGGTCAGGTGTTGTAACATGACACTTATGTTTCAACTTTGACCCTGTTTGCTGACATAGTCTCTCATGATTACCAATGCTGCATTTATTTGATTAAAATCCAGTATAACAGTATATACAATAAAAACAGTAATATTTTAATAACTTAAAATAACTGTTTTCTATTTGAAAATATTTGAAATTTATTCCTGTGAACAAAGCTGAATTTTCAGCATCATTACTCCAGTCTTCAGTGTCATATGATCCTTAAGAAATCATTCTAATATGCTGATTTCCTATATTATTATTATCAATATATCTGCTTAATATTTTTGTAAAACCCCAATACTCCACCATTCAAAAGTTTAGTGTAAGTTAAAAAAAAAAAAAAAAAAAGAAGAATAAAGAAATTGATACTTTTATTCAGGATGAATGCATTAAATTGAACAAGAGTGACAGTAAAGACATTTATAATGTTACCAAAGATTTCTTTTTCAAATAAATGCTGTTTTTTTGAACGTTCTATTAACCAAAGAATTCTGAAAAAAGTGTTCATGGTTTCCAAAAAAAAAATTAAAAATCAGCAAAAACCGTTTCAGCATTGATGATAATAAATATAGCTGCGAGCAGCAATTATCAGGGTTCAAAGGTGTTTAAGCACATGCGTAAAAAGGTATAATGTTTTAATTTGCAAGCCTGTAACCATCTTCATCATAGATGGAATAGACCATTTACAGCCAATACATGCAATTTAGCATAGGAAATTTATGGTTTATAAAGCTTTTTAACAGTTATCACGGTTCAGCCAAAAATATAGGACTAGTTTGCCAAAGTTGTTTTTTGAAATAATCGCCAATATTTAACAAACATTTTGGTGGGCAGTGATGCTCAGAATGAGGAGTTCTACCATGTGGTACGAATGTTGAAAAATCATGCGATACACGATCCTTTTAGCCTGACTTCGTCATACTCATATTCTAGGCAGAATGTGAGTCTGATACTGCTCCATTGCACTTGAATTATGGGGCGTGTCTTAACCGAACCAGTAAAAAAAAAACCTCTGCACTCAATTGGATAGACCTACAACCAATCAGAGCAACGCAGTAAGTGAGGTATGTTGAACTTGTACTTAAACTTTTGCCGAATCCCGTTGGAAGGACGGCAAACATCTTTCCCATCGACAAATGCCTTGATTGCGGTTCTTTGTTCGTCTTTTAAAATTAATGCGCTGTCGATTTCTTTTATTACAGACGTGATAGCGGAATCTAAACATCTTACTTCTCCAGCTGCAGTCATCGTTGGTGAAAACCAATTCAACCCAAGCGCTCTTTGATGACGTGGCGTAACCGCAGATAGCCTGTCCATCATCGATTAAAGCCCGCCCTGGCAATTTGATTGGCTCGGCCTTCTGGGAGCCGAGCATAATTACTACACAATGGATCGAGTCCAGACCGAACTTCCCGTCCAAAAAATGTTGTGGGCGGGGTTCGGGCTGGCACCCAGGCTACGATCCTTTATGCGCATGAAAAACGCGATGGCGCCGATTTCTTTCGAATTTCTCACAGGCCTCTGGGGCCTTGAGTCAAACAGGCCCAGCGAGTTTCATTTCGATCGGCCTCCATTAACCTTGTCTGATAGCTGCTCACATTTCAGTGGCCAATGGCAGACATGTTTTTTAAGATGAATCAGTGTCCTTATGGACAGTCGTGGCACCTCGGACTAAGACACTGCATGCCAATTTTCAAGTCGATCGGACTAACAGTGAAGTAGTTATAGCCATTTTCATGATTTCTTTATGCGACCACATAATGCGCTCTTACATAGGTGTGCTGAGTTTGGTGAAAATATCTAATTTCGTTCACGAGTTATAGTTATTTTAAAGGTGCCCTCGAATGAAAAATTGAATTTATCTTAGCATTGTTAAATAACAAGAGTTCAGTACATGGAAATGACATACAGTGAGTCTCAAACTCCATTGTTTCTTCCTTCTTATATAAATCTCATTTGTTTAAAAGACCTCCGAAGAACAGGCAAATCTCAACATAACACCGACTGTTACGTAACAGTCGGGGTGTACGCCCCCAATCTTTGCATATGCCAGCCCACGTTTCCAACATTATAAAAGGCATTAGACAAGGGCAGCCAGTATTAACGTCTGGATGTGCACAACCAAATCATCAGACTAGGTAAGCAAGCAAGAACAATAGCGAAAAATGGCAGATGGAGCAATAATAACTGACATGATCCATGATATCATGATGTTTTTAGTGATATTTGTAAACTGTCTTTCTAAATGTTTTGTTAGCATGTTGCTAATGTACTGTTAAATGTTGTTAAAGTTACCATCGGTTATTACTGTATTCACGGAGACAAGAGAGCCGTCGCTATTTTCATTTTTAAACACTTGCAGTCTGTATAATGCATAAACACAACTTCATTCTTTATAAATCTCTCCAACAGAGTAGCATTAGCCGTTAGCCACGGAGCACTATCAAACTCATTCAGAATCAGAAGTAAACAATATAACAGTATACAATACTCACATAATCCGACGCATGCATGCCGCATGCATGACGAACACTTTGTAAAGATCCATTTTGAGGGTTATATTAGCTGTGTAAACTTTGTTAAGCCACTGTTCAAGCCAAGCGCGAGCTCTGTGGGCGTGGACCACGGGATTTAAAGGGGCCGCAGCATAAAATCGGCGCGTTTATAATGATGCCCCAAAATAGGCAGTTAAAAAAATTAATTAAAAAAAATCTATGGGGTATTTTGATCTGAAACTTCACAGACACATTCAGGGGACACCTTAGACTTATATTACATCTTTTAAAAACATAATCTAGAGCACCTTTATTTTAATAAAAGTGGCTCCACCCACTTTGAACGTTTTGGTGGCCCATGAATCGGAATTTCAACACTTTTTGATAACTATTGACAGTCAGACTCCATAGTATCTTGCTGCACTGGTTTGGTTCCGATCGGGTCAAACGCCTAGGACTAGTTTGCAAAAGTAGGTTTTTCAAAAAATCCAAAAATTTCACCGAAACAACGGGCGAATCCCAGGCATGCATCTTGACTGTCTTAAGCCAAAGATTCCACCAATATAAGACACTTGAGCCTGCGCCTAACAGTTTGAGTTATGAGCCATTTTTATACTTTTGACTGCTGTAGCGCCCCCGTCAGGCCGATCAGGGCGAAATTTGGTGACGTAGACTGTGTGAGCACTACCAACCCTCAAAGTTTCAAGTCTGTACGACTTACGGGTTGAGCTGCCCGATCTGTTTTAGTGGAGAATGCTGATCCTTTGAAAATGTAACAATTACAATAGGGTTTCAGCACCATGCGCTTGAACCCATAATGATAAATGTTTACTCAGCAGCAAATTAGAATGATTTCTGAAGGATCATGTGACACTGAAGACTAATGCTGCTGAAAATAAATATGATCAAATAAATGCAGCCTTGGTGAGCATAAGAGACTGAAAAAAATCTGAATCATTCCAATCTTTTGACCGGTAGTGTATTTAAATGCTTCTGTTTTACAAAACCAGTATCGGTGATCTTTCCAGAATTGTCACAGTGATGCACATTGAACACAGCCAAATGTCAAAACTGTCCTTCAAAACATTCAGTTCACCGCCCACCTCAGCGATGACTCCATCATTAACTCCATTGTTATTTATGAAAGTTATTGTGTTTGTTACACTGGCCCTATTTTGCTATCAATCATCGTGAAGGGGTAGATCAGGTGGAGATGGTGGAGCGGTCTTGGCGCAGGCCCCAGTGACTGACTCCGTCCTCACGGGGGAATGAAAAGCTTAATCAGCGGAACTCCACTTCCTCTCCCTGGGAATTGAGTTCAGGGGAAATGATAGGAAGCTGGATCAGAGCTATCGTTTGCTTTGCTATAGCCCGATCCCACAGGGAGATGGATCGTAGTCGTTCCTCTTTAAGTAATGCACTTCTACCTGAAAGCATCCTTCGCAATCAGCGGATGATGATGACCGTGACAGACATGCGTTCACAGGAGAAGATGGTCTTTATTTATCATTAACCACTTATGACAAGACTGTTTTACTTACACTGCTGGGTATGTTGAATGTGCTTTCAAGGGCTCCAAGCAACACCAAGACCACTGATTGTAGACTTTGAAGGTGAAGTGTGCAATTTTAAGCCACTAGCGGCACCAAGCAAAGAACAAGCAGATATTCCTGATAGTCCTGCCCCAAACTCAGCCCCAGATTCAGCTTTTCACATTACAATGGGGGTGTGTTTTAAAGGGGACCTATTATGCCCTTTTTCAAATTTTGTTTTTGGGATCTATTAGAATAGTTTTTCATGCTTGAATGTTTAAAAACACATTATTTTTCACATATCTCATATTGTTGCAGCACCTCTCTTCACAGTCTGTCTGTAACGCTCAGTTTAGTTCCTGTCTCTATGAAGACCCTCCATCCAAAAAGCGCAATTGGTCTGATTGGTCGGCTGGACTAGTGTGTTGTGATTGGTCAACTGCTTCGAGCCTGTTTCAGAAATCCCACGCCCCTTACCATAATCGTGAGATTCAACTAAGGTTGTCAAAAGTGCTAAGTCGATACTGAAATTTAAACAATGTGACGATACCAGCATTTCCCCCTAGCATTTTTATCAGATTCTTAAACACCTCTGATTGGCCATTGTGTTCACACGCTCAACAGATATGTCTGTGATTGGCTACAAATGATCAACGCTTCAAAAACATGTTGTAAATTGACATTGTTGATGCTTTTTACCGAGCGCGTACACAGATACACACGGGAGCATTTGAAAGCAGACATCTATCAGTGGATCCCTGATATATCCTCTGATAGACGGATCTGCTGATAGACACCTGCTTTCAAAAGCTCCCGTGTCGTCAAATTTTTTCAATTTCAGTACCAAAGTCTGTACTTTTTTTCAACCCTAGTTTCAACACACTACTAGTACAACTCAACCAGGCCTTTATTTTGAGTATGCTTTGGGCAGGAATCATTTAAATGAGGGATATTGTGACGTGTTCGTTCCTGGAAGAAATCTAAAGACTACAATCGGGGAATTTCAGGGACATAAGAAACTGTGTTTACTGATATAGAGAATAACTTGCTTTGGAGTGACTTTGTGCTTTATAACTGTATAACATTGAAAATGTAAAAAAAGCATAATAGAACCCCTTTAAGTATTTAAAGTATTAGTATTTTAACAAAAAAATACATACTTTACCTTTGAAATCAATACAAAATCAGAATAGGCCCCATTTGCTTTCTTTATACTTTCTTCATACAACATTTCACCTGATGTTATGTTACTACGGCCATTTAAGTTTCAATCAGAGGATATTGTGAATGGAGGATTAAGGCTCATTCACACCAAGAACAATAACTATATTAGTGTTCATACCAGCGGACCATATTGTTGTTTTTATTCTAAGTGTGCGCTGAGTTTTGTCATCTGCCGCTTTAAATGCTTGAGCTCTTCAAAGAGGGATGGATTTTGATTGGATGTCAATGTTTTTATCATTCATCAGCTGAAAAAGAAATCATTCTGACAGTGATTCCAATGATATAGTTTCTCTGTGCCTTTATCATTATAGTTGTGGTGTGGACTCATAATGATTTTTAGAACTATATTTTTATTGTTATAACTATCATTCTTGGTGTGAACCGGCCTTTAGAGTGCCAATTTATTGATAATTCTTATTGATAATTAATTAAAAAAAAAAAATTAAATAAACATTTCAAATAGTTTATATAATTCAAGTATTAAAATGCTGTATCTGTAAAAAAAAAATAAAAAAAAATGTAAAACTAACAAATACACAACATTTATGTTTGATGTAGCCGTGTCATGTTTCAGAGGCACATCTTCAAATTCAGTCGAAAACTCATTGGCTGCTTTCATGTGTGAACTGTCCAATGGCATTTTATAACTCTATTGGCAAATAGATATAGAAAAGCAAATGCTTTATAAATAATGCTTTACGAAAGTTCATTTTTTATAGAGCTGTCAAAAATTACATGTTCGTTTCTGTGATTTAATATTTTCTGTTTAACATGTAAAAAATATTAATGTGCTTGTCTCAGTGATTAAGACACAAGTGTAAGTGCAAAAAATAAGTGTAAACACTTGCAATACTGACGCTGTATCGATCCTCGCATAAAAATATTGATGCCAAATGTTTTATGCTAGAAATTTGTAAGTTTGGTTTGAAGACGAAAAACACCAAGCACGTGTTCTCTCACCATTTCTGATTTCTAACACACACTCACAAATCTTTTAAGGTGCCCTAGATTCAAAAATTTTATTTACCTCGGCATAGTTGAATAACAAGAGTTCAGTACATGGAAATGACATACAGTGAGTCTCAAACTCCATTGTTTCCTCCTTCTTATATAAATCTCATTTGTTTAAACGACCTCCAAGGAGCAGGCGAATCTCAACATAACACCGACTATTACGTAACAGTCGGGGTACGCCCCCAATATTTGCATATGCCAGCCCATGTTCAAGCGATTAGACAAGGGCAGAACGTCTGGAGCAGCACAGCTGAATCATCAGACTAGGTAAGCAAGCAAGGACAATAGCGAAAAATGGCAGATGGAGCAATAATAACTGACATGATCATTGATATCATGATATTTTTAATGATATTTGTAAATTGTCTTTCTAAATGTTTCGTTAGCATGTTGCTAATGTACTGTTAAATGTGGTTAAAGTTACCATCATTTCTTACTGTATTCACGGAGACAAGACTGTCGTTATTTTCATTTTTTAAACACTTGCAGTCTGTATAATTCATAAACACAACTTCATTCTTTATAAATCTCTCCAACAGTGTGTAATGTTAGCTTTAGCCACGGAGCACTATCAAACTCATTCAGAATCAAATGTAAACATCCAAATAAATACTATACTTATGCGATTAGACATGTTGCATGATGAACACTTTGTAAAGATCCATTTTGAGGGTTATATTAGCTGTGTGAACTTTGTTTATGGTGTTTAAGGCAAACGCGAGCTCTTGGGGCGTGGAGCACGAGAATTAAAGGGGCCGCGTACCCTGAATCGGCGCATTTATAATGATAGGCAGTTAAAAAAATTAATAAAAAAAACACTGGGGTATTTTGAGCTGAAACTTCACAGACACATTCAGGGGACACTTAAGACTTATATTACATCTTTTGAAAACATATTCTTCGGCACCTTTAAAAAAAAAAAAGTTATATTTTTAAGCCTGAATATAATGTTGAATGGTTATAATTACTCATTTCATCCCCAGAAATTAAGAAAAAATCTATTTATTAGAGTACATAGTTAAACCTACTTAGTAAAAAGATACCATTAAACAAATATTTAAAATATACAGATTAATCGCAACAAATTACAGAAAAAAATATTGTTTATTTTCTTCAAGATTCTATACAGAATTTTATATGTCCATAACTGGATATGTTATGAATCCACCTGTACTGCAAGTGTTCACTTTTAACTATCCAGGACTTTTAAAATCAGCCCCCAGAGTGTCTTTGGCTGTGGCGAGAATCTTTTTCAAAACTCTGCAGTGTCCCGTGTGTTTTTAGAGCCTTTAGCGAAGCAGCTCCTCCTGTCCCACTGGAGATGCCTACATCTGTGCAGCTCTCCACTGTGTGACACGGAGCCTGTGTGCCGCCCTGAGCTGCCTGCTCTGGAATTGTTCTCTTTGATCCTCACGCGCACAAACTCCAGCGTACCACAGACCACAGGAAAGAACAACGGAGAAGTAATGATAAGCCTGGAAGTGGTGTGTGTGAACTCTTGGGATTACCCAGGACATTTCCACACATCCCACTAGTAGAACTTCTCAGACCTTTATGAGGATTGAGATTTGTTGTTTTGAATTTTGGTGCCTTTTCCCCTCTGGATCACTTTCAGGGCTACTTTCATGGAAGGCCAGAGTCTTACTGTAGTTCTTCTAAGATTAGGATGTTAGCCCAGTTTGTCATACTTATTTAAAGGTGCTGTATGTTTCATTTAACCATAATATGTTTACAGATATTTAGGAAACCTGCTAAGTTCACATGCTTGTTTGAAAAACAAAGCTATATCCAGTTATTCTAGTTTGAAATGTGTGTTCCATGACGGAATGTCTGTTTTTGTTTTGGTCTGTGTTTTCCCACCCGCTGCCAATTTACCTAATAGTATTCCGACACCCCGGGTTGCCAGTTGGCGGAAAACAAAGCGTATTGTAGCCATGGAAGCCGGTCAACAAACCGGGACATAGTTCACAGATTCTACCCGACCTAAAAAGCCTCGGCATCCATTTAAAAAGCTCTGTGACCAGATGCATATTAAAATGTAGCTTATATGTAGGCAGCTCGAGTTCTGATCCTGTTAACCTTGAATACAACTCTTCTATGATGAACATGTTTTATTACTAAATTCAAAATCAATTTGATGTCTTTTTGGGGGGCGTACAACAAAGTCCTGATATTATAATAAAGAATTTTTTTTTAAATAATTAAAATTAAAACTTACCTAGAAAAACATTGTGTCTGTGTGTACGCACACTGGTTTGACCTACATTATGAGGACCCCAAATCCTTATAATGGAGTGTGTATGTATGTTTCAGGCCAGGCCCCCTACATTATGAGGACATGCCAATGTCCTTGTAATTCAAAATGCTAAATAAACATATTTTTATTAAAAATGTATAAATGCAGAAAGTTTTCCCATGATGGGTAGGTTTAGGGTTAGGGGCTAGAAAAGTCATTAACTCCTATAACCATTACGCCTATGTCCTCATAATGATAGGAGTACCAACATGTACATGTGTATGTATATGTATAGAAATTTTGAATTAAAACCAAATGTACAGAATATGTCCACCTTAATTGTCCTAAATGGTCTGTTGTGATCTCTTTTAACAGATTTGGTCCACTTGACCTGTTCGTCCTCTGGTATGGCCCAAGAAGATCTTGCTCCAATTGTATCTCAATTGTTTCACGTTCCCGCCATTCCTGGAGAGGAGCCTTCAGAAGGTAAGACCTGACCTAGCTCTTTCACTTCCAATTAAAACTCCCCATCATTTAAACCCATTAACATCTTCGGTCCTTTTGTGCATCGACCTCCGATTGCACATACAGATCCGCTATACGTCCTGCTAACGGTACTTAACTAACCTTGCCGCCTATGTCAAAGAGAGATCATCTCTTCCTCTCTTTAAAGAAGAAAGATCTGGTATTGCTGTGACATTCAGCGAAGGGCTTACATGGAGACGTTATTGGCGATAACAGTGATTGATATTGATGGTGGTGTGGCAGGCAGGGGCCAGGCGCTGCTCCCATTGATTCCCATTATGCTCTGTCAGGGTCTGCTTGGCTCCTTCAGAGTGAATCTGAGCACGACCTGTCACATACGACCTCACAATCTACCTTCAGATCATAAAGGTGGAAT
Source organism: Megalobrama amblycephala (assembly GCF_018812025.1). Classification (NCBI taxonomy): domain Eukaryota; kingdom Metazoa; phylum Chordata; class Actinopteri; order Cypriniformes; family Xenocyprididae; genus Megalobrama; species Megalobrama amblycephala. The sequence goes on from NC_063061.1 coordinate 9,656,285, forward strand.
CATATTGTGAGTTCGGAAAGATTTTATTTAAAAAAAAAAAAGTCTAGTTTATGTTCGTTGTGGTATGTGGTGGTGATGGTAAAATGTCAGTGTAGTAACTAAGTAAATACAAAGTGGCTCAAGTACAGCTTTTCAAGAATTTTTTTTTCAAACATGTGGTGGTGTATCCGAACAAACCACTTTTTATTTTCCTAGAATGTCCTCTCTCTTGTGTTTTTGAAGAGTTGTTGAGATGTATGATTCATTTTAGATAGTTCCTTGGCATAGTTGAATAACAAGAGTTCAGTACATGGAAAAGACATATATTGAGTTTCAAACTCCATTGCTTCCTCCTCCTTTTGTAAATCTCATTTGTTTAAAAGACCTCCGAAGAACAGGTGAATTTCAACATAACACCGACTGTTATGTAACAGTCGGGATCATTAATATGTACGCCCCCAATATTTGCATATGCCAGCCCATGTTCAAGGAATTACACAAGCCAGTATTAACGTCTGGAGCAGCACAGCTGAATCATCAGACTAGGTAAGCAAGCAAGAACAACAGCGAAAAATGGCAGATGGAGCAATAATAACTGACATGATCCATGATAACATGATATTTTTAGTGATATTTGTAAATTGTCTTTCTAAATGTTTCGTTAGCATGTTGCTAATGTACTGTTAAATGTGGTTAAAGTTACCATCGTTTCTCACTGTATTCACAGAGACAAGAGAGCCGTCGCTATTTTCATTTTTAAACACTTGCAGTCTGTATAATGCATAAACAACTTCATTCTTTATAAATCTCTCCAACAGTGTGTAATGTTAGCTTTAGCCATGGAGCACTATCAAACTCATTCAGAATCAAATGTAAACATCCAAATAAATACTGTACTCACATGATCCGATGCATGCATGCAGTATGCATGACAAACATTTTGTAAAGATCCATTTGAGGGTTATATTAGCTGTGTGAACTTTGTTTATACACTGTAATAGTCGAGAGCTCCGGGGGCAGGGAGCACGAGATTTAAAGGGGCCACAGCCTGAATCGGTGCATAGTTAATGATGCCCCAAAATAGGCAATTCAAAAAATTAATAAAAAAAAATCTATGGGGTATTTTGAGCTGAAACTGCACAGACACATTCAGGGGACACTTAAGACTTATATTACATCTTTTGAAAACATGTTCTAGGGCACCTTTAATTTCAGTCAATGGGTTTAAAAAAAAATACTTATTTGAGTCATCTGCTCAAGTGTAGTTTTTCAAATATTTTTTTTCAGACATGCTGTGGTGTAGCCGAACAAACCAATTTTATTCTACTAGAATGGCTTCTCTCTTGTGTTATTGAAGTGCTCAGTAGCATTCCCAGAAGCCCTCACATGCCATGTTACATTGGCTGTTTTATGAATAAAGAAATATTTGTGTATTTTAATACATTTTATTTTTGTGTTATTAGTTGAGTTTAGTGTAAATGAAGGTGTTTTAAATAGGGCTGTCAAAAGTATTTAAAAACATTAATTACATTATGTGCTGATTAATTAATCAAATCAGTTTTAATTATCCACACCTGAGAAAAGACAAGCTTTGGAACGAGAGGCGGAATGACTTTTTCTTCTGTGAAGGGTTGCACGATTTATAGAAATGAGATTGTGATAATAAAAATATTAAACAAATTAAGAAATATTACTATTTTAATATTTCACTGTAAATAAAAAATTGTATTTAAGAAAAGTAATATAACTGTAAAATTCTAATGCTAATATTTATGTCTGTCTTAATTTATTTTCAAAGCTTTTATTTTCAAGTAGGGCTCACTGCAGAGCCAAATGGGTGGAGCTTGATCTAATTAGGTTTAGGGATATGTTAAAGGGTTAATTCACCCAAAAAATTCTGTCATTAATTACTCATCCTCATGTCGTTCCACACCCGTAAGACCTCACAAATTAAGATATTTTTCATAAAATCCGATGGCTCAGTGAGGCCTGCATTGCCAGCAAGATAATTAACACTTACAATGCCCAGAAAGCTACTAAAGACGTATTTAAATCAGTTAATGTGACTACAGTGGTTCAACTTTAATGTTATGAAGCGACGAGAATACTTTGCATGCACCAAAAAAACTAAATAAAGACTTTATTCAGGTTTGGGTGTCGTTGAACCTTCTAGCTCAACTGATAAGATCCAGAGAGGGAGAGCTGGACGTCAAGCTTCACCCATTGGCTCTGCAGTGAGCAGCTTAGGTTTATTTTGGCAGAAACCCAGCAGCTGGTTTATAAGCACTTCTCATGACAAGTTTGGGAAGATGGTTGGCACAATGGTTTTGCGTTCCCAAATGCATGTTATAAGCGATCCATACTCAGAGCACGTGCAGAAATGAGTTTGTGTGGCACAACATCTAAGACACTGAAGCGTCCCAGAAGCTTCTTACCGTGCCACTTTGCTAAAGATAGGCGCCTCGCCTTTTTTTCACAGATGCCGTGTCCAAGACACGCAGCTCAAATACAAAATAAAGTCAAAATAATTACCCTGTGTAAACTCCCGCTCATATTTCACATCACTAGAGTGCCAGAAACTGAAGACAAGAGATTAAAAGTTGAAAAACTTGAAATTTCGTTGTTTTTGTTGTCCATAACTGGAATTTTAAGCGTGTTAACTTCATCTGTATGGCTACAGCAATAAAGTATGGCATAGCAATAAACACAATCAAACTGGACAAAATATAACAATTTAGCCATTAAAAACACGAAAAAATCAATGAAAAAAAACGTCAGACATGCAAATCTCGTGGTCTCGGGAACCCAGCCGCTTCGCTTCTGAAATGCTTCTGGTGTGAGTTGACACCGCTCAGAGGACGGAACAAAACCTTGCCGGAGCCGTAATGCAGAGATCAAATACAGAAACAAGTGTGCGTTGCGAACGAATAATTTGGAGAGAAGTCGTTTTGTACGGAGGCATCTGATGACCAAATTACACTGCAATTCACGAATGGAAAAATCAAGTGAGCCCGGACTGATTTGTACATTTTTAGTGAACCATTAGCTGAAAGCAACCGTACTCAGACCACCTCCCGAGATGATCTCGGTTCGGTTCACTTTTAAGGGGTCTCAGATTGTTTGGAGTGTTCACATACAGGCCCTCAGTCCCCTGAAAAGGTGTGAAACCAAGTGTGAAAACACCCTTAAATTCAATCATTTTATCCCTTAAAACTCATCTTTGATCACCAAAATGATGTATTTAAACATTTTTTCCTGAGGAAAAAAAGTTTTTATGCTTTAAAATAGCTTGAATGTAACTCTACACCCTTGCTTCATTTAGTATACGTGGATCCTTGAATATGTAAATTAGCCCTGCCTACACTCACACAAAATGCCTGATCCACTGTCAACTTTACTGTAGTAAATGCTGTACAACGGCAAGTGGAAATACTCTACAATGTCGGACACGTAACGCTAATTAATATGATTGGCCTATTGCTTGACTACGTTATCAAACAGCTAAACATAACATTGTAATATACATCATTTACATAATTCACCTGCTATATTGCTAAATGCACCCGATTTTTCATATCAACAGAAAAATATTCCAGGATAACATGGCTTCTTTTGAGACCCCCCTGCTTCACAACATAGTTAATGATATGCTAAAGCCCGCCCACACACTGACATGATTGGTTACAACATATTTGTAAGATAGAGAACAGGGGCGTTTTTGAGACTGTCTTTGGTTCACTGCAGTTTTAAGGAAAAAATACTCAGCAATGGTGTTGACTGGTGAATTTGCACATCATGGTTTGTCTTAAAGCATATAAAAACACCACATATACTCCTTTTCCACCAAGGCAGTTTGAGTGCTGGTTCGGAGCCAGAGCCTAGTTTCAAATCAGTTCTTTGTCTTTCGACACACAAAGAACCAGCTCCGAACCAGGAAAAGTGGTTTGTAAGTAGCACCAAAACATTGCTGGTCTAGAAGTAAGAACCGCTTGCGTCAGGGGCTGGGGGCGGGGTTACCATGACCAACAAGAAACTTGAGACCGCCATTTTTGAAATAGCAGCTAATCGAGCTAATAGCAGCCCGATTGTAATCTCCATCTATATACAACTTACGGCGAGCCGTGTTTGGATGCCGATGTAGGTTCGCAAAGCCATGAGCATCAACGGTAGTGAAACATCCGCGATTGTTGATAGAAGGCTTGTTCGAGATGCACCAGAGCAGCGCGGACCGATTCGGCGGGTCCACGGGAGCGTTTGAAGAGCATACGACTCCTTGTGCTTTTGGATCGTTCTCGCGGAGCTTTGATGTCATGCGCCGATCGCTATGCGAGAAACCGATGCATCTTAAACGAGCCTGGTGTGTTTGTGTTTGCCGTTGCAGCACTAGCTTTGCTGTGAAATATGAGACGTATACAGTGACGTAAGAAAGGCAAACCGGTTCTTAGAAGGCTCGTCAGTTGAACCAACTCCGAACTGGCACTAGCACTAGCTCTGAACTAGCACCCGGTTCGTGCTGGTGGAAAGGGGGTAATAGACATATGAACAACATTAAAAACTTGATTTTCACCACAGGGGGACTTTAATTAAATTGCAGCCTTGTGATTTGATAATTACACTAAGCCATATTACGATTTAATTTTGTTTGACAAGTCTACTTAGACTAGTTCGTAGCCGGGCTTGATTTCATTTCTTGACACTGATCCTTTCCTATAGCTTCATGTCATAGTTCATCATTCCTAAAATGTGTACTAATAATGTCTTGACTCCAGAATAAGTGTGATGGTAAAATGTTTTTCATGGCTGTAAGATCAAGGTCATCATCTTCAGCCTTCCTCACGCCACCTAACAAACTCAATCTCTCTTTATCAGCCAACATCTCACCACACCTTTAATCTTTATCACTCTCCCATCATGCACATGCTCTCCTTTCAAGCATTGCCTTTTTATATTGATTCTTGTTGTGAATTTAAGTACTTCTGTGGCTCAACAGAATAGAAATGTTATAATTGTTTCTTTGTGTGTGTGTGTGTAAGCATGTGTGCTCAGGTGCGTGGCCAGCACAGCGGAGGGTGCGAGACGCGGGGCCCCGCTGGGCGACACACAGCCTTTTTATCACAGGAATGAGCTAGTACTATTTTAATTAAAATGTCAGAACAAATACTGGCAGAGGTCTTGAGGATGAATCGCTAGATAAGAAGAGCAGTGGGCCAGAACAGGTCAGAGAGACAAAGTCACCTGGGTAGATCTTCATTCATCCCCATGGTCAAAGAGCTGTGTGTGTGTGTGTGTGTGTGAGTGAGTGTGAGAGTGAGTGAGTCTGTTTAGATCATGATGGAGTCAAATGGAAAAAATCAACAGCAACTACTGAAGGTTTCCTTGGGGATTTTGAACCCATTGAAAAGATCAAAGCTCATACATGACCACATGTAGACTAAAAACCACTCCAAACACCTTAGCAACAGCATAGCAATGTGCTAAAAACCACTTAAAACGCCTTAGCGACGCCCTGGTAACCACCTATAACACCCTTTCATCATGATGGTGAGATTTGTGTGGGCAAACACTTACATTTTGCTCAATGTACAAATCTTAGATTAAGAAAATACATGTTTTATTAGGAAATTCAAACATTACCATTTTGTCACTCTTTAACTCCCTGAGGTCTGAAAATTGATTTTTTTCACATTGCAGCAAAACAGACTTAAAATACTCCGTCATTTCTTGTCATAGAGACATAAGTAATATATCAATTGAAACTATAGAATGTCTTCTTTTATTTGTGTACACTCAGGGTAAAAAAACACTGTTGTGCTTTTTGTAAAATAAAGAAAACTAACATGATGCGTGATCTCTCCTCTCCCTCTGAACGAAGTCCAATCTGATAGTTCTCAGAAAATGAACTGTAACTTATGAATAATAATGACAAAAAAATGACACTTACGTCTAAAGAAACGTTGAAATGTCAGGTTTTAAATCGTGCAAGTCAAATCGAAAACAAACATTCTGTGTTTATGTAATCTGTATGAAAAGAGAGCCATGTCAGAAGTCTGTGATTCAGCTCATTATCTGCTAATGCGGCCACGCCCACGGAGCGAGCGCTATTCAGACGCAAATTCAGAGGCAATACATGCATACGTCGTCTCAATCGTGTATTTATTGTCTTGAAAAGTGTTTATTTGGATGTTAAAGCAATGGTTAGCGATCTCTAGAAGACATGCCGTTAGTTCCTAGTTCCTTTTCTTCTTTATATGAATTTGTGGCCTAAAGGTGTACAGAGAGCGCCCTCCGGCTGCAAGTATGAATTAAAAACACCATTCCTGAAATGTCCTCTTCTTCTTTAAAATAATTTGTGGACTAAAGGTGTTCAGAGAGCGCCCTCCGGCTGCAAGTATGAATTGAAAAAACAGTATCCAGCACTCTTCTCAGTATAGAAAATTGACATAAATATATAAGAATCCATCAATATTTCTCCAAATGTGCATGCTTTTAAGCTAAAAGCCTATATGAAATGCCATAGAGGTAACATAATTGTTCAGACACTTTGCACCACAAAAATACATTTTATTTTAAAGAATATAATAGAATACCATTATTTTAAATTGTAATAATATTTCACAGTATTGCTGTTTATGATGAGCTGAGACATTATTACAGAGGTTTTTTTTCACAGCCTACCTGACTGAAAGGCCTCATTAATATGCAAGTAATTTCAGGTCATTATTATGTGATTCTTTTGTCTTCTCAGGTGTAAATGGCCCATTATTCATGCAGATTCACGCCTCCACGCATACTGTGTTTCTTGACAAAAAGTGTCTTACATTATTGTTTTATATGAAGGAGTAGGCAGCATAATTTTTACATAATTCTGAAGCAAAAACTCTAGCCTACAAAAAAAGTCTTGTGAACACAGATTTAATATACTTTTTTTGGCCTTATTTCAGTGACTTAAGTTTTTTGTTTTTTCAATAACCACGCATAAACATTATTCCTTCAAAAATACAAACATGTACATACATGTTCCTCACATATTATTGTAGCCTAGTTTGTGCTGAATACAGTGTAATGACACTTTTGTCCTTTATATGTTTATGAACAACTGAAAAAAGCACAAATGTCAGGACATGTCAAAACTTCTCCAGGCCCCAAATCAGCCTCAGACTCCAGAGGGTTAATGTGGCGTGACAGATTGCTGTAGCATGGTTCAAGAACTGATCATCTCTTCCATGCTTTATTGCTAGTACATCATGAAATAAGCATGAATGAACATCAGAAGGAAATCCGTATCATGTCTCATGTAATTGCTCAATCAGTTTTTCAACCGTGGAAAGACGTCACTAAAACAGCTTGTAAACATTGTCACATAATGTTACATTTACTTCAGAAAAGCCATTAATTTGTTCAAAAACTCGTTGGATAGAAAAATGAACTTAGAGAGGAGCAAATATATATGCACTGTATTGCATATTCATTAATTTCTACTTAAAGGTGCAGTGTGTAAATTTTAGCGACATCTAATTGTGAGGTTGTGAATTTCTCAGTCCACCGCTCACCCCTCCCTTTCGAAGCACATAGAGAAGCTACGGTGGCCAACACAGGACAAAGATGTCATCGTCTGAGACAGCAAAGAGTAGCCAGTCAAGTAATGAGGTTTCTTCTTACTTCTAACAAAGAACGGTCTCTGCTTCTATTAAACCAGATGACTACTACTACTTAGTGTTGTTTTTGGCGGCCTGTTTTAATTTTAGTTTTAGTCTAGTCTTTGTGTCAAGCGGTCATTTTAGTTTTTATTAGTTTTAGTCATGTTCATATTCTTTTTAGTGTAGTCAAGTTTCAGTCGACTAAAAGTCTGAGCATTTTAGTCTTATTTTAGTCAGAATTATCCATGACTATTTTCGTCTAGTTTTAGTCGACGAAAACTGATGACATTTAGTCTAATTTTAGTCAATGAAAATTGTATTTTAGTCTCTTTTTAGTAATGCAATTCTATTTAACCCAGTCAATGTAGTATAAGTACCTAGTAGTATAGACGAAACCAAAATTTTCTTTTAGCCAAACCCATTTTAAACAAGGTTATCTTATTATATTATTGTTACCTTATAGATAATACCTTATAACGCCTTGAGATGTCTCTTAACCCTTTAAGACCTGTAGGCTTTTTTAGAGTGTTTTTTTTTTCCTGAGCGACAAACACAAGCTAGATGGCGCCCACGGACAGTAAACTCAGGTTTAAAAGGCACTTCTCAGCACTCGTTAGGAGTTTTTCAAAATGGTTAGATGCATTAAAAAGAGTTTCTAAGCTTTAAGATGATACCTATTTTGTGTTATTCCACGTTGGAAAATGAACATGGATGGGTCCGGGATCATTGGATACACACTGCATCCCGGAAAGATGAGACACGTTTTTAGCCAAGTATGTTAAATCATTTCCTGTGTAATATCTTGTGAACAACGCAATATATTATGTTGATTTTGGATTCATTTCGTAAGAATCTGCTTTAAATAATGATGTGCATTTTCTATGATCTGTGCATTTTTCATGAAGTTATGAGCACGTGAAATCTACATATTTCCCTACATATCGGTCCCTTTCTCTGTGTCAGACTTAACTTTGTTTGTTGTCATTTATGCTAAACTCACCACAGCTACATCTTCTAAATAATGCCGCGAGTGGGGCTTGAAGAAGTGACGTCGCCTGCGTCTGCGCAGTGCGACCTGATGCAGCTCCTGAAGTGAGACACGGGAAACAAATACTGCAAAATAATAATAATAACGCAACTAAACGAGACGTAATAACGTTATAACATTTCGTCTCGTCTCATTTTGGTCAACGAAAATTAAGAGACATTTTAGCATAGTTTTTATCTTGTAAACCACATTTAGTCTCGTTTTTATTCGTCAACAATATTGCATTATACGTTTAATTATAGTCATCGTAACATGACCAGCATTTACGTCGCGTCTCGTCTCGTTTTCGTCACGTGATAAAGGTTCGTTGACGACGATATTTAGTCATAATTTTCGTTGTCGAAAGCAACACTATTACTACTACAACTGCATGCATGTTCAACGTAGTGATGATGCAAGCTGGCTATAAAAACACCAATGAAGAAGAAGAACAATAATGACGAAACATGCTCTGTAGAGCAGTTTGTCAGTTTAGGGCTACTGTAGAAACATGGCGGCGCAAAATGGCGACTTAACATGTAAGGGGACCCACGGTGTATATAGATAGAAAATGGCTCATTCTAAGGTAATAAAAACATGAAAGGTCTTTATACACCACTGAAAACATAGTTATGTATATTATATTGCATTTCTGTCAATAGATCGGCCTAAAATTTACACACTGCACCTCTAAAAGGTTAGTTCAACCAAAATTATCCCATAATTTACTCAACCTCAAGTCATCCTAGGTGTATATGACTTTCTTTTTTCAGTCAAACACAATCGGAGTTATACTGAAAAATATTCTGGCTCTTCAAAGCTTTATAATGGGAGTGAATAGTAACCATGATTTTGAAGCCCAAAAAAGCACATCCATCATAAAATGTGTGGATTACACATGGCTCCAGGGGGTTAATAAAGGCCTTCTGAAGCGAAGCAATGCAAAAAATATCCATATTTATAACTTATATAGACTATAATCACTAGCTTCCGGTAATGTTCGTCTTGTAGGAGTAGCGTAAGCTTAGATGAGAGTTGACACCTCTCACGGTTCAAACAAATAGGGCTGGGCAAGAAACTCAAGCTTCTCTTTAAAAATTCTCATTTTAGACTTCTAATTCGTGACCGGTGTTTTGTTTTGCTCCATCATCTGTGCTTCCGCATTCGTAAATACATCATGTGTCAGGTCAAAGTTCACTCATATGACGGCTCACGTACGGAAGCCAGTGATTCTAGTTATAAATATGGATATTTTTCTTACAAAAAGCATTGCTTCGCTTCAGAAGACCTTTATTAACCCCGTGGAGTCATATGGATAACTTTTATAATGGACGGATGTGCTTTTTTTTGACTTCAAAATCACGGTTACTATTCACTACTATTGGAAGAGCCAGGATATTTTTTAATACAACTCTGATTGTGTTTGACAGAAAGAAGATAGTCATATACACTTAGGATAGCTTGAGGGTGAGTAAATTTATGGGATAATTTTCATTTTTGGGTGAACTAACCCTTTAACCTGTTCTTTAACATTTAACGTATGGTTGAATGAATCCGTCATGTTTTTATGACAGCCGCCATTTAAATGTTTATACATGAAAAATGAGTAGAAACATAATTATCATTAAAAATGTATTATAATAATGTTATTATTATAAAAACTTCTTTATGTATAATTTAAATGTAAGTAGCCTACAAATCACTGTTTATTTTAACATTTAAGATTAAAGTGATTTAAGGCTTCCCTGTATAGTTTACGGCTTTAGTTGAGAGAGATTTTTTTCCTTCAGAAAATTTGCCATGTACTATACCTGATTGGCCCCAATTAATCGATATCGAATCAAATCGAATTGTGAAATTTGTGTCAATGCCCAGCCCTATGGTTAGTGTGTGTGTGTGTGTGTGTGTGTGTGTGTACTGAGGCAGTTTGCCAGTGTGTGTTAGAGGGTGGCAGTGGTTTGGGAGGTTTGCAGCTACAGGCATGTGTTAGCCGCCATCAGGAGTGCTGCTATATGCTAATCTGACATTTGTCACATCTGGGAACGTGTGTGCGTGTGTATGACCGAAAGAGAGCCACTGCGTCGTCTGGCTGTCGGCCCAAACATTTGCATACTTACAGATACTTCAGTATACTTTTTACACTTAAGATAAGATGATACATAATAACCAAACAGAAATTTATAGAATATTTGATACAAAAGTTAAACTTTGAATTTCACTCACTTTGAGTGAGACCTTGAGTCATTCGTTCAAGCGAGTAATGAATCCCCGCTGCAGTGTGTGTGCTGCTCAGAGACACGCAACGCTTGATTCTGCTTTTATTTGGAACTGTTTTTATGGGAGAGCAAAAACAGAAAAAAAAATATTAATATTAGTGCGGTCAAATCGCAAATCGATTAAGTGTGATTTAATCACATCTAACATAAAGAATAAAGGTTTGTAAATATATAATGAGTGTGTATATATATATATATATACACACACACACACACACACTACCGCTCAAAAGTTTGGGATCGTTAAGATTATTTTTAATGTTTTTAAAAAGTTTTGTCTGCTCACCAAGGCTTAAGTTATTTAATTAAAAATACAGTAAAAACAGTAATATTGTGAAAAATTATTACAATTTAAAATGACTGTTTTCTATTTGAAAATATTTTAAAATGTAATTTATTCCTGTGTTGGTAAAGCTGAATTTTCTGCATCATTACTCCAGTTTTCAGTGTCACATGATCCTTCAGAAATCATTCTAATATGATGATTAGTTCCTCAAGAAATATTTGTTATTATTATCAATGTTGAAAACAGTTGTGTACTTTTTTTTCAGGGTTCTTTGATGAATAGAAAGTTCAAAAGAACAGCATTTATCTGAAATACAAAGCTTCTGTAGCATTATACACTACCGTTCAAAAGTTTGGGGTCAGTATGAATTTTTATTTTTATTTTTTTGAAAATAAATTAAAGAAATTAATACTTTTATTCAGCAAGGATGCATTAAATCAATCAAAATTGACGACATTTATAATATTACAAAAGATTAGATTTCAAATAAAAATAAATGCTGTTCTTTTGAACTTTCTATTCATCAAAGAATCCTGAAAAAAAAATATTGTACACAAATATTTTGTACAGTTATAAACAATAAATATTTCTTGAGGAACTAATCATCATATTAGAATGGTTTCTGAAGGATCATGTGACACTGAAGACTGGATTAACGATGCTGAAAATTCAGCTTTGCCAACACAAGAATAAATTACACTTTAAAATATATTCAAATAGAAAACAGTCATTTTAAATTGTAATAATATTTCACAATATTACTGTTTTTACTGTAGTTTTAATTAAGTAAATGGTAAATGCACCCTTGGTGAGCAGATTAAACTTCTTTTAAAAACATTAAAGATCTTACCGATCCCAAACTTTTGAGCGGTAGTGTGTATATATATATATATATATATATATATATATATATATATATATATATATATATATATATACACACCTTGAACATTTCATTCATTATTACAGTTTATTCACTATGGTTTTAAAAAATGGTAATAAAATATGACAAGATCTCAGAGTTAAACTGTGTCAGAAAACACTTAAGCAAAACATGGTCAGGTCAAAGTGTCTGAATAATTTTTGGTTCCAAATTTTTATCAGTTTTACTGGTAGTCCACTTCATGAAGAATTTTTGAGTATAATATGTCACAGTTTACTTTATTTTGCTATCCTCACTTACATAAATGAACTAGTGTCCTGTACCCACTAGTAAAAATATATCAAAAATTATATATATATATATATATATATATATATATATATATATATATATATATATATATATATACCATACACACACACAAACTTTTTATGTTAGATGCGATTAATCACAAATAATCGATTTGACAGGACCATTTATTGATTATTTTAATTAATTAATTTTAATTAATCAATTAATATGTATTGTTTATTTGATAAAATTATTATATAATTTTTATTTATATTTTATATTATATATATTTATATTTTATTTTGTTAATATTGTGAGAGATTATCACAATTTAAAATGGTTGTTTTCTGTTTGAATATATTTCACAAAGTAATTTATTCCTGTAATCAAAGCTGAATTTTCAGCATCATTACTCCAGTCTTCAGTGTCACATGATCCTTCAGAAATCATTCTAATATGCTGATTTCCTGCTCAAGATTTTTTTTTTTTTTTGTAATATTATAAATGTCTTTACTGTCACTTTTGACCATTTTAATGTTGCTGAATAAAAGTAAAATTATCTTTCAAAAAAAAAAAAAATCTTACTGACCCCGAACTTTTCACAAGGAGTGTGTATGTAAGAACTAATTGATGACGGGCCGCTGAATTATTAGAAAATAATGGCACACCTAAAAACATTCGTCAATTGATCAGATTCAAGCATTCAACGGCCCTGTTATATTATTATTGTTGTTTTTATGTATTTATATATCATTATAAATAATAGAAACATTCTAAATAACAGTATTTGTTCAACACTTTTATATTCTTTTTCCCTTCCAAACTCTGTTTCTCTGTGTCCATATATTATCTAGTCGTATGTTCTTGGCTGTCTGGACTGCATAAAAGAGATTCTTTGGCTGTGTGTGTTCAGTGAAGGGCTTGAGCGTTTTGTGAATCGGTGACCCGGCAGCATTCAGAGGGAAGTATGGGTGGTGTATTTGAAGCGGCGTTAAACATTGATGCCGCCACACCTCTCCCCCTCGCCAAATTAAGCAAATCACTGGGCCACTCCGGGCAGGAAAAGGAACACGCGTCATAATTGTGTGACATTTGGGTAATGACCGTTCTGACATTTCAGACTGACACCTTCTCCCTCTCGCTTTTTCTAGCCTTTCTTTTCCCACCTTTTTGCGGCAGAGGCTCGTGTATTTAAAGGGTAATGATACAGACTGACAGCTTTACGCTTTAAACGAACCAGCGACACACACACACACTCTTGAGATTTTCTGCTCTTCTGTTGGACCACAGAGCCCGTCTCGCCTAAGATGTCATCAAAGGAGAGGAAGAAAAAGAGATTAGATGACCTACGTCATGCAGCCGCTAGCAAAATATTAACAATGACTCATCTCGTGATAAATCAATGTCAGTCTTTTAAAACTGGAATAAGTGGTGTATATGAGAAAAGTGCAGTTTTTTAGTTAATATTATTCCCACAACTAAAGCAGTCTGCAGTCTTACACCAGTTTAAAGGCATATCAAACAAAAACAAAGTTTGATTTGTTGCTTTCCATGTGTTGAGCTCTTCCTGTATAAGTGCATTTCTTGACCAAAAGAATCTGAAGACTGCACGTGTCAAAAGTCTCTCATCAACTCATCAAATGTCCTCTCATCGCTGTCCTTGGTGCTGAAGTTCTCACTGTTTGTTTTATATAAAAAAATGACATTAACATCATTTTACTGTCGTTTGTTTTGTTACAAACGTACTCTTATTGTGTAAATGGAAGCACCTCATACTTATGCAAGGTCATAAACTCCCTCAGGAGCATATACAGTCAAACCAAAATGTATTCAGACACCTTGAACGTTTCATTCATTATTACAGTTTATTCACTATGGTTTTAAAAAATGGTAATAAAATATGACAAGATCTCAGAGTTAAACTGTGTCAGAAAATATTAATCTTAATTATGTCAGAAAACACTTAAGCAAAACATGGTCAGGTCAAAGTGTGTGAATAATTTTTGGTTCCAAATTTTGATCAATTTTACTGGTAGCCCACTGTATGAAATTTTTGTGTATAATATATCCTCACTTACATAAATGAACTATAGTGTCATGCACCCACTAGTAAAAATATATATCAGAAATTATATCTAGTGTCTGAAGAATTTTTGGTTTGACTGTATTTTGGGTTACAGTGTACACTTTCAAATACTTTCCACAAAAACTTTATTTTTTTATTTTATTTTTAATATTTGATATTTTATTTATTTAGCTTTTTTTGTTTCATAATAATGCATTTCTATTCTAAATTAATAAATAATACATTATAGTAATGTTTAAAAATATATAAAGAAATATAAGGATTGTTTATTATTATCAATGTGTTATTTTATTATATTCATTTTATAATATTTATTATCAATATATTATATTGATGATATTTCGGTGACACTTTACAATAAGTTCTCATTTGTTAACATTAGTTAATGTATTAAATAATATGAACTAACAATTAGCAATACATTTGTTACAGTATTTATTCATCTTTGTTATTATTAGTAAAAAAATAGTTTGTTAGTTCACAGTGCATTAACTAATGTTAATAAATACAACTTTTGATTTTAATAATCTATTAGTAAATATTGAAATTAACATTAACTGAGATTAATAAATGCTGTAGAAGTCTTGTTCATTCTTAATTCATGTTAACTACAGTTGTTAACTAATGAAACCTTATTGTAAAGTGTTACCGATATTACTTATAAGTAAATTGATGTTGATTTCCTTTATCACCACATCAGCATTTGACTTCTTATATTTGATTTCTTATATTTCATATAAATTACACAAAAACACTACTTAAACTAAGAACAGAATCTGTGCCCACAGAATCCTAACACCCAACATTAAAACATTTCTACAATATTTTGCATCTGCATGTTAATTTATTAAATATTTTTGCTAATTTGATTATTTGAGTACAGTACTTTTGGCTCGCAAACATTTTACCACATTTAAATCCATTCCGATATAGAATTCCCAAAGATTTTCCCTCAAAATCCATCCAGAACATATGGGAAAAGTGCATAGATTCCATCTAGGTCCTCCTGGAGGGCCACCTTCCTGCAGAGTTCAGCTCCAACCCCAATTAAACATACCTAATCAAGCTCTTAGTAGGCATACTAGAAACTTTCAGGCAGGTGTATTGAGGACAGTGGCCCTCCAGGACCGACTTTGGACACTCCTGATCTCACCCCTAATGTATGCTGACCCAGGTTTGGTTTCGTATTTGTAGGAATTGTTAAGGGGAAGACATCTACAATGCAAAGTCATTGTCTTTCAAGACATTGAAAATAACTGATTGTTTAAACATCGCACGCAGGTGCCGAGGAGAGAAGCAAGCCTTCAGTGCTCTGGGTCATGTACTTCAACATGAGGGACACGTCAGCCCTGGACAGCAGCAGCTACAGCCTGCCGAGCAACGTTCACGTGTGCACTGGTCCCGATAGCAGCCTGGGCAGCGACTACTCCATTAAACTGGTGAGTCCAGCAGAGGGAGGCAGACACTTGGTTCTATGCAGGGCTTGACATTAACACCCGCCAAACGCGGGTGAATTTCAGCAGTGGTGTGTAACGCAGTCACTCCTACTAGCCATTTTGGTGGGTTGAATTTTATATATAAAAGTTTTTCAATCATAGTCTTTTAAAAAGGCATCTGAAATAATAAACTAAGTGCAATGTAGTGTTGTCAAAAATATCGATTTTTTCGATACTTATCGATACTGAAATATCTGAAACACTTTCAATGCTCATTTTCCGCAGAATAGATACACGATACCAGCTGCTCTTTCTCTCCCTCTCATCTCTCCGACAGCGAGTTGACACACAAACCCGCCTTCCCTCACTCACTCTTTACATTTCCTCCGGATGAATATTGTTGGTGTTAAAGGGCTTGAATTTCGGTGTGGGATTGAGCGTATTGCGCATAATTTTACTCATTCCTGCAGATTTTGTGCTCACACTCACAAAGTGCGCGCACATAAAGCCAACTCTCAGTACTAAATTGAGTTCTTTTTCGCTGCTTATTGCGTTTAAACAGTCAAATACACACAAAATAATGTCGGCCTTGGCGAGTATTCACGTAAACATAAGCTGCGTCTCATTTCGGAGGCTGCGTCCTCCGGAGGTTGCATTTGAAGGCTGCATACGTCATCAAGGATGTCTTATTTAAGAAAAGTAACCATAATAAAATTTATGGTTATTCCTTGTGAGGTGTAAAATACTGTATTTTCTTTCTTACTTTGCACTCCAACGGTTATTTTTCTTAAATGAGACCGCCTCAATGACGTATGCAGCCTTCAAATACGACCTCCGGAGGATGCAGCCTTCGAAATGAGACGCGGCTACAGTCAGTTATGTTTTAAGTGAATGTAAACAGTTGAGAAAGAAAACGCATGTGTAACAGTATAATGGTTCTGAGCATCAGGACTTAAAGTGACAGCAGCCTAATATACCTGTTGCCAAATTATGAGAGAATATTAAAAAAAAAATATATATATATATATATATATATATATATATATATATATATATATATGGCAGTTTTTCCCCATGGTATCGATGTCAAAATTGTGGCCAGTAACTTTGGAAAACCATTAGCCACAGTTAATGGCTAGTTAATGTCAAGCCCTGGTCCTATGGATCAGATATTGCCGTAGGCTAAATTATAGGATGTTATTTGTTGATTTAGACAAAAATATGATTTATTTGCAGGCTGAATCAGTGTTTCATCATCTCCTCCCTGATGAAGATTTCTGTCCGCCTGCACCGAACCCAGAGGACATCATCTACGACGGTGACGGCCCGCAGGCCGAAGGGCCAGGGTTTGATGAGAGTAGTAACACAGAAACGGATAAAAGCCAGGCTAAGGAAGAAGATGCCGCCCATGAGAAGAGTCCATCAACTGAGAGCTCTGAACCTTCAGAGATGGACAGTGTTACCCAGGAGACACCGCTGGACATGACCCCACCCTCTGAAGAATAATCCCTTTAGAGACATTCCTTCATTTCCTCTACAATCACCATTTCACTGAGCATATGGAATCCAAAATACTTCATGTTCTGCTCCGAGTGGGCATCAAAACCCAAGTTCTCATCAGCCCTTTTATATATATACATATTTTATGTGCCTTTCTTTTGCATTTTCACACTCAATACCCTTTACAATGTTTCATTTTGACCGGTTACTGTAAGCGGTTTATGAATTTACTTTTTAAAAAACAAAATGCTCTTTTTTTTCAGAATGTATTCATATGTATTCACTATTTTGCATGGTTCAAGCAAGGTGCCTATTATATATTCTACAGTTATTTGAATGGAGGACAAACACACTGATTTTGGCAAGGAGCTTCTCAAAACTCGTCTGCCACGAACTTGTATTTCAAATGTCTATTTAAATGCTTTCATGTCTCAAGTCTGTTTTGCGTCATCACATCCATATGTATTTCTAATGGCTATAAATGTATCATGCAGAAATGGTTGCTGGCATTAAATATTTAATTGAAGATGTATGTCAGTATCATGTCTGCATTATTTGTGTGTGTGTGTGGTAAAGCAGATCCTTCAAGTCCTGTAAGTTGCGAGGTGAGGCCTCCATGGATCGGACTTGTTTGTTCAGCACATCCCACAGATGCTCGATTGGATTGAGATCTGGGGAATTTGGAGGCCAAATCAACACCTCAAACTCATTGTTGTGCTCCTCAAACCATTCCTGAACCATTTTTGCTTTGTGGCAGGACACATTATCCTGCTGAAAGAGACCACAGCCACCAGGGAATACCGTTTCCATGAAAGGGTGTACATGGTCTCAACAATACTTAGGTAGGTGGTACGTGTCAAAGTAACATCCACATGGATGGCAGGACCCAAGGTTTCCCAGCAGAACATTGCCCAAAGCATCACACTGCCTCCGCCGGCTTGCCTTCTTCCCATAGTGCATCCTGGTGCCATGTGTTCCCCAGGTAAGCAACGCACACACACCCGGCCATCCACGTGATGTAAAAGAAAACGTGATTCATCAGACCAGGCCACCTTCTTCCATTGCTCCTTGGTTCTGATGCTCACGTGCCCACTGTTGGAGCTTTCGGAGGGGTCAGCATGGGCACCCTGACTGGTCTGCAGCTATGCAGCTCCATACGCAACAAACTGTGATGCACTGTGTATTCTGACACCTTTCTATCAGAACCAGCATTAACTTCTTGAGCAATTTGAGCTCCAGTAGCTCGTCTGTTGGATCGGACCACACGGGCCAGCCTTTGCTCCCCACGTGCATCAATGAGCCTTGGCCGCCCATGATCCTGTTGCCGGTTCACCACTGTTCCTTCCTTGGAGCACTTTTGATAGATACTGACCACTGCAGACCGGGAACACCCCACAAGAGCTGCAGTTTTGGAGATGCTCTGACCCAGTCGTCTAGCCATCACAATTTGGCCCTTGTCAAACTCGCTCAAATCCTTACGGTTGCCCATTTTTCCTGCTTCTAACATATCAACTTTGAGGACAAATTGTTCACTTGCTGTATAATATATCCCACCCACTAACAGGTGCCTTGATGAAGAGATGATCAGTGTTATTCACTTCACCTGTCAGTGCTCATAATGTTATGCCTGTTATACATACATATATAATATATTTACAAATTTGTTATGTGATTTTTTATATATATATATATATATATATATATATATATATATATATATATATATATATATATATATATATATATATAGTATAGTTCTTTTAGCACCTAAACATTTTACTCAGAAGTCCCATAGATTTCCCTTCAGATACATTTAAGGTGATCATCCACCCTGCAGTATTGAACTTGACATCGTCTGTCACTGATACAAGCAGATTTCACTGCAAAACTCCAATGTAAACTGTGACGCCGAGCATTAGTGATGCTCTCTGAGTGCGGTTCATCTGCTATGAAGGCGAGGGGAGGAAGCGAGAGCGGGCGGGAGAGAAGGAGCACAGTTTGATGACATTTGGTTTGCACTGCCATGGCTGAACAGATGGCTCATTATGGCTGCGAGTGCGCAGTCGTCCCTCACAGCGCTTGCTGTCTTTGTTTCCGTGGAATTTGATATGGGCTCTGCTGAGGGTATTTACCCATTCTGGAGGGGAAGAATTACTGCTGAACACATGGCCCAGGTTAGTCCCAGACCAGAGGAAGTGTGCTGATTCTTTTAGGCGGCTGGGAGTAAGCACACCCCTGACAGCACTGACGAGTGTTTAGAGTCAAGTCAAGAGTGATGTGTGTCACATATAAACCAGTCTTAGGTTTAATTTACTCATTTTGTAGGATGCATGATTGCGCATGCATGTAGGCTTAGAATGCAAAATGCAGTGTATTTTGAAGCTGCAGTGCAAGTTCCTGTGAATCATGCACTAATTTATCACTATCCTGCTGTGATAAAGCCCTAGTTTATTTCAAACCTGTTACTGTAATTTTGGGATTCATATACATAAATTTGAATAGATGACTGAGTTTATTGTGCCTGGTAATAAATCATACATAAAATTGAAATAAATATTAATAACTCATGCATTTTGTTCTTTGAAAAATGTGTTTTGTGTCAACCCTACTTCATACAAAATGTTCAAGGCCTAAAGATCAAGTTGTTCTTGTGATTAAAATAATGGTCGTTATCCCATAACAGAGTTGAACTTTTAAGCTTGAAGTTATTTGTCATTAGTAACCCTTAGCCTGACCCTAAAGCACTACTTTATTTCAACCCTGTTACTGCATGTTTGAAATTCATGTAAATTTAAAAAGGTTACTGAGTTTATTGTGCCTTGTAATAAATCACACATTATTTATTTAAATATAAATAACTCTTGCCATTTCTCATTAAAAGGTGCTTTGTGACAACCCTGTTACAAGCAAAAATGTTCTAGGGGTGAAGATCAGCACAGAAACGTCCAATAATGGGCTCACAGCATTATTTTGACGCTGTATTGCAAGTTCCCGTGATGACATATTACTTTATCACTACCCTGTGATAAAGCACTACTTTATTTCAACCCTGTTACTGCAAGTTTGAAATTTATGTATGCAAATTTAAAAAGGTTACTGAATTTATTGTTCCTTGTAATAAATCACACATTATTTATTTAAATATAAATAACTCATTCCATTTCTCATTAAAAGGTGCTTTGTGACAACCCTGTTACAAGCAAAAATGTTCTAGGGTTGAAGATCAGGGCAGCAACATCCAATAATGGCCTCACAGCATTATTTTGAAGCTGCATTGCAAGTTCCTATGATGTCGTACTACTTTATCGCTATCCTGTCATAAAGTACTACTTTATTTCAACCCTGTTACTGCAAGTTTTAAATTCATGTATGTAAATTTATAACTGTGTTTATTGTGCCTTGTAATAAATAACACTTTATTTTTTATTTAAATATAAATAACTCATCCCATTTCTCCTTAAAATGTGCCTTGTGACAACCCTGTTACAACCAAAAATGTTCTAGGGTTGAAGATCAGGGCAGCAACATCCAATAATGGCCTCACAGCAGTATTTTGAAGCTGCACTGCAAGTTCCTGTGATGATGTACTACTTTATCACTATCCTGTCATAAAGCACTACTTTATTTCAACCCTGTTACTGCAAGTTTGAAATTCATGTATGCAAATTTAAAAAGGTTACTGAGTTTATTGTGCCTTGTAATAAATAACACATTATTTATTTAAATATAAATAACTCATGCCTTTTTTCTTTAAAATATGTTTTGTGACAACCCTGTTACAACAAAAAATGTTCTAGGGTTGAAGATCAGCACAAAACATCCAATAATGATTTTAATCATTTGAAGCTGCATTGCAAGTTTCTGTGATGATGAACTACTTTATCACTACCCTGTGATAAAGCACTACTTTATGTCAACCCTGTTACTGTAAGTTTGGAATTCAAAATTTAACATCCAATACTGGACTCACAGCAAGTACCATTGCACCACACCATATTATTCACAGGCTGTGTTCTGGAGATTAAAAATGGTGTTTATCCCATAATAGAGCTGAACTATTAAGCTTTATGAAGCCAATGTAACTATAAACATAATCAAATAATGATTAAAAAAAACTTTAATAGAAACATACTTCTGTTTGAACCACAGAGCCCAAAAAAACTGTTGTTCCTTTGGATCAAACCATTATAGCAAAGTTGAACAAAACATGGTGACAAGATGAATGCCGCAAAATTTGAATAACGCATTAAAAAAAAAAAAAAAATCTAATTTCAATAAAAGCAAAAAAAAGAGAAAATCTATATAACTAATAAAGGAAATTTCTCCCAATAAAAAACATTATTTTATTATTTATTTAGCCTTTTCTCAAATCTCTCAAATAATGTAAGTATAGAGCTAATCTATGTGAGGACACACAAATGATATCATTTCCTCATTTCCTGAGAGTGACCTACTGATAATTTCCCCCAGCTGAGACACGAGAACCTGAGATCTCAAACATGCCCTTCTTTAGGTTTAAACCTATTGAGTGTCCATATATCTGCTTCATGCTCTGTGATCGATTTCCTCAATTTTCGTAATTTCATGACAATCCTTTATCTCCAGCATTTTGGTTTCATCTCATTGTTTTGGGGGCATGAGATTATTTTCTTCTCTCTTGAGTGACCTGCCTGCTCAATAGCATCATTGGGAATCAATTTTCTGCATGGAGAGTCTTGACATTCAAACGCAAAAGGGTAGAATGTGCCACAGGCAAGACACCTAGCGGGGGCCGTGCTTCTCCGGCACTATGGGGTGCATTCAGTGAGGAATCTTCAGGGACTTACTCTGAGGAGTTGTAAAATGTTTCTCAACAAATTAAGGATTGAGACACAAACATTTTTTTAACCTAGCAGATGCCTGTGGCTACATCTGATTTTATCTTCAAGAAGGCCACTTAATAAGGTGCTGTATAGAGGTGTAAGAGAAGGAATGCAATCATCTAGGACAACAAAAAGGATGCTTAGACATGTTTAGACCACCCATATGCTCACTACAAATAGACAAACAGCAAATAAAGATGTTTAATTATTTTAGGAGTTCAGTGGTGTATTGGAAAACATTGGCGTTGTGGAATGACAGCTGATGCCACGATTCAATCAAGATAAATTCACTTCTGAACAGAGTATGTATTCAGAGCTGTAATTTTCTCAAGCTATGCAAAAACAGGAAATGCTATTTAATTGTAAACATTTAGGATACATAAAATACTAGTTATGAAATTAGCATATAAAGGAGTTTTTATTCCAGATTTTTTTGAAAATTAGGCTATACTTGTAAAATTGTATTTTATTTTTATCACAAAATACTGTTGTTATTAATTCATCAATCATTTATTTGTTTATTTAAAATTAGAAACATTTAAAAAATGTAAACAGTGTTTTTTTTTCAAGTCCAGAGTCAAACGTCCCCACAGCTGAAGAAACAAGCATTTATGTCTTAATAAGGCGCGCCACTTCAGATTCGAAAAGCTTTAACGTGTTTTTACTGACATCTAGTGGCTACATTATGTCATTACATGAGCTTAATTTTTAATGCATTTATCACATAGGCTTGATTTTCACTTATAATAAAAGCTTTTTTTCCTTTGCTATTTTCTTGTCCATACACAAAATATATTGTTTTTTATCATTTTGAAAGGAAAACAGAAATTAAAAAGAAATTAGATAACAATAATAAATAATGTCCATTGTAATAACTTTTTTTTATTATTATCATATTATCATTTATGGCTGCATTTTAAGGTTCAAAATCTATGGAGGACCAGAAGTCTCACGGAAATAGTAATACAGCATATCATTAATTAATAACTAATTGTACAATAAAAATATGCATTAATAAATGTGTTTACAAATGAATGAATTAATCTAAAAATAAATAGATTGAATTGCAGTAATTCATTATTTTATTTTTTAATGGGCAATAAAAGCAGTAATTATAAAAATAATTTATAAATGAAATATTAATCCATCAATACATGGTTCAAATTAAAAATGAATTTACTAAAACAACATAAAACACTCAATAAATACATCATTTAAAAATACATTTATAAATTCATAAATAAAAAGTGTAATTTCAAATTGTATTTGAAAATGCAATTTAAAAAGAGAAATATTTAATTGGATTCAGAAACTGAATTAATATAGGTTATAATCATCCATTAAAAAGGGCAGTTCAATTAACCATTTGCATTTCCCCGCTGTTTTTCCTTTTCCTATTAGCTATTCGATTTGCTTAACCATTTAGTTACTCTTTTTAGCCTCTCTGTTTAGCATTTCAGTGACACTTGTGGTCATCCATAAAAAAAGATTTTTCCTCGTCCAACTGTGCAAAAACAAAAAATTAAGAACATACACACAAATAGTGTAAAATATAACATAATAAATATAACTATTAATAAATGTGTGAATAAAACAAAATACAATATATTATGTAAATAATATTGAATATAATATTGAAAATAGAATAATGTAGCGATTTTGATGCAAAATATACAAAAAAATACTATGTATACAGAAGCTGTACAGTGTGCAAAAACAAAACAAACAAACAAAAACGTGTCAGCATGTGAAGTATGAATATGTAAAAATAATGTATGCACTGCCGGCTACTCCAGTGCAGCAGGGGGCGGAAGTGAGATATTTAGCCTGCAATAAAGATGGCGACTTCCATAGAGCACGAGGATTCGTATGAACAAGTAAGTTTTTTGTGTTTTACTATATCGAGCGTTTCAGTGCAGTCATTTATCGGAATATATTTTAACATACATTTAAAATAAACCGAAATGCCTGAAAATTTCAGTCGCAGAAGGCACTTTAAACGGTAATAAACTGAACGCAGTGCTGCCTGCTTGTGTGTTTACAGGAGGAGACTGCAGAAGAACCCAAAGCACCAAAGATCCGTGAGACTCCAGAAGACATCAAACTAGAGGCGATTGGCAACACAATCGCATTTCATCCCAACCAAGACATTCTTGCAGCTGGAGACATTGATGGAGATATATACCTGTACGTTTGTTTATCTCTCAGGCATCTATAATCCTCATTATCGTTTGAGATAGGCTTTACTGTGTTTGTTTGGGGTCCCACGAATGCTAATGTTGCGTGTGTAAAACAATATTAGTGATTACAGACTGAGCCCTTTAAACGTAAACATATTAATCTGATCAAAACCTATTTAAGCCGTCTAACAACACAAAGAATACATATGTTTTCCAGGTATTCATTCTCCTGTGTTACCACAGTTATAAATGTTAAAAGTTAGATTAGTAGTTCAAGACACTTTTCATGGGACGTGACGTCAGCTGCGCAGTGCATGTTGGGACATTAGGACACGGAAGTAGACGTTAACGTGTGTGTTATACAGCTAAGACACGACGAAATGGTGAACTCTTGCTGTGTAGTTAACTGCCACAGTCGCAATTTCGACCGGCGTGGGAAACGTATCGCAATTGGCATGCGATTTTTCAGCTTTCCTACTTGGAAACAACATGCCGGAACTCAGATTTCCGAGTTAACAAAGCGGCGCCGCATGGCGTGGGTAGCAGCAGTGAGACGGAAAAACATCACCTTCAGCAACATTCCCCGACACATGTTGGTTTGTTCGCGGCATTTTCATAAAGGTAAGTTATTAATAAAACACATTTAACTGTTTTGTTGTTAGCGCTAGCAATGCAAACATGAGCTGTGTCCCAATTCAGAGGCTGTGTTTATGGAGGACTGTTCTTGTCGCCTAGCAACTGTGACTGACTGACTTTCTGAAAGTTAAATTCAACTGTCTGAAAACAAAACAGCGTCCACAACTTGAATAAATATGTTGACCTTGGTCTATTTATGTACATGATAAAGAGTATAAAACTATATCAGATTTATAAAGCGCTTTATTGACAAGTGTGCTTGCACACAGAAGGAATTATCTTGGTATTGAAGCTTTCAGTACACACACACAAATATAACAAGAAGAGACACATACCGGTAATAATATTTAAGAATAAAGAAAAATATATAAAGACCGATAGGTTTAGTCAGAAATTAGAATAAACATTTACAGGTAATGAACACATTCACAGTAGGCCATTTTTCAACATTTTTGATGAAATCTGATGGCTCAGTGAGGCCTGCATTGACAGCAAGTTAGTTAACACTTTCAAATGCCCAGAAAGCTACTAAAGACATATTTAAAACAGGTCATGTGACTACAGTGGTTCAACCTTAATGTTATGAAGCAACGAGAATATTTTTTGTGCGGAGCAGTGTTTTGAAATCGCCCATCACTAGATATGGTTGAAAAGTCTTTTTCTTTTTTTGGCGCACAAAAAGTATTCTTGTTGTTTCATAACATTAAGGTTGAACCACTGTAATCATATGAACTGCTATAAATATGTTTTTAGTACCTTTCTGGGCACTGAAAGTGTAAATGAACTTGCTGGCATTGGAGGCCTCACTGAGCCATCAGATTTTATCAAAAAATATCTTAATTTGTGTTCTGAAGATAAACACAGGTCTTACGGGTATGTAATTAATCACAGAATTTTCATTTTTGGGTAAACTAACCCTTTAAATATTTGCTTAGTTATCACTAGGGCTGGGCGATATGTCGCATGAGATTGTCACGCGCATTTCATTAAAGCCGGTTCCCTGATTACCGCAAAATCGCCATCACCTGCTTTCAAATGGAGCGGCATTTAATAGACAGAGCCGTAGTTCACTGACAAGCTACGCAATATTGCGTTCATTATCAAAGGCGATTCATCTGCGATAATGAACGTGATATTGCGTAGCTTGTCAGTGATCTACGGTTCTGTCTATTAAATGCCGCTCCATTTGAAAGCAAGTGATGCCGATTTAGCGGTAATCAGGGAACCGGCTTTACTGACGAAATGCGCGTGACAATCGCATGCGATGTATCGCCCAGCCCTAGTTATCATCAACACTCACTCTATTTTGCTGTAGATCATTAAACCGTTACGCTGCCCCAGAAGTCTGTCTGAAATCAGTGTCGTGAGGTGTGTGCAACAGCTGCCACAAAGTCATTGCCTGATAAGGCAGCGAGGCAACAAGTCGGCTGCCTAAGATTTTGGACGCAGCCCATCTGTTGTTCATTGCCTGGGAAACAAAGGACGCATTTCAAGGCCACATTTGAAAGAGCCATTGAATTGGGACAGCCTTTGCTGTACCGCTGTATGTGGCCTTTGAAGGACGCAGCCTCTGAATTGGGACGCAGCTATGGTGGTGGTGTTGCTACACAGCTAACTTTAGCCGCGTTTCCACTGAAATGAACTGGAACAGTATGTCCCAGGAACTTTTATTGCTGTTGCTGTCTGGCGGTCTGGCTGGCGGTCTGAAGTACTGTGAAGATTAGGCAAATTAGTCCAGTGACTTAGGACTGTGTGCGACCTTTCCAGTCCTTAGTCCATCTGTCGTATTTTTTGTTGATTCGAATACCAAAACAACTCTTACTGCACGCACTGCAACATACTTTTAAAAATGGTGGTTGAAATAAAATGCTGTGTGGAGTCAACCAATCAAAATGCTGCATGACTCAATCAATCAGCATGTTCAGTGCCCAGATCCCACCCCTGAAAGTTTCTGAACTTTTAAAAATTACTACCTCGTGAGGAGGGACTTTCTGAGGGGGAAATTTAACGAATATGAAAAAAGGTGCACTACCAATACAAGAGGAGGTGCAACCAAAAATCAAAATTCAATTGAGCTAAACAAAGGGGCAACACTCACTCTTAAGAGCTCAAACTTTATTACTTAAAAAACATGACGTTTCGGCTGTCCAAGGCCTTCATCAGATAACAAAAGTAACAATCTCACACAGCTATGTTCACTCTGATAATCACCAACAGGTGTGCAACTCCACTATTTGAGAGGTAGTTTGGAGAAAAAGGCAAGAAAGCAGTTCAATGAATCAAACTTTTTAAAAAAACATAGAGGGTGAAATTTACCCAGAACTTCATTTAGACCCTGGTTCCTGTGGTTAAAACACAGAGTACCACCCCAAAATCCCTAGTTCCTGGGGAAAGTTCCTGTGGTGGAAACGCGGCATTTGTACCAATAGCTGGGCGCATAGCTAAATAACTAATCCAAGAAATTCGGCCTTGTCTTTTTAGGCAAACCAGCCTATGAAATGCTAGAGTGTGATCCCGACTGGGTGCCATCATTACATCTTGGGCACACCGAAGTTAAACCAACGGACCCTGGCCGGTTTAACCGTAGTACAAAGAGACGGCAAGCTCTAAAGGGGAACAATGCTGCACCTCTGGATCTAGCTGGCCTGAAAACAGAGATGGATGAGGCTGAACCACCAGATGATGCTTCACAGATGGTTAAAGCTGGCCCAAAATACAACACTGAAGAACAGCAGGAATGTAGTTTTTGCAGCTGCAGTCATGCCGAAATTAAGCGCTTGTTGGAGGAGAACAGGAAACTGAAGGAAGAGCTCTCCCAAAAGAAGATGGATGAGGATTTTTTGAAAGATGATGATGTGAAGGTCACGTACTACACTGGGCTTCCATGTTTTGCTGTTCTGATGGGTGTACTGACACAACTTCTTCCCTACCTGCCACAGACTGACCAAAAACTTTCACCTTTTCAGATGCTCCTCTTAACCCTGATGCGCCTGAGGCTGAACCTGCCAATCCAGCACATTGCATACCTCTTCTCTGTAGATCGAAATACTGTGTCCACCACATTCAGAGATACCATAGAGACCATGTTTACACGTCTCAACCCTTTGGTGCACTGGCCAGAGAGACATTGCTTGCAAGCCACCATGCCGCCACAGTTTGTAGAGGCTTTTGGCAGTCGAGTAGCAGTTATCGTGGACTGCTTGGAAATTAACGTTGGAGGAGCATCAAATCAGACATCTTCCCACTACACAAACAAGCACACCCTAAAGTATCTCATTGGCATTACACCACGAGGAGCTATCGCTTTCATTTCCCATGGGTGGGAAGGTCCTGTCAGTGACAAGCATGTGACTGAAAATAGCGGCTTTCTTAATAAACTCTTGCCTGGGGACTTGGTGTTGGCAGATCGTGGATTTGATGGACTGATGTGTGCAGAAGTGAAAACGCCTGCAAGCGGACATATCCAGCTAGATGCAAAAGATGTAGAGGAGATGCGGCAGATAGCTCACCTCAGGGTCCATGTGGAGAGGTTGATTGGATGTGTACGCACAAAGTACATCATACTAAATGGAACCGTACCAGTGAGCATGGTACTCCCGTGTCAAGGCGAGGACATGACTTTCCTTGACAAGATTGTGACTGTATGCTGTGCCTTGACTAATATATGCCCCAGCGTTGTTATGAAATCGCAAACCATGACATAAAATGTTAACTATGTAAGAACTGCATTATCAGTCAGTTATTCATGTTGTATACCACCTGTTACCATAATAAATGACAAAAAGTGCTATTATTTTTGTATGTCTTTATTTATCATAACATGGGGAGGTGAATGTCTGCAGTTCACAGTAATAGAGACAACATATAAAATAGGTAAAGTGTGTAACCTTTAAGCAACTGACAACACATAAAAAGGTAAATAATTAACAAGTTAAAAAAAAACTATACTTAAAGGTTCACAGTGTTCCTGTAGTGCAAATACAACAGGTGTAAGATGTAAAGTGGCACTGTAACCTTTAAGTACTAACAATACAGCCAAAAGGCAATATAACTGAACTGAAAAAAAGAGAGATTTTTGGCCCATTTTGTTTCATTAACATATATATTTAAATACAATGGAAAGAAAATATCCAAAATGCACATTTATTTTATTAAACTTTATCTATTTGTGTCTTTAATTTCAATTACATGTCTTTAAAGGCATGCTTTTTTCTCCTGCACTGAGCAAGAAATTTCCTCTTCAGTAGCTCTTACATACACCAGAATTTCCGGTTTTATTCCTGTCTATGTTCTAAAACTTCTTACAGAGGAGTTTGTTAAATCATTTGCCTGATTTACATGACATTTTATTCCTAAAAACATGGTGAAAATGCTTCTTTTTTTTTCTGGCTGTTGACAGTATTTTCTGATTCATTGAGTGATATGGGCCCGGTTTCACAGACAGGGTTTAGCTTAAGACAGGATTAGGCCTTAGTTCAATTAGGATAACTTTTATAAACATACACTAGAAAAAAAAACATTACTGGTGTGTATCTTGAGACAAAACAATGCCACTGACATATTTTAAGATATGTCAGTACAAGTTGCTTTCAGTTAAAACAGTTCAAACATGCATTTTAGTCTGGGACTAGCTTAAGCCTTGTCTGTGAAACCGGCTTATTCCAAAATCCCATCTGTAAAAAAAAAAGTTGATTCTTCTGTGTCAACAAAATGAAACCATTTTTAACCTTGCTTCATCCAATGTTTTCTGTTCTAGAAATGTATTTAAATCACTCCATATCTAATTAGATAATGCATCATTTGCATATTTAAACAATATTTCAGAAAACTTGTATTACAGTTTTTAATACGGTAATACAAAAGTTTTCATAACACCTTATTTTACAGTGCCCTTGTTGCACATTACATGTAGTTACTATAGTAATAACTAAATTATGTTATTTAGTTAATTATGTTACATTTAGTTAATTAATATTACTCAGTTAATTAATATTACTCAGTACTTAAGTATATAATTACACTGTAACATGGACACACTCAAATAAAATGTAACCAAGGTTTTAAATTCGGCATGAAATGGAAGTTGCCAATAGTATTTTCTTCCCAATTGTGACTTATATTCAAGTGAAACTGCTTCTCAAACAAGAAAAAATGTAGGGCAGGACTTGATTGTGTCCATGGGGAATTGATTGGATGGTTGTGGTTTGCTATTGGTCGATCTCATGCAGAGCATTTGAGCGAAGCAGAGCTGTGTGACGCTATTCTGCTCTATGCGTGTGCACTCCACTCAGTTGCTCACGGCTCAAGCGAATGCTCCACTCATGTATCGCTTGTGCTCACTGGTAAAAAAAAAAAAAAAATCCCACTCAGATCCCTCTCTGACATGAAATTTTGCTTGTTTGTAATGAATGTCTTGAATAAATTTCCTCAATTACAGTAGTAGACCTAATTCGTTTCCTTGTTTAAGTAAATTGTATGCACAATTCACAATATAATCATTTACTCATTTTATTTAATCTTTTCCACATTGTAATAATTAGTTCCCTTATATTATTTAAATAAAACAAGGAAACAAATTAGTTCAACGTGGCCATGATTTATTACAACAAGGGAACAAATTAAGTGAAGTCATGGGTACAAATTAAATTCGAGGACACATGGAGAAAAAAAAAGACTTGCATGGAAAAATAATTTATAATAAATACTGCAATATACCATAACAAAAACAAAACAAGAATTGTCTATTTTTCATTTCATGGTGACTCTTTAATTCTTATTTGGTAACACCA
The DNA here is from genome assembly GCF_018812025.1 of Megalobrama amblycephala. Classification (NCBI taxonomy): domain Eukaryota; kingdom Metazoa; phylum Chordata; class Actinopteri; order Cypriniformes; family Xenocyprididae; genus Megalobrama; species Megalobrama amblycephala. Next base: position 9,687,153 of record NC_063061.1, read on the forward strand.
GGAAAAGTCATGGAATTTGGAAATTCAGTGATCAAAAGGAGCAGGATTCTAGTTAATATGTTGTTGAAATACAGTAAATCAAATCTAAATAGACAAATGACAGGAGTGTACTGTATAAATTCATCTCTCTGGTTTGTAAATTCATCTCTCTCTGGTTTGCAGGTATTCATACTCCTGCACTGAAGGAGCAAATAAAGAGCTGTGGTCATCAGGACATCATCTCAAGTCCTGCAGGAAAGTGCTCTTCTCCAGGGATGGACAGAGTGAGCAGCTGCTTCTTTTACATTCATTACAGTGTTTATTAGAGTTTCCCCAACACTGACAAGAGAGTGCTGTAGGGAGGACATTTATTTCTGTTGAGGGAACAGGGCATCACCCTGATCCCTCAACAGAAAACCAATAGGATTCCCAAGTGAAAAGATATACTAAAATTTATTAAAAATACATTTATTTTGTGCTAAGTATACTACAAATACATTTACATATTTATGTGCTAAATAAATATACAATGCAATTGTACTTTCGGTATACTAAACTGCTGCTAAATCGGAACAACTCGTTTTGTATTTAATGCACTTTAATTAAAAAATAGAAAAACTGTAGTTCATTGTCCAACTAAAGATATACTGAAGTATATTTGATTGTGCTAAAGTGGAACTGTTACAAGTATACTTTAGGTACACTTTAAATATCTTGCTTTTAAAGACTGATATTATACAAAGATCATACAATCCTTATTAATAGTGATATCAAAACACGTTTTAGGCATAATATTAGGAAATGTGCATTGTGCAATAAAGAAATACTTCAAATAAAGTTTAATTATAGTTTTATAACAGTAAGTCTGCAGTGATATGTCAATAAATATGTTAATGGATTTGAAGTATACTTGGTATAAAATGTATTTCAAATATAGACTGGTATAGGTTTTTTTTTTAACTAGGGTTTTTCCATTGGCTTATAAATTATTGCAGAAAATAAGGTCTGTGACCAACAAAAGTTTGATTCTTGCACATTTTGTCCATCACAATAATCTTCACAAATGAACACAACTTGAAGAAGCTAAGCGTAGGCTAAAAACGAACTACACTACGGTCACATGACTTCAATGTCACCACAAGTTAACTTTACAACAGGTCTCTATTATTCTTCAAAAAACATTTTTGCTGAAAGTTTGAGTTTGCAAGAGGGTGATTATAAACAATACGGGCAGTTGTGGCCTAATGGTTAGAGAGTCTGACTTGTAATCTGAAGGTTGCGCGATTGAGTCTCAGTACCGGCAGGAAATGTAGGTGGGGGAGTGAATGAACAGCGCTCTATTCCACTCTCATTACCCACAACTGAAGTGCCCTTAAGCAAGGTACCTAAACCCCAACCATGTTTAATGTCCCTGACAACCTCTGTAGTGCCATTTAGCCACTTGTTAGAAACCGCCCTTTTCATGACGTGTAAAAAAAAGCTTTAAAAAAAAAATCACATGGGCGGTATTACTGATGTATTTTATGTCATGTCGTAAAATAAAATGTGAAAATATCGAGCTTGTGTTAACCACAGACCTTATTTTTAGCGATTTAACCAAAAACCCATTCAAAAAACCCATTGGTTTGAGATGATGGAACCGAAAGTGCTAAAATGCTAACTCGTTTCTGGGTTTTGCTAACTCATTTCTATATAGCAATTATATTTCTCTCCTCTCTGTTCTTCAGAATTGTTCAGCGTGTCTAAAGACAAGGCTGTTCACATCATGGATGTGGAGGCTGGAAAACTAGTGACGCGCATCCCGAAAGCTCACGGGTATCTGATATTCCTCTTCATTTTTATAAAGCCATTCTTGAAAAGTTAATCTGGCTGTATTAGTAAAGCTGAAATGTTATCACAGAGTTCTTTGAACAGCAAAGTAATTGATGTTTTTGATCATTTTTAAGGGTCCCCATCAATGCCCTGCTGCTGGTTGATGAGAATATATTTGCGACAGGAGATGATGAGGGAACGCTGAAGGTTTGGGATATGAGGAAAGGAACATCGTTTATGGATCTGAAGCACCATGAGGATTATATTAGTGATATCGCCATTGACGAGGCTAAAAGGACACTGCTTACTTCCAGGTACTGTTTAAGGGGACCTATTATGCATTGATTTTGTTTTTGGGGTCTTTTAGAATAGGTTTTCATGCTCGAATGTTCAACACATTTTTCACATTTTTTGAAAAAACACGTTTTTCACATATTTTACATTATTGCGGGACCCAGTCTCTCTGTAACGTTCAGGGCTGCGTTTCTCAAAAGCATCGCCTAAGTAGATCGTAGAAACGGTTGCACGATTACGGGCTGTTTCCTGAAAGCATTGTAAATTAAGTTGTACTTGAAAATTCTCATAGATATACAGAGAAATCGTAGAGTGCATTGTAAAGAGACCGATACAGTATGTGTAGTAATTTTGCAGTTGTCCTGTAGGTGACATCTAAACCTAAAGGGATAGTTCACCCAAAAATGAAAATCATCCCAAAACTTACTCACTCTCAAGCCATCCTAGGTCTAAGTGACTTTCTTCTTTCAGTCAAACACAATCAGGGTTATATTAAAAAATATCATGGCTCTTCCAATAATGGGAGTGAATAATAACCAATATTTTGAAGCCCAAAAAAGCACATCCATCCATCCATCCATCATAAAAGTAATCCATACAGCTCCAGTGAAGCAAAAAATACATATTTAAAACTTGAAATATCCATACTAATGTCCTGTCAGTCATCTTTCCTTACTATCTTCACGTGATAAGTGAAATCCTGTCCCTCTAGGGGCTCTGTAGAATGTGTTATTCATTTTCCGTGCCTTTTTAGATTCAGAATTAGGCACTAATTAACCAATTTTATTTTTTTTTTGTGCTTTTTTTTTGCTTTATGCTTTCTTTAAACAGTATTTTATGTAATGCAATGTTCTTCCTATTTAAGGTGTGCAAATACTTATTCATCTAATGTTTAAATTTGATAAAATCTGATGTTTTTCTCATGGCTGTATATCTATCACAATGTTTTTGTTTTTTCTTGTCTTTTTTTTCAGTGGTGATGGCACTATGGGTGTATTCAATATAAAAAGACGAAGATTTGAACTGCTTTCTGAATTCCAAAATGGAGATCTTACCTCTGTTTCTATTATGAAAGTGAGTCTAAACAGTGTATGTATTGCTAATTAACAAAAACATTTTAGACACGACGTGTTCGACTATTTTCTTTATTTTTGCTTTGTTTACAGTGTTGTGAACTAGAGAATTGAACAAACCAAGGCCGTAACCATGTCTTGAACAATGGGGGGGGACCTATTTTTTAAAGCATAAAGAAATAGAACAATGAAGGAAATTCTAGGTCTAATTCTAGTTGAGAAATAATAGTTTTGAACTATTTGCAAATAATATTTACATTAATTTCCATTAAAATATGCACACATGCACTGCACTTTTATTTGTATGCCTAATATGTCAAAAACGTAAAACGTTTCTGGTCTTGTCACATTCCGTTAGGAATTACATGAATCGCATAAATTTTCAATTCAAAACGGCCATATTTGAGAAAAAAGTTGAGTAGTTTGCATCACTGCATGTTACTGTCGGTCGTTTGATATTTCTTTTGTAAATAAGTTGATGTTTGGCCATTTACATCGTGCCTCACTCTTTCAATGTTAAACTGACGCTTCACGCTGGAATTCACGATCTGCTTCTGTGAACAGTAAACCCTGCCCACTTTGATTTTATTGGCCATCACAATCATTTTGACACTGACGAGCGCTGAGGCAGACCAGACTAAAAATGTAACTTTTAAACCTTTTTGTCATACTAACAACATACAGAGCGCTACGTAATGGAGTACAGCAGAGCAGAGCAGTGCAAGAATTTCAGATATGTGACAATGCACGTGAGCATTTGAGCATGCGGTTAAAAAATAAATAATGTGCTGTTAAAAACTAAGCTCAGAATCGATTTGCGATGCATTTGGAAAATATCAGAAATTATCCACGATTGCAATGTATTGATAGTATTGTCCCAGCCCTAGTAAAAATGGATGTGGCCACTGTTAATGTTAAAAATAAGGTGGGTAATGTAGTTTTAATCAAAACCCCTTCTTCTTTTTTGCCACAGAGAGGCCGTAAAGTTGTTTGTGGATCCAGTGAGGGCATAGTATACATTTTTAACTGGAATGGTTTTGGTGCCACCAGTGACCGTTTTGCAGTTCAGGCCGAGTCTTTGGACTGTATCGTCCCCATTACAGACAGCGTACTGTGTGCTGCTTCTACTGACGGGGTGATCAGGTGAGGCACTTTTGGAACAGATATTTTGTTACTAATATTGTTACATTTATTGTTCTTGGTGTGAACGGGCCACATGAAAAATGTCAGATTGGTTTTCAGAATGACTTTTTTTTTTTTTTTTCCAGCTGATGAACGAAATATACTGTCAAACAAAAATCCTTCCTACCATAGATGCTAATGTATTTATTATTATAGTTGTAATTGGGTGTGAACAAGCCTTAAAGTCCCCCTGCATTCAATAATTTTATGCCTTAAATCTCATCTTTGATCATCAAAATTACACATTTAAATGTTTTTTTCTGTGAAAATAATTTCTTCATGCCTTCTAATTACTAACAATTTCTTCATTCTTCATATTCATGATACGCAGTATCATGAATATGCAAATTAGTCTGATTAGTCTCGCCTCCACTCAGTCACACAATCTCAGACTACCTGATACACTTGGTCAACTTTACTGTAGTAAATGCTACTCAATGACAAGTGGAAATATTGGTTTAATTCGTCCATATACAGGTGCTGGTCATATAATTAGAATATCGTGAAAAATTTCTTTTTTTTATTGTAAATTATTTTAAAAAATGAAACTTTCATTTATACTAGATTCCCTACATGTAAAGTAAAACATTTCAAAAGTTTTTTTTTTTTTTTTTTTATTTGTTGATTAGAGCGTAAAGCTAATGAAAGTCCAAAATCCAGTATCTCAAAATATTAGAATATTTACATTTGAGTTTCATTAAATGACCATCCCTACAGTATAAATTCCGGGTATCTCTTGTTCTTTGAAACCACACTAATGGGGAAGACTGCTGACTTGGCAATGGTCCAGGAGACAATCATTGACACCCTCCACAAAGAGAGTAAGTCACAGAAGGTCATTACTGAATGTGGTGGCTGTTTACAGAGTGATGTATCAAAGCATATTAAATGCAAAGTTGACTAGAAGGAAGAAATTGGGTAGGCAAAGGTGCACAAGCAACAGCGATGACCACAAGCTTGAGAATACTGTCAAGTAAAGCCGATTCAGACACTTGGGAGAGCTTCACAATGAGTCAAATGAAGCCGGAGTCAGCGCATCAAGAGTCACCACACTCAGACATCTTCAGGAAAAGGACTACCAAGCCACTTCTGAAACAGAAACAACATCAGAAGCATCTTACCTGGGCTAAGGAGAAAAAGAACTGGACAGTGAACAGTGATCGAAAGTCCTCTTTTCAGATAAAAGTAAATTTTGCATTTCATGTTGAAATCATGGTCCCAGAGTCTGAAGGAAGACTGGAGAGGCACAGAATCCAAGCTACTTGAAGTCTAGTGGGAAGTTTCTGAAGTTAGTAATGATTTGGGGGGCCGTGACATCTGCTGGTGTTGGTCCATTGTGTTTTATCAAGTGCAAAGTCAATGCAGCCATCTTCCAGGAGATTTTGGAGCACTTTATGCTTCCATCTGCTGACAAGCTTTATGGAGATGCTGATTTCCTTTTCCAGCAGGACTTTAGCACTTGCCCACAGTGCAAAAACCACTTCCAATTGGTTTGCTGACCATGATATTACTGTGCTTTATTGGCCAGCCAACATGCCTGACCCCTGAATCTATGGGATATTTTCAAGAGAAAGATGAGAAACAGTCGATCCAACAATATACAGATGATCTGAAGGCTCAATAGTGCCTCAGCAGTGCCACAGGCTGATCACTTCCATGCCACACTTCACTGATGCTGTAATTTGTGCTAGGAGCAAGTCATTTGCTGTAATATGTGCTGCCGACCAAGTATTGAGTGTACAAATGAACATACTTTAAAGAACTTGAACTTTTCTGTTTTGCAAATCCATTTTTTTGATTGATCTTAGGAAATATTCTAATATTTTGAGATACTGGATTTTGGACTTTCATGAGCTGTACGCTCTAATCATCAAAATTTAAAAAAAAAAAACTTTTGAAATGTTTTACTTTACATGTAGGGAATCTAGAATATATGAAAGTTTCATTTTTAAAAATAATTTACAATAAAAAAAAATGAACTTTTTCACAATATTCTAATTATATGACCAGCACCTGTATGTTTGAACCAGAAACTGATTCAGGAGAAGACGAGGAAGAGTGAATTATACAGGCTCGTCTACAAGTTGATGTATAACGTACACATAACAGTCATTGATATGATTAGCCTTTGGCTTGACTACGTTATCAAACTACATTATCAAGCTAATAATGTGACGGTAGGAAAGAGAAGCAGTTTCAAACCATGTGTTTGAGTCTGTCCTTGATACACTGCAGTTTTAAGGAGAAAATACTCAGCATTGATGAAGACTTATGAATTTGCACATGGTTTGTCTAAAAGCATATTAAAAACACTACATAGACAATTAAAACAACATTAAAAACCTGATTTTCACCACTGGAGGTCTTTAAGAAAGACAGCTCAGGGTGACACATCCAGTGAAATGAGTAAATCTAATGATTAAATACTTTATTTTGCAGAGCCATCAGTATCTTGCCCAACCGTGTGGTGGGCAGTATCGGACAGCATGTCGGCGAAGCCATAGAGGAGATTGCGCGATCTAGAGACGCACGTTTCCTGGCGAGCTGCGCTCATGACGAGCTGATCAAATTCTGGGACATCTCCAGCATACCCGATATGATAGTCACCGATTATCGACGTAGAAAGAAAAAAGACAGACGCCTCAAAGCTCTGAGTAATAAAGCTTTTGATACGGGACAGAATTTCTTTGCCGGCCTTTTAGACACAACTGAGGAAAACTGTAAAGAAGAAGAAGAAGAGGAAGATGGCGATGATGACAGTGACAGTGGAAGCGACTGAATATACTTTATTGCAATAACATTTGCAGTATTGTTGCCATTTGTTGTACAATTAATGTATATTTTCAGATTAACATCTGAATCCATTCCACATATGTTTGTATAATATTAGTTTTTTTTTTTTTTTTTTAGCCTACCACAATTTCAGAATATTTGCAATGCTGTCATGTTCTTGTTCGAGTTACAGATCCTTAATAAATTAACACAAAAACATTTATTGGTCAAAGTATACAAGACAAGTTTACTACAGTATTTTAGTATCTCATTTATTTACTGCTGCTTGTTTTTCTAAACTTAAGTATTGAACTTGTTCAGCACTGTTTGTGCTAAAAATCCAATATGTCCAAGTTAAGGATGTATGTTACTCATTTTTCTAAGATTAGAATTTCACCTGAGGAAAACCAATGAACTTTCAACACAACCATGATATTTCATGAAGTAGCTTATTTACTGAAAATACCTACATTTTAATAGAGAACTACATATTCAAAACATTTTATGATTGAGGTAAATTTTAACAAAAATGTTTATATATATCTATCTATATATCATCAGTTCAAGTATATGCTGCCATAAAAGCAAATGTATACCAAAGGAAATGCTGAAATTCATGGCTGTAACAATCAAAAAAAAAAAAAAAAAAAAGCACCAAAGAATAAATCAGATCTTTTAGTCTTTAGCTAATCTTTATACTGGCTGTTTTAGTCAAAAGTATCTTTTTATAAGGCCATTCGTAATAGAAGGTCTCAGGTTTATATTTTGTCTTGAATTGGGTGGGATTTCTTAAAATATCTTGATTGGCAAGCCAGATAAAAGCATACGAGCTCTGGCAAAAGCTTTAATCCTAAATTAAAACTCATCCATTTAAGCAGGGGCTCGGACAGGTACGCCAGTGTCAGAGGAAGAAGCTGATTGGCTACTGTAGACTGACTGGAGTAGATGGAAAGTCTTTGGCCCGTTGAGGAAAGGAGACAAAAGCTGAACCCTCAGGCTCAATCATCAGAACTTCTCCATTCTTGCTCTCATCTTTCACAAGAACAAGAAAGGCCTTGGCAACAGCATCAACCCTGTAATGAATTACAATCACTATGACTATACAAAACCTGTCATGTATATACATGTTTTTAAATTTTGATGTTAAAGGGTTAGTTCACCCAAAAATGAAATTTCTGTCATTACTCACCCTCATGTCGTTTCAAACCCGCAAGACCTTCGTTCATCTTCGTAACACAAATTAAGGTATTTTTGATGAAATCCAAGAGCTTTCTGATCCCCCATAATGGTTCAACCTTAATGTTGTGATGTGACAAGAATACTTTTTGTGCACAAAAACAAAACAAGAAATAACTTTATCCAACAATTTCTTCTCTTACCTGTCAGTCTCCTACACTGTTCATGTTTTCTCATCGCCTCATAACATTAAGGTTGAACAGAATGTGGTCACATGAACTAATGATGTCTTTACTACCTTTCTGGGCTATGGAAGTGGTAATTGCATTGCTGTTTATGGGGATCAGAAAGCTCTTGGATTTCATCAAAAATATCTTCATTAATGTTCCGAAGATGAACATAGATCTTACAAGTGTGGAACGACATGAGGGTGAGTAATTAATGACAGAATTTTCATTTTTGGGTGAACTAACCCTTTAAATTCATGGTCTTGCTCTCTCTGTTATGTATCTCTCTCCTGGGAGGAAGGATAAATGTGTTAACTCACTCCAGACAGCCGCGGTTCTCCATCATCATCTCCGTTAAACCCTTCAATGGAAAATAATTTCCAGTATGCTCTTCTGAATTCAAGAAGGACAGAAGACTGGTCTTCACAAACCACGGACAGAGGATGTTGATTCTCACCCCATAGTCAACCATCTTGGAAACGGCCTGTTTGACACATGCAATTAAAGAAAAGTGTCGAAAGACATTCTTTTCCACAAAAAGGTTTTAATGCTTTATGCATTATTTTTTGCCACCCAAACTGAAGACAAAATACATACTGCCATGGCACGGCTAAATCCCACCACGCCATGTTTAGTTGCTGTGTAGATGGGCGCCATTGGCATAGGCCCCAGACCTACAGCCAAAATGCAAAGATTCAGTCAAGGCATGTCCTTAAAGTGATAGTTCACTCCAAAATTAAAATTCTGTCATCATTTACTCATATATTTCATGCTGTTCCAAACTTGTATGGTTTTCTTTCTTGTATGGTGCTGGACAAAAACAGTGGAAATATTCTTCAAAATATGAAGTAATTTGTGTTCCACAGAAGAAAAATTCATACAAGTTGAAATAACATGAGGTAAATTTTACATTTAAATAATTTAGCAGATGCTTTTATTCAAGGTAACATACAAAAGAGGAACAAAAATAATTTGTCAAAGAGTTTAACAATATTCGCAATATACGGAAGAGGATTAGGGCCAAGCAATAATAAAAAAATAAAACCATCTTGAGATTAAACAATGTTAAATTTAGAGAAAAAAGTCGAGATAAAATGTTGAGAAAAAATTTGTTAAATTTAGAGAAAAAACTTTAAATTTTGAGAAAAAAGTCGAGATAAAATGTTGAGAAAAAACTTGTTAAATTTCGAGAAAAAACTCGTTAAATTACGAGAAAAAAGTCGAGATAAAATGTTGAGAAAAACTCGTTAAATTTAGAGAAAAAACTCGCTAACTTTCGAGAAAAAAGTCGAGATAAAATGTTGAGAAAAAACTCGTTAAATTTAACAAACTCGTTAAATTACGAGAAAAAACTCGTTAAATTTCGAGAAAAAAGTCGAGATAAAATGTTGAGAATACTCATTAAATTATGAGTTTATTGTCATTATTTTATCTCGACTTTTTCTTGAAATTTAATGAGTTTTTTCTCGTAATTTAATGAGTTTATTGTCAACATTTTATCTCGACTTTTTTCTTGAAATTTAATGAGTTTATTCTCAACATTTTATTTCGACTTTTTCTTGACATTTAATGAGCTTTTTCTTGTAATTTAATGAGTTTATTCTCAACATTTTATCTCAACTTTTTACTTGAAATTTAATGAGCTTTTTCTCGTAATTTAATGAGTTTATTCTCAACATTTTATCTCAACTTTTTTCTTGAAATTTAATGAGTTTTTTCTCGTAATTTAATGAGTTTATTCTCAACATTTTATCTCAACTTTTTTCTTTGAATTTAATGAGTTTTTTCTCGTAATTTAATGAGTTTATTCTCAACATTTTATTTCGACTTTTTCTTGAAATTTAATGAGCTTTTTCTTGTAATTTACTGAGTTTATTCTCAACATTTTATCTCAACTTTTTACTTGAAATTTAATGAGCTTTTTCTCGTAATTTAATGAGTTTATTCTCAACATTTTATCTCAACTTTTTTCTTGAAATTTAATGAGTTTTTTCTCGTAATTTAATGAGTTTATTCTCAACATTTTATCTCAACTTTTTTCTTTGAATTTAATGAGTTTTTTCTCGTAATTTAATGAGTTTATTCTCAACATTTTATTTCGACTTTTTCTTGAAATTTAATGAGCTTTTTCTTGTAATTTACTGAGTTTATTCTCAACATTTTATCTCAACTTTTTACTTGAAATTTAATGAGCTTTTTCTCGTAATTTAATGAGTTTATTCTCAACATTTTATCTCGACTTTTTTCTTGAAATTTAATGAGTTTTTTCTCGTAATTTAATGAGTTTATTCTCAACATTTTATCTCAACTTTTTTCTTGAAATTTAATGAGTTTTTTCTCGTAATTTAATGAGTTTATTCTCAACATTTTATCCCGACTTTTTTCTTGAAATTTAATGAGTTTTTTCTCGTAATTTAACGAGTTTATTCTCAACATTTTATTTCGACTTTTTCTTGAAATTTAATGAGCTTTTTCTCGTAATTTAATGAGTTTATTCTCAACATTTTATTTTGACTTTTTTCTTGAAATTTAACAAGTTTTTTCTTGAAATTTAACAACTTTAATCTCGAGATGGTTTTATTTTTTATTATTGCTTGGCCCTAATCCTCTTCCGTAGCAATAAACAATGAAAGATTTATTATTATAATAAAATTAATAGAAATATAATATTTTGTGTGTGTGTGTGTGTGTGTGTGTGTGTGTGTGTGTGTGTGTGTGTGTGTGTGTGTGTGTGTGAGGTGGTTAAGTGCTTGCGGAAGAGGCATGTCTTTAGCTGCTTCTTGAAAGACACAATGTTCTCACACACGCGGTGGGTAGGTTGGCAGCTCATTCCACCAAAGAGGAACAGAGAGGGTGAAGGTTTTGCAAAGCGACTTTTTGAACGCCGTTGTGAATGAACATCAAGGTGTTAATTGTTCAAATGAGTAAAAGATGACAGAATTCAGGAATTAGATGAACTATCCATTTAACTTCACAGATAGTTTACACATCTAAGAATCAATTCATTACAACATTTTTATCCTGTCTTTTAAATTTGACTTCTGTTTATTTATTTATAGAGACTTTATCAAACCTGCCATCGATGCAATGTTGACAATGACTCCTCCATTACCACCATTTTCCTTCTTCATATGTTCTAGAGCAAGATATGTGCCCCTGACCACTCCACCCTGAAATGACCAACAAAACATACAGATGAAGAAAAAAATAGATTGAACAACAGACAGTAAATTGTGCAGTTGTGCAGGATGTTTTGTTTAATATACAGGAACTGAAACCAAATGGGTGTGAGACGGGTCAATACCCCCCTCTGGTTATCTTGTGAATGTTTTTGAGGCTCAACCTTGTGAAATCTATATGCAGCTTTTTCTATGTGTAAGCAACACTTGCAGTTTAACTAAATACCATGTAAGAAGTTGCTTTGTTTGATTAACAAGAAGCCCCTACCCATCCACTGTGGAGGACTGGGTGGCCTATGTGACTGTGACTTCCTTTTTTTGGAGGTGGGTCTGGCTGCAGACCATGAGCGAGTGGAGCTCCACTCTCAAACGGGAAATAAGTCACCACCACTTAAATAATTTTATCTCACCAGTGTTAGCTGATGTTGCATGACGACTAGGCGTAATCTATGTTTTGATGGCTTGTGTTAAAATAACATAGTGAGGCAAAATCTCACAATAAAATAACAATTCATAAAATTCCTATTTATCAGATTGTGTTTTATTAACATCTACATCTTCCCCAACCCTAAACCTACCCTTACAATAATGCAAATACAGTAATTAAATGACGCAACATTGATGTGCGCATGCCCAGCGGCCATAACTGTAGCCATAACATAACCCTTGAGTTGAGCGCCGCTCGCCCCTTAAAGGATTAGTTCACTTTCAAATAAAATTTTCCTGATAATTTACTCACGCCCATGTTATCCGAGATGTCCATGTCCTTCTTTCTTAAGTCGAAAAGAAATTAAGGTTTTTGATGAAAACATTCCAGGATTATTCTCCTTATAGTGGACTTCAATGGGCACCAAACGGTTGAAAATTTTACAGTCAAAATTACAGTTTCAGTGCAGCTTCAAAGGGCTTTAAACGATACCAGACGAGGTATAAGGGTCTTATCTAGCAAAACGGTCGGTCATTTTCAAAAAAAAAAAAAGTAAATGTATATGCTTTATATAAACAAATAATTACCTTGCACGTGCTTCCACCAAAACAGCACTTTTGTATTCTTCAAAAAGCTTATGCTGTATGCCCTACGCCTTCCCTATTCTACTTACCGAAAAAAATGGAACTGGCGCTGCGTTCGTTCCGTAAGTTGAACAGGGAAGGTGTAGGACATACAGCGTAAGCTTTTTGAAGAATATGGAAATGCGGTTTTGGCGGAACCACTTGGAAGGCGATCATTTGTTTATATAAAGCTTATGGTTAAAGCTTATCTTAAAGGTCCCGTTTTTCGTGGTTTTTTGAAGCTTTGATTGTGTTTATAGTGTGCAATATAACATGTGTTCATGTTTCGCGTGTAAAAAAACACAGTATTTTTCACATAATTTACTTATCTGTATACCGCTGTTTCCACTGTCATAAAAACGGGCTGATGACTTCCTTGTTCTATGAAGTCCCTCCTTCAGAAATACGTAACGAGTTCTGATTGTGCCAGCGGTTCCTGTGTTGTGATTCGACAGAAGCTTAGCGAACCTTGCCCGGAAAGGTCACGCCTCTTACCATAACGTGGAGATGCACGCGCTCAGTGTTATTGTAAACATGTCTTTAATTTTACTCTATCAATTTGAGCCGGAATCAGACCCGGTGATTGGACTGCGGGATGAAAATAACAGCATTTCGACGACATGGCGACAAACACACTCTACAAACGCAACTCTTGAGTATTCCTGTGGGCGGAGGTTAGATAAAAAATTGTTTTAGTGACGTCATTAAAGAAGGAAGTAGAAACTGGCCGTTCGATGTACGCGACTTCTGTTAAATAAAATATCTCGCTTGGCATTGAACTTTGAGCTTTAAAATTTTACAGATTTTATTTATACTCTAACAACAACATTACACACTAACTAAAGTTTGAAACATGGGATCACGAAGAACGGGACCTTTAATGTTTATATACATTTACATTTTTTTCCAAAATAACCGATCGTTTCGCTAGTTAAGACCCTTATTCCTCGTCGTTTGAAGCTGCACTGAAACTGTAATTTTGACCTTCAACCATTTGGTGCCCATTGAAGTCAACTATAAGGAGAATAATCCTGGAATGTTTTCATCAAAAACCTTAATTTCTTTTCAACTGAAGAAAGAAGGACATGGACATCTTGAATGACATGGGGTGAGTAAATTATCAGGAAAATTATATTTGAAAGTGAACTAATCCTTTACGTCTGCAGCCAGACCCTATTGTCTTTTTGTGTCTTGACACTGCAGAGCATCTCTGAATGTTTGATTTGACCTTCTTGCAAGAATATAAACCTTTTAAAGACACCTTGTTTGTTTTTCCAAATCAGCCTCATCAAAATTACATTTATTTTTACAGATGGACAGACAGATAGAGACTCCTACCAGGTTTATTGCAATAGTCTTTTCCCACTGCTTTTCATTGATGATCCCTGCATTGTTGCACACAATGTCTATGCGGCCAAACTTTTCTACAATTTTTTCAAAAACTCCTGTAAAAGAAAATGTGAAGCATTCATAGGATATCCACAATCTTTTTCACTGTGTTACTATGTGCTGTGAAATTGTTGGTCCTGTAACTGATTCTGCTACGCCATATCAGTCACAGGGTCATGTAATCATTTCCAGATAATAGAACATATCTTAAGTGTTGAAAGACCTTTAAAATCTTCCTCCGATGAGACGTCGGCAGCATAAAATTCAGCTCTATCACGTCCATACTCCTCATCAAGTGTGGCCTTCAATTCATTTCCCACTGATTTATTCACATCAATTAAAGCCACCTGTAATCAAATCAAATCAGTGTCAGCTATTATAGTACAGTACAATACAGAAGCCTATAGTAAAGTTTAGTATTCCTCATTCAACTTTAATTTCATCTTTTTTTTCTCAAAGAGGATAACTTGTTGGCCATATTATATACTAATATATTATATATATATATTAATAATTGATTTGATTTTAAAGTCCCCCTGTGGTGAAAATCAAGTTTTTAATGTTGTTTATATGTCTATGTGGTGTTTTAATATGCTTTAAGACAAACCATGTGCAAATTCATCACTCAACACCGTTGCTGAGTATTTTCTCTTTAAAACTGCAGTGAAAAAAGACAAAAGCAGTTTGAAATCGGTGGTGTTTCTGACGTCACAAACTGCCTTGTAACCAATCACGTCAACAGGCTGGCGGGTAGATTTAGCAATATAGTGGGTGTATGATGTATATTACATTGTTATGATGAACTATTTGCCTTTCTCAACTGACATTAAGGTGTTCAAAGTGTTTCTGAGGATACTGATTGTTAGAAGGCAGCTGTCTGACTCACAAACGGGAACATGGTTTGTATAACATTAGCAACACATTATTAGCTGTTTGATAATGTAGTCAAGCAAAAAGCTAATCATAATAATTACCGTTATGTGTCCGACGTTGTAAAAAGCGATAGCATTGTGCAGCGTTTACCTCAGTAAGTTGACCGAGTGGATCTCTGAGTGAGTGGGGGCGGGGCTAATTAGCATATTCATATATCCGTGTATATTAAATAAAGCAAGGGTGTAGAGTTACATTCAAACTATTTTAAGGCATGATGTTTTTTCACATGAAAAAATGTTTAAATATGTCTTTTTGGTGATCAAAGATGATTTTTAAGGGATAAAATTAATTACTACGGGGACTTAAAAAAATTAAAATAAAAGCTAATGTTTTGTATTTATTCTTACAATCTATATTTTTAGATTGTAAGTAATAGAATTATTTATTCAATAATTTATTTAAAGATTTTAAATTGTGTCCCCGGTATATGGGTCAACCTTACTTTTGAAAACAGAACATTTTGAAGGAACAACAACATGAATTCTTATTCGAATTAAACCCTTGTAGTGTCAGGACTTAGTATCTAAATGAACTGTAAAAGTCAATCCCTGTTCAGGCATACATACAGCATAATCAAATTTGATGACAGGGAATTAACAGTTCGGTGACAACAACGCCTACTATGGTCACAGAATTCGACAGATCACTAAATTTGGTAGTCTATACTATTACAGGTCACCATAACGCTTTTTAACTTTATCCCCAATCTTATCGCAGCCAATTATTACCATGCGCAATACTTGCTTATGTAACGAGTGTGTTTGCAATGTCAGGTTCAACTTTGTTGCTTTTTCGTTTTTGTTGTTTTTTCCAGAAATGATTTTGCCTGTTTAATCACTAATGTTTTTTTTAATTTACAAAGCATCGAGATTTATAAAAGCTCAAACGTTACGAAAGGACACCGACTGCATAATTAATAATTTATCTGCATCACTTCAACTTTCCCAGCAGCCAGCTATCCAGAACGAGACTGGTGTTGGCCTTTTTTTTCTTTCTGGGGTGTATTTAAAACAGAACTTTTTGCTTGTCTAAGGTCCAATGTATGTTTTTATATATGCTCAGTAGAATTCCAATTGTTTTCTGCCTAGTGAACTCGTATATGTGTCATTCTGTGACGCGCATTCGTATCTGGAACGCTTTTACGTGGAACACACAGCGGCGCGAGGACGCCCCGACTTAAAAAAGAACACTTGAAAGCCTTTGAGTCTTCACAGCACTGAATTGATTTATAAGATGTTTAATTTGCTGTACTTGGCGTTTGTACAAATACGAACAAAAAACGTTTTAAATATTAAAAAAAAAAAAAAAAAAAAAAAATTATATTAGACTACCTTTGACCCATTTTTCAGAAGTATTTCGACAAAGCTTCTGCCCAAACCCTGAGCTGCTCCGGTCACCACGGCAACTTTATCCTTTAAATCCATCATCAGCCACACACCTGAGAAAGAAAGAGCGTTAAACTGAATGAGGCAAAAGAGTGACGCAACAAGATTAGAACGCTTCCAATACACTGTCGACTGTCTGACGTTTTACATGAAACCATTGCTGTTATACAAACTTTTTCCTCATAAAACCAAAAAACACAAATTTGCATTGTTTACCTGTGCGTCCGAACAGCGTCTAGTAGTGACTATTGACTAAAAGAGGCAAGGGTGAAGGGGTGGAGTTAACCACAAAAACTCACAAACATAGCGGCGGTTCCACGAGCCTGCGAACAAAAGACGCATTTGTTTAGTAGGCTAGGCTAAATGTGTTATGATGTGTCATGTTCAACATCCTGATGATTAACACTTGCTCTGTATCTATCTTTATTATCAGATATGCTAATCAGTCACACGGATCACAGTTTTTTCAACATTAAACTGAAGGTTTGATCCATTTAAAAGAACATTTTATAGCCTATCACATATATAAACACACAAGTTTGTGTTACTATTTTAGTGAGGACTATTCATAGACCTCAAATGATTTTATATTCAGGTTAATGATACTTTGTACCACCTAACCCCTATCCCTAAACCTAACCATCACAGAAACCTGTACAAAACATAAATAAAAAACATGTTTAGGCCAATTTACAAGCCTTTTTAACTAGTGAGGACCAGTCCTCACCAGCCGACTGTCATATATATGTAAAAGAAGACAAGTAGGTCTATATAGTCAAACCAGTACAAAAACACACACTGTTTTGCCCACTTAAAGGGATAGTTCACCCAAAAATGAAAACTGTCATCATTTACTCACCCTCATGTTGTTCCAAACCTGTGTGATTTTCTTTCTCGCTGAACACAAAAGAAGATATTTTGAAGAATACGGGTTGATGGACCCCATTGCTTTCCATAAGGAAAAAAAATACTACAGAAGTCAATGGGGTCCATCAACTATATGATTACGACATTTTTCAAATATCTTCTTTTGTGTTCAGCAGAAGAAAGAAATTCATACAGGTTTGGAATAACATGAGGGTGAGTAAATGATGACAGTTTTCATTTTTGGGTGAACTATCCCTTTAAGATCATCTGTCTGCTACAAAGCCATGTGTAACGCATTTGTCCTGTAATTATTCTTTCACAATCTTGTAAACCACACGTGTTGTAATCATTTCCTAGATGAAGTCATTTTTTACATCTACAAAACCTTTCAAATCCTCCTCCAGCGATGACACATTGGTTGCATTCAATTCAGCCCTTCAATGAATCACATCTGATTCAAGCTATGGAGGAGGATGCTGCCTGATGACTAACAGGTTGTTGTTGTTGTTGTTGCTTTTTTTTTTTTTTTTTTTTTTATAAAGTTGACTTTAATTATTGAAGTTCAGGGATGTGTCCTGTTATATTTACAAACCAATATAGATACAAGGGTTATAATGACACTAAAATTTAGGTACTCATTTTTATCTCACTGCAACCACAGAACCTGACCAACCTGCAGCTGTGCGTGATTATGTTTCAGTTCCTGGAAAGGGGCAAACAAGGGGCTCCGTAATCATAATGAACAACAGACGGAACTTTAAAGGCAGAGTAAGGAAGTGTAGCCTACAGTCATTTTGGTAGATTAAAGCGGTCTAAGAGGCTGCTTTGGATAAACTATCTGAATTTCCATAAACCACCTGTTTATGGAAATTTACGTGCTTAAATATGTTTTGTTCACACATCAACGTCAATGGCTATGCATGTGACAAACATACATATACAATGGTGGTCAGAATTATTGGCACCCTTGGTAAATATGATCAAAGATGACTATAAAAATAAATCTGCATTGTTTATCCTTTTGATCTTTAATTCTTAAAATTAGCAAAAATCTCACCTTTCATTGAAGGAAAATAATTGAAATTGGGGGGAAAATCACATTATGAAATAAATGTTTTTCTCCAAAACACATTGGCCACAATTATTGGCACCCCTAGAATTTTTTATGAGTAAAATATCTCTGTACTATATTCCCATTCATATTTACATTTTTTAGCACATCAGGGTGTCTAGGAGCATGCAATTGTCCAGCCATGACTTCCTGTTCCAAAGGAGTACAAATATGTGGTAACACAAAAGCCAAATTCCCTTAATCATTCATCACAATGAGTAAAACCAAATAATATAGTTCTGATGTGCAGCAAAAGATCATTGAGCATCACAAAATAGAAAGTGGCTATAAGAAAAAAGCTAACGCATTGAAAATCCCCATTTCCACCATCAGGGAAATAATTAAGAAGTTTCAATCAACTAAAGATGTTACAAATGCCTGGAAGATGACGTGTGTCTAAATCATCCTAATGCACAGTAAGGAGGAGAGTTTGAGTGGCCTGTTGTGAACACCAGTCAAGATGGCATTCCAGGGACCAGTTTACAACAGGGCCCCTCTCTAACTGCTGGTGTGTAGGAAGATGTGCCACACCGTGATTGGATCTTTGGTGAATGAACATAAACAAATGTTCAGCAACATCAGATAAGATGTTAGGACAACTACCAGACACCTCTTCCAGAGCAGGAAGGGAGACCTTCTGCACCCACCAAAACCAAGGAGAGGACTTCTCATTGGACAACACATTGACTCTAACCACCAAACTCATTCGTAAGGTTTAGGCAAGGACTGCCATAAAAAATTCCTTCAGGACCCCCTGGATGGAGCAGCAGTGACTGAAATAAAGAGAGGCCACAGAGATCTAAATCCATTCATACCTATGTTTGGAGGTCTTAATTTGATCTAAACTGCATCACATCCACTCCATCTTCATGCAAAGCACAGTTTATGTTAATGGTTACTGACTGTTAAAACAGCAGGTCATGGGACAGACCTGTTAACAGATAAACAAATGCATGGACAATGATTTAACCATTTCATATCGTGTTTGATGTCTATCTGTTACCTACGATGCCTTTAATAATTTGAAAGAGGTTTGGTAAAGAAATAATGCATGGGTAAAATGTTAAAGACACTATTTTAACACTGTACTTTATGCTATGCAAATGAGTTCCACACTAGGGTGGGCAACACCGGTGCTGCTTCACATAACAGTGGCCAATCACACATTAACAGACACTCCACGTCCTGAGTTTCTGACCTGACGAGGAAAGAGACTACAAGACGGTTAAGGTGAAGCTTTCACGAGCAAAACCTTTTACATTGCTTCCAGCTGCATTCTAGCTGCAAAAAGGGCCCCAGCATTGAGGGACTTCATCTGACCCTTACGGCTCCTACAGCAGCGCAGCCCAGTCCACAAAGGACCGCTGCATTGGCAGACATTGCTTGTACCGCACGCCACAGCTCCTCAGCAACGCAGCCAGCCTGCAAAGGAACCTGTGAAGATTCATCTGACCCAGCTGCCCACTCCATCCTAAAGGACCCTCTTGGCGCAACCGAAGTTCAGCATCCTCCAGCCCAGCGTGGCACGACTTTCTTCTATTGTTAAGATATTATTCTTATCTGGTGCCCCGTATTACAAAAGGGGGGAGGGGTCATCTGATACACTCATAACCACACCTTAAGTGACATGTGATCAAAAATCACTACGTCACCGGTGAACTGAGTAAAAATCACTACAGGACAAAGACTCTCTAAGGATCACAGCTAGAGAATTACAGAAATTAGTTGAGTCTTGAGTCTCAGGAAGCCTAAAAAAAAATCAAACAGCACCTACATCCCCACATATTGTTCAGAAGGGTTTCAAGAAAAATCCTCTGCTCTCATCCAGAAACAATCTCCAGCATATTCAGTTGTGAACTTCAAACGGGACCGGCTTCTATGGTCAGATGAAACTAAAAAAAAGAGCTTTTTGGCAGCAAACCCACCAGATGGGTTTGGTGCACACATGAATAAAAAGTACCCCATGCCCACGGTTAAATATACTGCTGGATCTTGCATGGCCATCTCAGTCCCCTGACCTGAACCCTATAGAAAATGAGTGGAGTGAACTGAAGAGAAGAAGCACCAACATGGAGCTGGGAATTTGAAGGATTTGGAGAGATTCTGTATGAAGGAATGGTCTCTGATCTCTTGTCAGGTGTTCTCCTATACTCATCAGGCATTATAGAAGAAGACTCAGAGCTGTTATCTTGGTAAAAGGAGGTTGCAAAAAGTTTTGAATAAAAGGGTGCCAATAATTGTTGTCAATAAATGAAAAACATTTATTTCATAATGTTAGTTTCCCCCCACTTTAAATTCTTTTCCTTCAATAAAAGGTTAGATTTTTGCTAATTTTATGAATGAAAGATCAGAAGGATAAACAATGCAGATTTATTTTTACAGTCATCTTTGATCATATTTACCAAGGGTGCCAATAATTCTGACAACCATTGTATGTTTATGGGTATTTTACAATAAAACTGTGGCCATTTTATATTATAATTCTATATGGCCATTTTATATGGCCATTACTATTTTATAATTCAGATTTTATGTTATTTAAATATGATTTAAATCAACCTACCCTGATAAAAATTCACTAAAGAAACTTTTCAAATTAAGTACTGCATCACTTATTTGAAATATAATGCAATAAGTCATTTTAAATAAATTAAATCATTATTATTATTTTTCATCTTACCGATTCCTGCATGAAATTCCATCGTATCCGAATAAAAAGGCATAAGAGGCCTAAATAACGCCTCACAGATGTTTCATTACAAGCCAGTCAACAAGATAACATTTCTTTTAGATTTTGAAGTACGAAAAAGGTCTTCTTTGATCCATCACTGACCAATCAGCTCTTGCGCTGTGCTTGCGTCGGCATGACGTATTTATGAAAAATGGCGGCTACCCGCAGCAGCGAGTTTGGTGACTTGGTTCAAATTAAAAAGCAACTTATTTCTATTATAGCGCAGTGTAAGGAAAGAGGACTCGTCCACAGCGTGAAATGGTAAGAGCAGTTATATTTATAATTCAACACATATCAAGAATACAGCCAGTTATTTAATTGCACTGTCTTATTGGGTGACAGTTAGCATGACAGCTAACACAATGGAATAAACAGAAATTATGGCTGTATCTTTAATCCTACATAGACAGCGTTTCTGCACATGATTTAGGCGCGTCTATAACATGTTAGCCTTTCATACAGTAACACCTACCATGGTAATACCATGTTGTTTGACGTGCCGTTGTAACACAGTGGTACCTTTAACAGTAATACAACTATATTCTTTGTAAGACCTTGGTGTACCATGTAAAGACTAAATATGACAGTCATTCAGACGAGTATTACCATGGTACAGGACGAGTATATGATAACGAAATTTACTGATCATCTGCTCTTCACCGTTCAACGCTGTGCTGTATATTGTGTTTTATGTTGTATTGTGCTGTTTGATATTTTGTTACTTAATAAAGTCTTAATTTATTGTCTACAATTTACAGTATATATTGCTAAATGTTTACCTCCACACACGTGTATGTGTGTATATATATATATACATACACACACACACACACACACACACACACACACACATATATATATATATATATATATATATACATACATACATACATACATACATACATACAGTACAGTTTGGAACCACTAAGATTTTTAATGTTTTTAAAAGAAGTTTCGTCTGCTCACCAAGGCTACATTTATTTAATTAAAAATACAGTAAAAAACAGTAATATTGTGAAATATTATTACAATTTAAAATAACTGTGTACTATTTAAATATATATGACAAAGTAATTTATTCCTGTGATGCAAAGCTGAATTTTCAGCATCGTTACTCCAGTCTTCAGTGTCACATGATCCTTCAGAAATCATTCTAATATGCTGATTTGCTGCTCAATAAACATTTATGATTATTTTCAATGTTGAAAACAGTTGTGTACTTTTTTTTCAGGATTCCTTGATGAATAGAAAGTTCAAAAGAACAGCATTTATCTGAAATACAAAGCTTCTGTAGCATTATACACTACCGTTCAAAAGTTTGGGGTCAGTAAGAATTTTTATTTTTATTTTTTTGAAAAGAAATTAAAGAAATGAATACTTTTATTCAGCAAGGATGCATTAAATCAATCAAAAGTGGCAGTAAAGACATTTATAATGTTACAAAAGATTAGATTTCAGATAAACACTGTTCTTTTGAACTTTCTATTCATCAAATAATCCTGAAAAAAAATATTGTACACAAATATTTTCTACAATTGTACACATTAAATGTTTCTTGAGCAGCAGATCAGCATATTAGAATGATTTCTGAAGGATCATGTGACACTGAAGACTGGAGTAATGATGCTGAAAATTCAGCTTTGCCATCACAGGAATAAATTACTTTGTCAAATATATTTAAATTGTACACAGTTATTTTAAATTGTAATAATATTTCACAATATTACTGTTTTTTTACTGTATTTTTAATTAAATAAATGTAGCCTTGGTGAGCAGACGAAACCTCTTTTAAAAACATTAAAATCTTAGTGGTTCCAAACTTTTGGACTGTACTGTATATATATATATACACACACATATATATATATATATATATATATATATATATATATGTATATATATGTATGTGTATATGTATATATCTTGTTTTTTTTAGCACTTTCTGTGTTTATAAATAAAGTCCCTTGCATATATATTTAGTTTTTATGTATTGCTCTGCAGTGTTTAAAAAGTTGACAATATACCTGTCATTTGTGTTCAAGGGCATCTGAACTGAACTGAACTTACTGTTTGTCATGTCTGTGCTAGTGAGAATTTCTGTTGTTTCTGGTATAAAACAGTTGAGAGCTGGCTATAAGATGTTTTCAGAGCACGAAGAAATTGTTAAATGTGTATTGAGACGCATGTTAATAAAAGGTGTAGACGATTATCTGTTTTGCCTGAAGACATGCATTTGTAAACATTGACTGTCTTTCCCTTTCTTCCAGGAGGACGCCCAAGATTTGGATGCTCTTTGTCTGGCAAAATCATATTTTGACCTGAAGGAATATGATCGAGCTGCATATTTTCTCAGAGGCTGCTGGAGTCAGAAAGCATATTTCCTGTATATGTATTCACGCTACCTGGTAAGATGTTTCAGTATTGTTTTGTAAATGTTTTCTATCTCTTCTCTTTGGGGTTGAACTGTGGAAGAACCTAAATACTTTTTCATTCTCTCAGTCAGGGGAAAAGAAGAAAGATGACGAGACAGTTGATAGCCTTGGTAAGAGAAACATTTTAAACCGATCCTCCAGTACAGATGGTCTCCACTGCAGGTCCATTGGAAAAGGGTCAGGTCCGAAACGAAGCCCTGCGAGAACTTCGGGTGGAATTGAGCAAAAAACATAGCGCAGGAGAGCTGGATGGATTTGCGCTTTATCTGTATGTATCAAATGTAACGCAATACAAGTAACTCAAGTTATTTAATCAGATTACTTTTTTCAAGTAATTATTAAATTAACGCATTACTTTTAAAGGGGTCATGAACTGTGTTGTTTTATTGATTTATAATGTTTCCTGGGGTGCACTTACAATGTTAGCTTGCTTTTTACATCAAAAATTGACAAAATTTAGGAAAAAAAAGGCATTTTTCCTACCCTGATTTTGGCCCTATTATTTAAACACTCTGTTTTAAGAGGTGTGTCTGCTGTGAGACTTCAGTGTAAACGCCCATTGCTGTGATTGGCTTACATCTTTAGTATCACTCTTTTGAAAACTTTTAGCACTTTTTTTTAATGATTTGTACTTTGATTATCTTATTTGCAGACAAATGTGGTATAAACAATCATGTACTTGACATATAAACAGCCAACTTTTTGCACGTTTTTACTATTACAGCTCTCAGCATTAACTAATCATGAAAAGTGTTGATTATACCATTACATTTAGATCTATGGCATTATATTTAGATTGTGGCATGAAAGGTTGCAGTGATGAGCATTGTAGCCGATCACAGACAGTTGTTGAGCGCATGAAAGCAGCGATCTCGTCATTGCAATTCAATTTCTGCACACTACGAATGCTTTCATCACAACAGTGCAAATGCGATGTAACTAAGAGATTTGTTGAATAAAACGGGAGTTTTGGTGCGAGTCCTGAACTCAGTTACTGATAAACTCGCGCTGTTTGATTGACAACTCCAGTGATTGTAAAGGGAACGTTCTTTGATTTACTTTTTTCTAATTTAATCACTGTTTAAATAACAGATTATTGTCTTCCTATTAAGAGAAACAATGTGAAGCTGACCGTTTAGTCACTGGTTTGATTTACTGACACACAGACAAAGAACATCTGACTATACATGAATCATTACATATCAGATCAAGCATTAGAATTAACACAGTTACTTAAATGTTGTTGCATTGCTGTCAAGTCCATATCATAAAAGTCTGTTTGCAAAGCCTGCCAAATAATCCACAGTGAAATATCGAATACAAATAAATAATGCTCAACTGAGACATTCACATTGTTGAAAATAAATAATCATATTCCTAGCATTAGGATCCTTTGAAAGGTAATGTTATTTTTAGTTGTGTATTGCTCTTCTCTCCTCATCTTCATCTCACTAACACGCCAGTGGGCGGGGCTTCTGCAGAGGTGGTACTTCATAAATGGGTGCATTCTGGGACGAGTCGTTCGCTGGGCCTGGTGTCAATAAAAGCTTTTATTGGACTAACAAAGAATTTTTCAGTTCTGAAACTTACAGAATATTCATAGAGTACGATGACCTCTTGTATATCAAAAGCTCAAGGAAAAGTTGATTTCTCAATTCATGACCCCTTTAAATTTACAACAGAATATTGGAGTTTCTTTTTCAATTAAGTAACTCAAGTTAGTCGATTTTCCCATTTATTGACTGATTCCTCTTTTCCCCATGTTGAAATCCTGATTGAGTCCTGATTAAGGTGCAGAGGTGTTGTGTGCGCTGTGTAAACATGATGATTATTGTACTTCTAGACTAAATGTGAGCATACATTTACTCATCTCGCTTGCACAAAACCAGATTCAGTATTCCTCAAAATGAATAAAAACCATCAACTGCAAACCTGCAATAATTAAATATGTTAAATACAAATTACTTTGTCTTTAATCTCACTTTATTAACCAATGTTTTTGCTGCCGACCTTCAATGATCCAATTCAACCATACTAATAAGCAAAAATGACTTTAGATAAACATCACATTTGTGTTTCTTTCTTTTTTTTTTGTATTGCTGAAGTAAGTGTTGAACTTTCTTTTCCTTCATCCCATTCTTCTGTAATCCAGAACGGCAGCACAGCCGAAAGGTTTGTTTGTAAGGCTTGAATTTACATTTCCTTTAGCCTGAGGCTTATTCATTTCACTTTTGGTGTGAAAGGCTTTTACATTTGCATTAGCCCAGGTGAGGAAAAGTAATGCAAAAGTAATGTAACACATTACTTTACATAAAAAGTAACTAAGAAACACAATGAGTTTCTTTTTTCTTTTATTTATATATATATATATATATATATATATATATATATATATATATATATATATATATATATATAGTAACACATCACTTTTAAAAGTAACTTTCCCCAACGCTGGTATCAAATTGGTTCTCAAATGGTGAGTTGTGACCCCAAAAAATGGGTCGCAGGTCTGGTTTGCAAATAGTAGAGAAATATTTGAAAAAAACTGAAAAAACGAGATCTAGGACTGCTTGTTAACTTTTTGTTAATCTAATCATGTTTTTCACCAGTTATGGGGTGGTTCTTCGGAAACTGGATTTGCTGAAGGAGGCAGTAGAGATCTTTGTCGCTGCGACACACGCTCTCCCTCTGCACTGGGGATCATGGCTGGAGCTCTGCAATCTCATCACCAACATTGAAATGGTATGTCTTTTTTCCCAGCCAACTGTGCTCTGTCATGCTTTACAGTTCATTGCAAGTACACTGAAGTAGACTCTCAAACATACTGAAATAGCTTCTCTGTTTTGTCTTTCTCAGCTGAAGTCCCTGTCTCTGCCAGACTGCTGGGTGAGGGATTTCTTCATGGCACACATGTACACTGAACTGCAGATGATCAAAGAGGCGCTGCAGAAATATCAGAGCCTTATGGAAGCAGGATTTGCCAAGAGCACCTACATCATCTCCCAGATCGCCGTGGCTTACCATAACATACGAGGTGACCGTTATTTGCAGCAAACAGCAAATTATATATCCCTAAATCAGGAAATTCTTTTATGCTTTTACTGATTATTTAAGCATATCATTACCTTTTGCCTTTTTTCCAGATTTTAAAATAATTATATTAAAATGTATAATAATTAGAACTGTCAAAATTAACATATGCGATTTATTTTTTTCAGTTTAACGTTAAAAATATTTAACGCAATTAACGCAGCATCCCTTTTTTCTGTCATAACTTGGCTAGCATTACATGATATGATCACGCTCTTATTCATGCAAATGCTTTTAAACCGTTCAAGCACCACAAGACAAACAAGAACACACTGTCTGCGAATGTCGTGATGTCTGTCATTAATGTTAATCAAAGAACAAAAGTAACAGAAATTTGTTGCTTTAATAAGGATTAATCTGTATTTAATTTATAATTTATGCAGTGAAGACTGTACAGTGTTTGTGTTTGATAAGTGATAACTTTATTCAATTTCTGTATATTTCTATCTATTGGACAGATAGGAAGGCCACAGGTAAATATGACACTTATAGCTTTCAGTTATACTGTACTGCTGATTGTCTATAATTAATGTTTTTTTTTTTTTTTTTTTAATCAATTTCATAGACATCAGTACCAGTATTAGTATCAGCAAACTGGCCTTCATTCATAAAAATATGCCATTAAACAAATATTTAAAATATACTGTTTTAAGTTGTTTCTACATTAATTTGGAGAGTAACTAAAACTATTACAATCTATTACAAAAAATATAAAAAACTCCAATGTAACTTTTTAATCGTGATTAATTACAGAAAAAAATTGTGATTAATTAGTTAAAAAAAGTAATCAATTGACAGCACTAATAATAATATAGTATAAACAACAATGTGTAATATTGCTATATTATTTTATCATTTTAATAAATAATATAATTATAATATAATACACTTGTAGGTAACTAATGTCAACAAATGGATCCTTATTGTAAAGTGTATAAAGTTGTATCTCTTAATTTGTAGTGGACCTGAGCAAACATTGACAATGAACAGTTGAATTTGTATTAACTAACGTTAACAAAGATGAATAAATACTGTAACAAATGTATTGCTTATTGATAGTAAATCTTACTTAATGCATTATCTAACATTGACTAATGGGACCTTATTGTTAAGTGTTGCCAATTTTTCTTTTCCCAGATATTGATCAAGCCTTATATCTGTTTAATGAACTCCGGGAACAGGATCCTTTTCGCATCGAAAACATGGACACCTTCTCCAACTTGCTTTATGTCAGGGTAAGAAACCGATGATCAGGGGTTTAAAGTCGGCCTGAAATGAAAATTCACCCTATCTATTTTCTAAATTTGTTCTAAATGTTATTGAGAGTAATATGTATATATGTGCTGATATGTATATGTTTTAGTCATGATGTTATAACTTGATCTTCCAGTGAAAACGACAGACTTTTCTCTGTTGACATGCACAGGACTTCTCCAATTATTTATTAAGCTTAAACCCCCCTCTTTCTTATGATTTGACAAAAAGGAAAATGTTTATTAAGATATTTATAAGCTTTGGCTATAAAAGCTTATTTGGTTTTAGTGAAACTTTCATATTGTGCCTTTAACACTAAATGCACCATGAAGTGATTTTCTATCATTTCTAATCAGGCAAAGAATAGAGTGCTCATACAAAGTTGTCTCAGCCAATGGAATAGCTTTTGGGTCCAAGGGGATTGGACTGTGCTGGAAGATCTTGCAGGATATCAGAACCATATGTGACCCTGGACCACGGTAAAGACTAGAAGGGATACAGCTACGGACACTGGGCATGTGCAAAATTAATATTAGGTAATTTAATTACTGTATTTGCATTATTGTAAGGGTAGGTTTAGGGTTGGGGTAGGTGTAGTTGTTAATAAAACACAACCTGATAAGTAGCAAATTAATTTACTGTTATTTTATCCTGAAATTTTGCCTCACTTCTAGCCGTTGCTGTATCCCTACTAGAGACAACCTTGGACCACAAAACCAGTCATGAGGTCAATTGTTTTTATACATCATCTGAATGCTGAATAAATATGCTTTCCGTTGATGTATGGTTTGTTAGGAAAGGACAGTGCGTTTATATGCACGCTCTTAAGCCGATTATGCTTAACAAGCCGACGTAGTCATGTAAACGTGGTAACCCATTTTCTTTTATAGGAGTAAAATCATAAATGGCTTAAGCATAAAACGGCCGGAACAGGTAGTTTTTTTGCCTCTTACCCTTTTTCGTGTGGCATGTAAACGCCTTAACCTGTTTTCTGTCGGCTTATTGAAGTGCGCATGTGTGATACGTGACAGAAACGCATCCTTAGTGCAGATTTAAATGCATCCAGACAGAGCGAGCACTCAGACTCTTTCAAGACCCAGAAAATTGTAAAAATGTGTTCTCATCTCTCATGCAGCAGAAGTAGAAGTGGTTCAGTCAAAACGCTGCACCTGTAACTTCATGAGAGGATAATATATGAGCTGTAAGTTTCCTGCTGACATGTTGCAAGCTTTATTTAACATCATAACTTACATAACATATGAAATACTCGGCGTAAGATGTGCAAATTATAATTTTTGGACATCACTACAGGGAAATAACCTGATTTATTAATCAAGTCATGTAAACGCGGTTTACTTGCATTGTCAGGTTACTGGTTTGCATGTAAACGGGGAAACTGGTTATTTTAATAAGCTGATATTTGTGAGTTATCAGCTTACAGGTGTGCATGTATATGTGCTCAATTTGGCTGAGATATGACTATTTGAAAATCCAAAAAATCTAAATATTGAGAAAATCATCTTTAAAGTCATCCAAATGAAGTCCTTATCAGTGCATATCCACTCACAAAAATATATTTTTTATATATTTATCGTAGGAAACTTACAAAATATCTTCATGGAACATCATGAAAATATCATATTCAATCACATCAATATTATACTAATGATTTTTGGCATAAAAGAAAAATCGATCATTTTGACCCATACAGTGTGTTGTTGGCTATTGCTACAAATATACCCGTGCTACTTATGACTGGTTTTGTGGTTCCGGGTCACATGGTTTTTGGGTCAGATTATATTACAGTAAAATATTAATGATGGATTATCTTATGATATTATATTAAACAATGAAAAATACAGGATAATATGAAAATGCAAGTAGAAATGAGCACCAGTTGTAGTAGATAATATTGTGTTAATTTCCTCTGTTTGTCTTATTTTTCAGAGCATGAAGCCGGAGCTCAGTTATCTGGCCCATAATCTGGTGGAGATAGATAAGTACAGAGTGGAAACATGCTGTGTCATAGGTGAGGATGAGAAAGAGCAGTGAATCGAGTCAGTTTGATTTGAGAATTCTAAATTAACTATGGTTAGTCACTGTACATGTGGACATGTCAGACAAACTCTTACTGTCTAAGTGTGCGATTCTTAAGGGGGATGTAAAGTGGACACAATGTTGTGTCGATGGTCATGGTTAAGTCTTGTTAAGTGACACTATGGTCCATATCGGTATCAGTGATCTGGACAGGTGGTTTTCCAAGGAAGTGCTTGTGTATAAAACTGTGCCTTCCAGTTAAACAAGTTTTGGTAAGGCAATAGTATATAATAAAAATAGTCTGGGGCAGTCTTGGCCTAATGGTTAACAAGTCAGACTGGTAACCTGAAGGTTGCAGGTTCCACTCTTAATACTGACAGGAAATGACTGAGGTGCCCTTGAGCTTGGCACCTAACCCCCAATCGTTCCCTGGGCACCACAGCAAAAATGACTGCCTGCTGCTCCTGGTGTGTGTCCACTAGTGATGAGCGGATTGCAGTTATTATATTCGGGGGCGCTGTGGATAATCTGCGGGTCGAGTAATAAAAAATAACATTCCGATTCATTGCAGGTGGATGAGAGATGAATCGTGAATTTAATGATTAGGGCTGAACAATTTGTCGCGATTAAACCGCACGCGATTTGGCAAAGGCTGCGATTATTTTATGCACAGCTTGTCAGAGCTGTACGGCTCTGTGATCAGTGGTAAATGCTTCTCCATCTGAAAGCCAGAGGGCGCTCTTGCTTGTGCAGAAACTGCAAATAGAGCAACTCCTAGTGGACATTATATAGAACACATAGGGAAAAACCTACATGAGAAATTGCTTTAAGGATTAGTTCACTTTCAAATTAAAATTTCCTGATAATTTACTCACCCCCATGTCATCCAAGATGTTACAGTTTCAGTGCAGCTTTAAATCATTCTACACGATCCCAGGCGAGGAATAAGGGTCTTATCTAGAAAAACCATCGCTCATTTTCTTAAAAATAAATAAATTATATAAGTTTTAACCATAAATGCTCATCTTAAACTAGCTCTCTTCTTCTTCTTTATTAGAATTCCAGCAGTGTAGACACTGCTCAGTGTATTACTGCCCTCCACAGGTTAAAGTTTGAGCTAATTGTTATATACTTGCACTAGAATATTGTATATAACAATTTAGTTCAAACTTTAACCTGTGGAGGGCAGTAATACACTTAGCAGTGTCTACACTGCTGGAATTCAAATAGTGAAGAAGAAGAGAGCTAGTTCAAGATGAGCATTTATGGTTAAAATGTATAAAATTTGTACTTTTTTTTTTAGAAAATGAGTGATGGTTTCTCTAGATAAGACCCTTATTTCTCGTCTGGGATTGCTGTAAACTGTAATTTTGACCTTCAACCATTTGGGCTCCATTGAAGTCCACTATATGGAGAAAAATCCTGGAATGTTTTCATCAAAAACCTTAATTTCTTTTCGACTAAAGAAAGAAAGACATGAACATCTTGAATTACATGGGAGTGAGTAAATTATCAGGAAATTTTAATTAGAAAGTGAACTAATCCTTTAATAGCGCAACAGTTTAAACTAAAATATACACAAAATCTACATCAAAATCTAATCAGCCTTTGCTGGGGAGGAACGTATTTAATGACTTGTGTTCGGGAAGTTGCAGTGACGGAAACAATGACATTCCAATTTAAGCTTGAAGGGAGTAAAGCTTCTAATTTTGCCAAAGAAGACCTTTTTACTTTAAATATCTAAATTCATTTAAAAGCAGACTACTTCAGTGTAATATGTTAACATATCATGATGCTTAAAGGGTTAGTTCACCCAAAAATAAAAATTCTGTCATTCATTACTCACCCTCATGTCGTTCCACACCCATAAGACAAAAACAAAATAACGACTTTATCTAGTGATGGGCGATTTCAAAATACTGCTTCATGAAGCTTTGAAGCTTTACAAATCTTTTGTTTCGAATCAGTGGTTTGGAGTGTGAATCAAACTCCCAAAGTCACCTGATTTCAGTAAACGAAGCTTCATTATGTCATAAGTGTTTCGAAATTTCAGTGGATCACCACTGGGGGGCGTGACTTTGGCAGTTTGTTACGTGCTCCGAACCACTGATTCGAAACTAAAAATTTGTAAAGCTTCAAAGCTTCATGAAGCAGTGTTTTGAAATCGGCCATCACTAGATATTGTTGAATAAAGTCTTTTTTTTTTTTTTTTTTTTGGCACACAAAAAGTATTCTCGTCGCTTCATAACATTTAAGGTTGAACCACTGTAGTCACATGAACTGTTTTAAATACGTCATTAGTACCTTTCTGGGCACTGAAAGTGTTAATTTTTGGCAATCTTTTTGGCAATAGAGACCTCACTGAGCCATCGGATTTTATCAAAAATATCTTAATTTGTGTTCTGAAGATTAACGAAGGCCTTACGGGTGTGGAACGGCACGAGGGTGAGTAATAAATGACATAATTTTCATTTTTGGGTGATCTAACCCTTTAAGGTCTCCCTGCGATTTTTTTTTTCCCCCCCCCCCGCCAAAATAAAAGCAAAATAAAAGGTTTGAAAGCAAAGAAATTAAGACAACCATAAATGTTGTACGTAAACATAAGTGTTGTAATTTTACTGTTGTTCTGTAAAATAAAATAAAAATATAATAATAATTCTGATGATATACAGTATATCTTTTATAATAACATAAATTTTATTATAATATAACATTATTATTATTATTATTATTATTATTATGATGATGATGATTATTAAATACTCTATTTTTAATTTTACAGTACAAATGTATCTATGATTGCAATCGTAAGATTCTTTTTTAATGTAATAAAATAATATTTTAAATAATAATAATTGTGGGAGGTTTTTCTTCCTTTTTGTACACCTTGTACAGTTAAAGCCTATCAAAATTATATATTTTTGCTGAAATGAATGCAGCCTTGGTGAGAGACTTCTTTCAAAAACATAAATTGTACCCGCTCCAAATATATGTATATACTGTATATATATGTGTGTGTGTTATTAATGTAATACTAATCATACAAAATAAAAATAAATAAAATTATATAACTGGCATATAGAATTATTTTTAATTCCCATGTTTTTTATATATATATATATAATATCTTTTCTTTTTTTTTTTTTGGACGAGAAAATCATACTGAAGTCATGTTAAGAAATGCTACATTTTTAGTCTACAAGTTTAATACATTGTCTCTCTTGTCTGTTAGACATGCAATTGAAGTGAACAAAAGGGACTGCCGGGCCTGGTACGGACTCGGACAGACCTACGAGATCCTCAAAATGCCTTTCTACTCGCTCTACTACTACAGGAAGGCCCATCAACTCAGGTGAGTGCATCATGTACATGAATCATTTAGTCCGTTTAATGCAATATCGACCCGAGAAACTAATGCTGTGTTTGTATCAGGCCTAATGACTCGCGGATGCTCGTAGCTCTTGGTGGATGTTACGAGAAACTGTCTCAGCCAGTTGAGGCCAAATAGGTAAACGGTTATGATTATTCAGCATAGATCATTTCCTCTCAGAATGTGAATTTGTGGTCCAGTGATTCTATCATCTTTGTTTTTGTGGGTTCAGTGGAGAGAATGGCTCTTCTAAAGCTGGCAAAGTGAGTGAGGTTTTGTTTAGGATGTTAGTGTGAGTAGTAATGGCCGTAGTGGTGTTGTTGCCTGTTTTGGTGAAATGGCGTGTGTTTGTTTTTAGGCTTCACGAACAACTGAATGAATCGGACGATGCTGCACAGTGCTACATAATCTACATCCAGGATATTTTCTCATGCGGTGTAAGTTACTTGATTTCCAAGTTTTTGCACAGTAACATTAAAATCTGATTTGATGTTAAAGTGGCACGTATATTGTTAGTCACATGATTAGAAGAAATATCTGAGTTTAGACTGATCAGATGTGTGTTTTCTGTGATCTCAGGAGCAGCTGGAGCATGCTGAGGTGAGCACTGCTCTGCGTTATCTAGGCCAGTACTACTTCAAGAACAAGCTTTACGATGAGGCGTCTCTCTGCGCTCAGCGCTGCTGCGACTATAACGACGTGAGTTTCTTTTGACCAATCCACTCAATATGTCTTCCTGTCATCACAGTTCATTAAACTATTATTTCAGATGAATTAACTCTAGCTAGATAATGAAGTGCAGAATTTGATGTTGACTTGAGAAAGACTAGCCAGAAATGAATTTTAATAAGCTTTAAGTTTGCAGGTTTTAAGAATTTTTAAGATTGAAGTGGTTTTAAATAGGGCTGTTTAACGTGTCCAGTTTAACACATTAAAAATATTTAATGCAATTAATGCAGCATGTGTTCTTTTATGTCATCAACATATGATCATTCATTCAGCGTGATAAGATTAAAAAAAAAGAATTTAAAGGATTCGTTCACTTTCAAATGAAAATTAGCCAAAGCTTTACTCACCCTCAAGCCATCTGAGGTGTATATGACTTTCTTCTTTCTGATGAACACAATTGGAAAAATATTAATAAATATCCTGACGCATCCGAGCTTTATGATGGCAGTGAACAGGGGTCACGAGTATGAGCTGAAGAAAGTGCTTCCATCCACATCCATCCATCATAAATGTACTCCACATGGCTCCGGGGGGTTAATAAAGTCCTTCTGAACTGAAGCGATGCGTTCGTGTAAAAAAAAAATAAATAAAAAAAATCCATATTTAAACAAGTAATGACGTAAAATATCTAGCTTCCGGCAGACCGCCTTCCATATTAAAATTACGAAGAAAGTGTAAACTGGCGTCGTGTAAGTTACACTTTTTCCGTAAGTTGAATAGGGAAGGCGTAGGGTGTAGCGTAAGCTTTTTGAACTGAAAGAGTTTTACACTTTCTTTGTACGTTGAATAAGGAAGATGGTCTGGCGGAAGCTAGATTTTTTACTTGTTAATTTTTTTATTTTTTTTACATGAACGCATCTCTTCACTTTAGAAGGACTTTATTAACCCCCCGGAGCCGTGTGGAGCACACGTTTATGATGGATGCACTGGATGGAAGCACCTTCTTCAGCTCATACTCATGAACCCTGTTCACTGCCATTATAAAGCTTGGATGCTTCAGGATATTATTAATATTTCACAGGTTGTTTTCATCAGAAAGAAGAAAGTCATATACACCTAGGATGGCTTGAAGATGAGTAAAACTTGGGTTAATTTTTATTTGAAAATGAACTAATCCTTTAAGTGGGACATATGAAAATCTGACTTTTTCCATGTTTAAGTGCTGTAATCAGGATGCCCGGTGCATCTACCAACCCAGAAAACATGAAAGGAAAACCCAGTAACTTTGGTTTGGCAAGTCTTTCTCTGCAAGCATGTGAAAAAATGAGCCGCTCAGATTTCACTCCCCTTGTGACGTAGGAAGGGGATCATCTTATAATATTATCGCCTCTTAATCTGCACGTTTCCACCCACAGCGCCGCCATTTTGTTTTCACTATTGCCAACAGTGTACCAGTTCTAACACCATGGCAAAAGTTTGAGCTAAGCATGCCAACTGTTCTGTCGTTGGCTGCACAGATGAGCACAAAACACTATTTAGAGTCTCATTAGCTTGGATAGTCTGCAAGTTGACCCTGGCAAACTTATTGCTAAAAAAAAAGAGTGTTTTTGTCAGAGCGATATTTTGGAAAAAACATTTGACCATTCACAGCATTTGATAGCAATCTTAAGGCCAGAACACACCAAGCCGACGCCGACGAACTAGTGGTGACGAAAGCGGACTGCGGGGTTTGCTCACGTCCGCACGTCTGTGTCCAAAGTTGCCCTGCCACACCAAACCGACGCTCGACAGCCAACGGCCAAGCAGCACGTCAGTTCTGCGCCTGCGTGATATGAAATGCCTTTCCGAAACAGCAGGCGGCAGTAGCTCAACAGCCAATCAGAATGATCAGATGGCCCGACGGACCGACGAGCTCCAACGCCGGATTCAACATTTCAAATCGGCCAAAAAAAGGCCGACGAGGACCAACTTCAGCCGACGGTGTGGAACACACTGAGAAAACTGAACCGTCGGCTTGGGGTGTGTTCCTGCCTATAAACTTTAGCCTGGTGTGTATGGCTGAGTGAGTGTTCATATGAGTTTCACACAAAAGAGGAACATGACAGCACATGTTAGTCGATTGAGTTGCATCAACACAGTAGATAAATGTATCCACTAATTATTCAGAAACATCCAGTTGCATTCTAAAAGTCATAACTTCTTCCCGGTCTCTCCATCAGTTTCCGACTCTGGTTTGAACAATGTAAAGCTGAACACAGTTACTGACGATTCTCCAGCTTTTTTAGGCAACAAAATTAGGCATCAGTTATCAGGACGTGCACATGTGCATATTGGTTATATCCTACAGCAAGGACTACTATACCTTTTAAGTTCACCACTTTCTGGTAATTTATTTCCTCTTTGTAGCTGTTCAATATAGAATATTTGGAGCTTGTGTTCTCACCTGCACTCACTATAAACTCAAGCTCCACCTCTGCATCAAAGCTTACACAAGTCAAACTTGTTTGTTAATTATTGTGTTTCAGGCCCGCGAGGAAGGCAAGGCTTTGTTAAGACAAATCTCTGTGGTGCGGGAGCAAGGAGAGCCTTCATCTACAGACTTGTCTTTACCCTGCGTCTTCAACCCGCTGTCCAACAACACCACACCAGTTAGGAGGGTATCACCACTCGATCTGTCGTCCGTTACACCCTAACACATTTGGGTCCACATTTTTCCACTGACAAACTTTACATTTTGATGCTGAGAGTAACATCAGTTCATATCTTTACTTACACATATGCCTCATTGTAAATAATTGCTTGTACAGACAAAGGTGGTGTTAAATAAAATGCTAAAACATTAAAGTTGAATGTTTTATTACAAAACTCACTCATTTGGTTTTGATTATACAGTGGAGAGAAAACACTTACACATTCAAACGTGACAAACCATAAAACAAACATCTCCTCCCCAAACCAACTTGAGCAAAATGTGCAAAAGAGTAGCTAATGCAAGAATGTAGTGCTTAAATCTGTGCATTTGGCCACTTACAAACATGAAAGGAAGAAGGAAAAAAAACTTGTATGCTTATTTGGTGACAATAACACTGAATTCCTAAAGAATCACTCCCAAACTTCAAAAGAAAGCAGCAAGCATGACTTTAAAATGAACTAACAAAGCATGGAATGGACATGCAAGGTTATGCTCAGATTTATGTATCTTATACATTTGGGAAACACATGGAATGCAGGTTTAATTTTATCTTTGTCTTGTATTTACAGTTTGATTTGGTTTGCATAATACATGTTTAAAGTAAAAACACATGTAGAAACAGTAAATGACAGTAGTACATGACCATGCTTTTACAATGAAAAACCTTGAGCACAAATATAAATGCCCAAATACCTATAA
Source organism: Megalobrama amblycephala (assembly GCF_018812025.1). NCBI lineage: Eukaryota > Metazoa > Chordata > Actinopteri > Cypriniformes > Xenocyprididae > Megalobrama > Megalobrama amblycephala. The sequence continues at coordinate 9,724,559 of NC_063061.1, forward strand.
AATGTTTTCAGAAAAAAGAATCACTCTTATCAAAATAAGGCCCATTTGTGTATCAACAAGGCCGTGTGATTATATTAAAAGATGACTTGTCTAAAAACAGAAATCTAAAGACTGAAAACCAAGAAGCTTTTATGTCTCCCAGTGTACAGCTCTTAACTACTTTCCGCTTCCGCATTCTTCATAATAATGCTTACGCCGAATGTCCTACGCCCTCCCCAATTCAAGTTACGGAAAAAAACGAAACTGGTGCCGCGTTCGTTCCGTAAGTAGAATACGGAAGGCGTAGAACATTCAGCGTAAGCGTTATGAAGAATGCGGAAGCGGAAAGTACGTTCAAGGCGATATTTTGTTTATAAAGCATAAACGGTTGTTTTTTTCAAAAATGACCGATCGATTCGCTAGATAAGACCCTTATTACTCATCTGGTATCGTTTAAAGCCCTTGAAGCTGCACTGAAACTGTAATTTTGACCTTCAATCTGTTGGTAGCCATTGAAATCCACTGTAAGGAGAATAATCCTGGAATGTTTTCCTCAAAAACCTTCATTTCTTTTCGACTGACGAAAGAAAGACATGAACATCTTGGATGACATGGGGGTGAGTAATCCTTTAAAAAGTGGACTAATCCTTTAATTGAGAGGAAGTAGTTTAGAGAAAGGGATGCATGTGAATCTTGTGCATTATTCCCATGTCATTGTTTGGATTTTGTTCTTAGTAAATATGACCAAAGTCTAAATTAGAGTGAAAGGGGTTAAAGAGAGAATATAGGGAGAAACAAAGAGGGAAAGGTGTTGATGTGGTACAGACTAACTCTCTAGGCAGACATGTCAACTTGAATAATAGGGCTGGGTTTAAATAAATAAATAATAATTTGATTCCTCCATTTTAATCTTTTTTCATTTTTATGAACCGATATGGATTCTTAAATCCCAAGATTTGATCTTATAGTCTAAGCTGTTTTCAGTTAATGAATGAACAGAACATTGTAGCACTCCTCCCATCCAATAAATCACGTATACCGATGATTAATATTAATATTTAATTATAACTTAAATTACACAAGGAACTTTAATATTATATAAAGTGTTTGTATACATATCAGTCAATTTTAACCTTCAGTATTATAGTAATGTAGTACCAACTCACTCCCTGTATAGTTTACAGCATTAGTTGAGATTTTTTTCCTTGAGGAAATTTGTCATGTACTGTACCTGATACATATCGAAATTAATCAATATCAAATCAAGCTGAATCGAAATCAAATTGCAAGCTTGTGAATTGAAACTGAAATTTGTCTCAATACCCAGCCCTATTGAGTACCCTCATTAACAGCAAAAAAACAAAAAACAATTACTTTTTCTTTTTTACTACAACAATCTAATGTAAGTGAACTCAAAATCACAGCTAAAATTAAAGGGCCCCTAACTAATGATGGCTAATTATGCCATCAGTTTTGTCATATAGCCAGCAGAATGTTTCATGGTGACATGGTGCTGACTACAGAGGTTTCAGGCTGTTGTTTCTGTTAGAGTTTAACTCCCTTTACTTTGAGCTTAGGACTTTGAGCTCTGCAACACTGCAGATTGTTTACATACACAAACAGCTACATTACACATTAAAGGAAAGGTAAAGAAAAAAAAAAAAAAAAAAAAAAAAAAAGCATAATAGGTGCCCTTTAAAAGTAAATGTTCAAACTGTTGGGTGAATTTATGTAAACATGATGTGACAAAGTGGCACATCTTTCCCGTGTATTCGTGTTCATTACCTGTTTGGCCAGTTTGCCATCTGCTGAGGAGAGAGCGTGACGGAGTTTCTCTCCATCCGTGTTGCGGCAGCATGCTCTTTCTCCTGACTGCAGCTTGATGCCCAACGTCTGAAGCTCCATCCGCAGCTGCTTCAGGTTCTACACACAAAACACAAACACACTCATAATGCAGTCCCATATATGGGATACTCCATTTCTCCCTTTCATGTATAGCAGAAAAAAAGAACACAATCATGTAAATAGTCAACAGTGGAGGATTAGATTTTGTACCATCAAGCGCCCCCTGGAGGAAGACATCAGAGGGACTTTGTCTACAATAGGAACAGTTATTAGCTAGCAACATTTCCAATCAATGTACTATCAATGATCATGAAATTATAAATTCTATGTTTTATACATTTAATAGAAATGTATTAAAAACATTATTACTTTAAGTACATTTTACTATATAGTAGTAGGCTGAAAATATTTCAGTCATTATCATCTTGGCAGGTTTAAGTGAAGACACTAGAATTTCTGTGCTATATATGACAGTAGTATCAAATGAAATGGTGAAATGCTAAAGAAGAGCAGCTCTGGAGAAGAAGTTCATGTGGACTGTCCCAGACAGGGAGACTACAATCGCAGAAAACACCACAAGCATCACGTGTGCTTGAGTACGTGCAGTTGGCCACTCTTTGACTCCGAGGCCCTGTTTATGCCTGGTATTAAAATGCGCTTCCTGTGGCCTGTATGAAGCTAGCTGAACAAACTCTGAGCTTCAGAATAGGTTTAGAGTTGACAAATCCAGATAAATCCAACCTGATTTAAATCAGGTTCAGCAGTCTCACAACACTCTGTATAAACTTTCTCTAACTCAGGATTGATCCAGAGTTTGTGATTAACTCTGAAGTGTGTGCACCTTAAAGTGTGAAATGTGCAGCAAACAGCCAATCACACGGAACATACAGAGCATCAGTTTGATTCACTTCTCGTGAGAGAGATGGCATAATACACTTCTCTTCTAAAGATTAAGAGATCATAATGAAAAAATATCATGGAATTAAATGCATTTACAAGGCAGGAATAAACACTGCTGTTGCAGCAAAAGTTTGAGAAGGCAGCTGAAAGACAATCTCTGACTATATCAATGCATGTCAATCAAATAAACAGGCCTAATCATTTTTATAGGTTCACAAAGAGCTCAAATGAATACACACAAGCTTAATTTGTTTAAAAGCTTTATATATTAATGCATGGATTATGTTTGTATTAATTTAAAAGCAAAGTGTAATATTATTTGTCAATTAATATAATAATTATATGAATATATTACATGAGTTATACATAATTATTCATATAATATAAATATAATAAATAGCAGCAAAAGATGAGCAATTTTGTCTCTAAATTTCTTTCACACTAAACTGCTTTAATTTGGAGTGAGAGATACAGGGGGAATGGCTTTATTGTATCAGATGTGTGTCACTTTGCTCTCAGCTGGTTGGTCCAGATGTGGTCTGAGATCTCTAATGCTGCGTTCACACCAAACGCGAATAGAGCGTCAAATTCGCGTCTAGTTTGCCGCTTGAACATTTTGAATGCATTCGCGCGTCTAGACGCGCGAATGAGGCGAATTCGCGTCTTCCGCACCGCGCTAAATGCCTCATTCGCGCCGCGAGACCTCCAGACGCGCGTAAACACGTCTTTACATTGACTTAACATTGAAATCATTCGCGCCAGACGCTCTATTCGCGTTTGGTGTGAACACAGCATAAGGGTCCGTTCACACTTGTAGTTCGGTTTGTTTGGTTCATTTGGTCTGACTCTGGACCAAAAAAACCCCCAAAAAACATTTAATCCTGGTCCGATTAGTGTTCAGATTGGCAATTTTAACACTGAACCAAAAGATAACAAACCTAAAGAAATAGGGATACATTCACAACAACCTGATTGGTCGGATTTTATGATGTATTGCCTATTTTGAGAGGGAACATCAAAAACAATGCTGTATGGTAAATGCGCTTGCGCTTGCTGTTGGCCAGCTGGGAACTCGTGAAGAGCTAGTAAAACGTTTAAATGAGTCAAAACAGCGGCGGGAATCCCTCCGTCACACACACAAATGATCTGCTGCGTGGAGATGCACGTCTGATGTCTGTGATGGGCAAACTCATGACTATGACAAAAAAAAAATAAATACAATATGCGTAAGGTTTCTGTCCTTTTTTGGGTCTCATCTTCCTGTTTTTGGTTCGTTTATATGTCTTTGGTCCATGACGCACCAGAGTTCGTTTGGAAGTAGACCGAGACCCATCTTTTCAGTGGTCTCGAACCGCTTGTTTGGTGCGCACCAGGGTTCGGATGGCAGCGTTCACACATGTTCAAATGAACCGCACTTACAGAGCACCAGGGTTCGTTTTAACCGAACCAAGCATGACAAGTGTGAACGCACCCTAACCCAGAATAAAAGCTGCTCCGGAGCAGGTTAGCCGTATAACGCAAGTAACCAATGCGATGAACACCGCTAAAAACCAATCCACCTTCTTGAGCCCAAAAACTGAAACCGGCTTCATGCAACAGGACACTGGTGTTTTACACTGCATTCACACGGGGCGTCGGCGTCAACGCTTGACGGAGGCCGTATCTGAACCTTGGTGCTGACGCGACTGTCATAGTGACAACAGCCAAATCACGTTACTTTCTGGTGCTGCATGAAAGCTAATGGCTAGCGTCTGCACTAGGGTATTTGCATAAGGCGATCAGATTAGCTGACGTCTGCGTTAGTGCTTGAAAAGTTGAAAATTTTTCAACTTCTTCCACAAGCAACGCTAGTGAAATGATGCACAGGAACCCACAATTCAGATCGGCAACAAATGACATCACCCAAAGTAAATGAGAAGCTTTAATGCCGACATCCCATGTGAATGCACCGTTAATCCGTCTCTTTTGTCCACTTTCAACCACTTCTGTCCTGCTTTCTTGAAGAGGAGGGTCTATGGGCAGGTAAATGTAAGGGCTTTTTTAGATCTTTCAATCTAATGGACAAAATAAGCTTTTGCAATTTACATATGAGCAAGGAAAAATATACGGAGAGCAGCAGCTTTCGTTTCTGCTCTGAGAGCCGCAAAATCACGTCGAGTGTGTGTAAGAGGCCGTTCACACAGAACGCGTCTTTGCGTCTAAAAACACGAGACGCAGCGCTCAGGAGTGGTTTTAAAAAAAGCGCAGCATAGAACCAGTGCCCAAGGAAGTCGACCGGAAGTTGAAGTCGGCCGGGTGCCGCCATCTTGTAGCAGAACTTCACTTGCGTTAGCTTCCCCATTGACTCCCATTCATTTTGGCGTCACTTTGACAGTGAATAACTTTACATCTGAGGCGTTTAAAGACTCCATTTGTCCATTATTTATTTCTAAAGATACACGACAATGTATAAAGGGCTCCATTACCTTCTATGTTACATTATGGCCCCGTAGATACAGTTTTTGTAAAAATAGGCTAACGATTGCGTCATAACCACTCGACTCTCTGTCGCACAGTAGAGAAATTACTGTACAGACAGGAGGAGAAGCTCGCAGGCAATCGGGGAGATGTCAAGAGAGATGGCGTACTGGCGTTACATTTTAAAATACTATACAAAATAATTAATCAGAATAATTACTCCTGCTCACTCACGCCAAAGAACTCCCCGCTCAAGCTCGCCGTCTCTGCAAGATTAACGATGGCAGTTTGCACGCACAGCTACTAGAAGATTTACATCTGTCAGACAGGTTGCTGACGTCATCAAGCTTAGTTTTAATCTGCGCGTCAGAAACGGAAGTGCTAAAAATCGCTAAAAATGGGCTTCACTTGTCTCAATTGAGTTCCAATGGGGTCGCTGTGTCCATTTCTTTTACTGTCTATGCATAGAACGCGAGAGTCTCGAGACGCGCCTTTGAGACGTGATGCAATAACGACAATAACGGAAATAATAGAAATAGGCAAACTGCAGAATTTACAGATGCAAGTTTTGACATGGAAAAAAAGAAAATAAGATAATAATGAGCGCCTCCTCCGCCATGTTGCCATTATATAACAGTTGTCATGCCAACTCGCAACGCTTGCCCCGCCTCCAAGTTCTTCTGATTGGTCCACTGTTTTGGAACTGACATAGATGAGCTGCGCTGCGTGTAAAAGTTGAAATTCTTTTAACTTGACATGGCGTCTTAAAAACGCGGCGCTCATGTGTGAGGCGCTGCAAAAGACGCGAGACGCGAGCGTAACGGTCATGCACGTCCGTCAAGCGCGCGTTTACATAGAAAAACAATGGGAAAGTAGCGCATTGGAATAGAAAAACGCGTTCTGTGTGAACGGCCCCTTAGAAATCAGGAATGGTGAGAACATTGTTGGCTAAAGACCTAAGTTTGGTTTGAAGGCGAAAAACAAAACGAGCACAAAGTTTAAATCCTGTCTGGCTAGAGCACTTCCCATGTTTACACCAGTGTTTCCCATACATTGACTAGACTGTGGCGGCCCGCCACATTCTAATTTGTCCCGCCACAGTCTCAAAGTACGCCTGTCGCGATATTTAAATAATTGGTTGATAATTGAGTCATAGGGCAAAAGAAATAGAGTTGCACCAATTAAGTTTTCGTGCACTATATTCAAAGTCATATGAAGCCATTCCATAGCTTCATTTGAGGGACAGAAGAATATGTACATCGTTAACTTTTAAGTTCACGGAAACTCGTTTTCCCTCCGCTGCAGCTGTCAATCATTCTCTGTTCAGCACTCAAACAGCGCGTCGCGTTCGGTAACGACAGTCAGCACGGTAAAACTCTCCAATATGATATATTCTCATTATAATACTTGATATGTAGATAAAGGGCTGTGGATTTGCATAAAAACACTAACGTTACATCTTGTTGGAGTTTATTGCCGTTTCTGAACGATGTTATACTGGCTAGGTTAGATCGCACAACACAAGGACTATGAATTGGCGTCACACGCACAATAACTGGTATTTAAAAGTGAAAAGAAACATACGATCAATAAACTGTTAGTTGCAGATATACACAGGGGTTATCTTTGTGCCGTGAACTTTTCAATGCGCAGCGCAACTTCGAGTTGCAACTCCATATTGCTTCAAGCGCATCATTCTGCACCCGGAATGCGCATACGCGGTTTGTTCTGCTGTTTTGAAGCGTTTCATATTATGATGGTTTTGCACACCGAAAGATTATTAATAGCATATTTTGTTCTTTCGTATCTATATCTTGTTGCCCCATTAAAAAGCTGCTCAATACATTTAAAATAAACATATTTTAATCTTAGATTATTATAAATACATATGTCTTTACATTAATATATAAATCAATTTTTTTCATTTCATAAGAATGCATATAGTAATTTTAAACTTTATTAACATATTTAGATTTTATAAAATTACTGTGCAAAGTTTTTTTTCAAGAATTAGGCTAGCATACTTTTTGTTGCTAATCAAAGAGTGACCATTAGTTTTACAAATATAGATATATATGCTCAGAGTAGATCTCAGGGTAGATCGATCTCCTGTGGGAGGTCCTAACAGTGTTCTATTGTTTGTAGCCCTTTTTGATGTCATGTATAAAGTTCTGTCCCACAGACAGAACTTTGGGTTAAGGTATTTTGAAGGCTGACGCTAACATCGCCGCTGAAGAACTGTGCTACACTACTACCTTCAATAAATTCTTCTCCCCACAAGAACTCTGGTCGAGCTTACTTATTTTATGTATTAGAGAAATGTAATACATTGGCGAGCCACCCAAACGACTGCACGGCCAAATACAGCAAAATCTAACAATATGCAAAACTTACCAAGTGTTTACACTGCATGAGCTCCACGCTCTCATGATCCGTGTCTCGCTTGTGTGTTGAAGCCAACCGTCGTGAGCGCCGGGGGCCGTTGACATCACTCAGAGGTGGGAAAACAGGAGCTGGGGCAATATTACCCTCTTCCTTTTCCTTAAGAGCAGCAGTAAGCTCTCTGATCTCATCATCTCGCTCCTTCAAGAAATGATAAAATCAAAACTAAAATCACATCTTTTAATTTATCTTCTATCAGTATAGTAATAACATCAGCTCTGGAAACAATAGTGTTAGCTCACACTGTTGTATTTAAAAACAAATATATAAAAGTTAATATAATATATCTAGAATTTTTTAAGTGTTATTAACACTTGTTCAGCAACAATGAATTGAATTGTTCAAACTTACGGTTTAACACTGATAATAAGAAATGTTTATTGAGAAGTAAATCAGTATATTAGAATGATTTCTGAAGGTTCATATGACAGAAAATTTATAAAAATTCAGCTTTGCGTCACAGGAATAAATTACATTAAGGTAACTTTTTTCTATTTTAACATTTTTTTTTAAATACCACAATATTAATGTTTTTGTGTTTTTGATCAGTCTTGGTTGCATTAGAGACTTTTAAAAAAGTATTACTTAAAATCTTGCATTGCATTTTTTTTTTTTTTTTTTGTCAAAGTGCTACACATGATGAAATATTTTATCTATCCTATAGAAAACAATTGTAGAATTAGTTTGCTTACTATAAAAGCCAGAAGTGTTTTAAGGCCTCATGGCCTATGTGACTGTGATTACAAGGTCAAATGTATCTGAGAAGTTAGCTTGGCAACCAAGCATATTTTGCTGGTAGTTTTCCACCAGACAACAGGTGGCTGTGAAATGAATAAGATCATTATAAAAGGTGTCACGTGAAGGCTTCTTGCCTCCGGGGAGTGATGACTCTCTTTGATACAATATTTCATTTTGCCTCAATTGGCAGAATTCCACCATTAGGGAGCAAGTCAAAAGTTGCAGACTAGGTGGCAGTCAGCCACCCTTACAAATGAATTATTTCTTGCGTAAGCAACACCTGCAGTTTAATTAATGATGTGACTGTGGTGAAAATGTTGGGGAGTACTTGGGAGACTCCAGGAAAGGGAAAGGGAGAAAAGCACCTGTAAATGAGATCATGGGAAAGAACTGTAGGGGTGAATCTTACCAGAGAATTATGCCACTTTGTTGTGATTTAAAGGTGCCGTAGAACGTCTTTTCAAAAGATGTAATATAAGTCTAAGATTCTGAATGAGTTTGATAGTGCTCCGTGGCTAAAGCTAACATTACACACTGTTTGAGAGATTTATAAAGAATGAAGTTGTGTTTATGCATTATGCAGACTGCAAGTGTTTAAAAATGAAAATAGTGACGCTCTCTTGTCTCTGTGAATACAGTAAGAAATGATGGTAACTTTAACCACATTTAACAGTACATTAGCAACATGCTAACGAAACATTTAGTAAAGACACTTTACAAATATCACTAAAAATATCATGATATCATGGATCATGTCAGTTATTATTGCTCAATCTGCCATTTTTCACTATTGTTCTTGCTTGCTTACCTAGTCTGATGATTCAGCTGTGCACAGATTCAGACATTAATACTGCCTGCTCTTGTCTAATGCCTGGCATATGCAAATATTGGGGGCGTACATATTAATGATCCCGACTGTTACGTAACAGTCGGTGTTATGTTGAGATTCGCCTGTTCTTCGGAGGTCTTTTAAACAAATGAAATTTATATAAGGAGGAGGAAACAATGGTGTTTGAGACTCACTGTATGTCATTTCCATGTACTGAACTCTTGTTATTCAACAATGCCAAGGTAAATTCAATTTTTAATTCTAGGGCACCTTTAACAGATAAGAAAAATGTATAAGAACTGCACCCTGGCCAGAGACAGATTCAGATGTGCAGCTGGCATCTCACTTTGTTGCTTGTCAATAAAGTTAAAACTCCTGGGACCCGGAGATTTGACTCAGAGTTTTCTTTGAGACCAGGGGCCTCATTTATAAAGCGTGCATACGCACAAAATAGGGCTGAAAACGTGCGTACGCCAGTTCCTGCGCAAAAGGTGGGGTTTATAAAGAAAAACTTGACGGGAAAATGTGCGCACCTACACGCAGTTTAACCCATGCGTATGCACATTTTGAAGACAAAGGGAATTAGCGACACCGATGGTGAGCTGAGGGACTGACGGGAGATGAAGGAAAACCACTTTAAATCCTAAAGTCGTAATCATAAATACAGTTCATGTTCACAATAACAGTTTAAATAAATAAAAGAATGATTTAAACTTGCATGGAAACTCACGTTTTCATTTTGATTTAAATTAATATTACACTTTCACTACTGACGATAAGCACTGAAATTACATTATGCAATCATTACGGAGAAGTTAAACAAAAATAATATGAATTTAGATGGTAGATATGCTACTTTCGATCAGTTTCCTGTGACACGCTGTTTTAATGACAGCGAGGAGTGATAGGTGCACAATAATTCCTCTTTAAACTAAACTGCAGATGTTATGACAAAATATTTTAGCGAGAACGACGATCGATGCACACTTAACTTCGATGTTATGGAAGACACTGCTGGATTCGGTGGTCAAACGGTCCGTTGTCCAGTTTGAAGAGCTCCAATGATAATATCTTACTGTATAACCGCAGCTGCAGGAGGTGTTGATGTCGTGTGAAGGATCTTCAAACAATTATCACTGTATTTGAAGGATATAATTTGAGGAAAACGGTAAGATTTGCACATTTCCTTTTTTAAAATACTTTGTCAGTGACGCGCCGAGACAGACAGTTACACTCAATAAATAAGTAGGCCTATACGCTTCCACTAAAAATAGCATATAAACTTCCTAAAAGATATGTTCACCTCATCAGCAAAACTGCATAAATTTAATTCAAATTGTTTTAAACTATTAAAATACTATTTGGCCAGTGGAAATTAATATATCAACTCTATATTAAAACCTTTATCTGAAGTATTTTATACAATTTTGTTTTAATGGATAATTTGATATATTTATTCTAAAACATAAAGAGGATATTGGATGTTTTTTTATCACTGTAGTGTATTGCACAAATGGCATTTATAGTCCATATCTAATATTTTCCAATGTCTTGTACCTTTGACGGTGTTAACCATAGTGTTACGTGGATGGGAACGTGCATGGAAATTATATGCAGATGAGGTTATGCATAGTAAAACTAGGCGTCGTAAGCTCCATATATGGTGATTTCGGGGAGGAGACAGGGTGGAGATGCACGTACGCACAATCTTCCGCTGACTGGGATTTATAAAGGGATTTGTGCGCAGGTTCTGGCGTACGCATGGCTTTATAAATCTGAATTTTTTTGTGATTTAAATATGTTTTTAGTACATTAATGGATCTTGAGAGAGGAAATGTCATTGCTGGCTATGCAGGCCTCACAGAGCCATCGGATTTCAACTAAAATATCTTAATTTGTGTTCTGAAGATGAATGAAGAACTTGCGGGTGTGGAACGACATGAGGGTGAGTAATGACAGAATTTTCATTTTTGGGTGAACTAACCCTTTAACAGTTAAAGGAACACTCCACTTTTTTTGAAAATAGGCTCATTTTCCAACTCTCCTAGAGTTAAACAGTTGAGTTTTACCATTTTCGAATCCATTTCATGATATTACGCAGCGCCTGTGACCCCGTTTGCACAGGGAGCGTGCCTTGCAACCAGGGAGACATTTGTGAGAGGCGCTGCGTAATATGATTGCTCCTGCTGCACTCATGGTACGGCAGCAAAGTTCCTTGATTATTACGCCGGAATCAGAGTATAGTTCCTAGCCTTATCGGCCTAGAAAATCATAGCTTTTCATTTTCCGTCAGTCTTAATACACGATAACTACAGAAGTGTCAAGTTTTAAATAGGAAAAATATTGAAACTCTTTGGTCATTTTTGAGCGAGATGCTAACGGTCTAATCAGATTCAATGAACTATGCTAAAACTGGTACCGCCAGACCCGGAGATCGACTGAATGGATTTGAAAACGGTAAGTTTAGGGGAGTTGGAAAATGAGCCTTTTTTCAAAAAAAGTGTTCCTTTAAATATTATTACTATTTTAAATAATTTTTCTATTTGAATATTGTCACAGACACGTCAGGTTCCACCTCACTCCCTTACCCACGCACTCAATCACCAGCTTACTAATCATCGCCACCTGCACCTCATCAGCACGGCAATCACCACCAGCATAAAACCTCCACACTCACACACACTCACTGTCCGGTCTCATTTGCACTACTACTACATGTATGCTTACCTCAAGGACTCCAGATGCTATACTTACCTGCTCCATTCGTCTCCATCATCTCCTTCGTCTCCTGTACTCCTCGTGTTCCTACCTGCCTGTGTGTGTGAGTGTCTCCGCCATCAGTCTCCAGCGCCAGTCTCCATCAGCATCTGAAATACAACATAAGGACAGTATTACCCTCTCATTCTCATTCAAGAACTGCTTCAACTTCACTCCCTTACCTGTTGCTCTGCTGTTTGGATCAATAAACAAACCATTGTTGCTTTTACATCTGCCTCCGGTGTCTCCATTGTAACAGGAGACCGGACCTTAACAACTGTCATCAGCATGTGCACCACCGACCCGTTCCAGGAGCTTGTGGACACACTGCGCCGAGCACTCACCCCACAACCACCTTCACCGTCATCCACCAATGCTGCAGCTTCCGCACCCACCATCACCGTTCCTTCTCCAGCGTTTACCGCCAGTCCCATGGCCAAACCGGCGCCCTACTCAGGATCGACGGAGGAATGCAGCGGATTTCTCCTTCAATGTGAACTGGTCCTGGAGATGCAACCACACCTCTACCTCACCGACACGGCTAAAAGCGCATTCATAATCTCCCAACTGCAAGGTAAGGCCCTTCAATGGGCGGATTCTCTGTGGACTCAGAAAGGCTCTGTTGTAAAGTCATATTCGGCGTTTGTCTCTCATTTCCGTGAGGTCTTCGGGAAACCTCTGGCAGATTCATCGACTGGTGAGAAACTTTACAATCTAAAACAAGGAAAAACTCTGTTAACGAATATGCCTTGCAGTTCAGAACGCTAGCTGCCACCAGCGGATGGAATGAACAAGCCCTCATCACCACCTTTCGTCAAGGATTGGAGCCTAATGTGCGGTTGCATCTCGCTGCATATGAGGACTCCATAGGACTTGAACGCTTCATCCAACTCGCCATCCGCGTGGGTTCTCGTATGCAGTCGTGTCTCCTCGAGCACCAGGGCCAGCCACTCTCCAACATCCTCCTCCGTCGGTCCGAACCCGTCAGCTCTCCAGAACCAGCAAGTGAACCAATGCAAGTGGATCATTCACGTCTCACTACAGCTGAAAGACAGAGAAGGCTGACCCTGAATTTATGTTTATATTGTGGATCTCCGGGGCATGTCATCTCCACATGCCCAACTCCTCGGCCCATGGTGAGTGCAATCATTCCCTCCATTTAAAAAATGAAACCACTCACTACTATTGTAAACCTTACTGCTGCCAATGCCTCTGTTCCAGTGGTGGCGCTCCTCGATTCAGGGTCAGCAGGAAACTTCATCTCTGGCGCCCTCTGTCGACACCTCAAGCTCAAGACCTCCCCATCTCCGATTAACTATCAAGTCCACTCCATCACGGGCAAACCCCTGAGCCGTAAGACTGTCTGTCGCTGTGTGGGACCTCTTCAACTACAAGTGGGTATACTTCACACGGAGAACATCCATCTGCTGGTTCTGGAGGAGTCCACCGCTGACGTGGTTTTAGGGCGCCCATGGCTTGAGCAACACAGTCCCACCATCTCCTGGCGCACGGGCGAAGTCCTGAAGTGGGGCGACCACTGTTTCTCCGACTGCTTCCCAGTACTTCCTGTTCCGAACTCTCCACTCTCCAAGACTCTCTCCATCAATGCCACGTCCATCGAAAGTCCTGTAGAGAAGCGTTCCGTGGATGTTCCACCTGACTATGCCCCCTTCAGTGACGTCTTCTGCCCGCAACGCGCCTCCAAGCTACCTACACACCGGCCATGGGACTGTGCCATCGATGTGTTACCGGGTGAGCCAGTGCCCAGGGGACATATCTACCCCCTGTCATTACCGGAGGAGAAGGCCATGGAGGAATACATCAAAGAGGCCCTTAACCAAGGATACATCCGCCCGTCTACTTCCCCTGCTGCTTCAAGCTTCTTCTTTGTGGCTAAGAAGGACGGAGGCTTGCGGCCCTGCATCGATTACCGTGCCCTCAACAAAATCACCATCAAGTTCCGCTATCCACTTCCCCTTGTTCCAGCGGCCCTGGAACATCTCCGCGGTGCCACTGTGTTCACCAAGTTGGACCTCCGCAACGCGTATAACCTCATCCGGATACGTGAGGGGGACGAGTGGAAGACCGCCTTCGTCACGCCCACCGGCCACTATGAATACCTTGTCATGCCATATGGCCTGGTCAACGCCCCCTCCGTATTCCAGGATTTCATCCACGAGGTGCTCCGAGAGTTTCTCCACAAGTTCGTGCTGGTGTATATAGACGACATCCTCATTTACTCCCAGAGCTTGGCCGAACATCGCCACCACGTTGCGGAGGTCCTCCAACGCTTATGGCAATACCACCTGTTCCTCAAAGCAGAGAAGTGCTCCTTCCACCAGCCCTCTGTCCATTTCCTGGGGTACGTGATTGATCACAGTGGCATCCGGATGGACGAGGGGAAGGTTTCCGCTATCCAGACCTGGCCCACTCCTACAACCATAAAAGAACTCCAACGCTTCCTCGGATTCTCCAATTTCTACCGTCGCTTCATCAAGAATTACAGCACCATCGTCAGCCCACTCACCATCCTACTACGTCACCAGCCCAAGTCTCTGTCCTGGTCCCAACAAGCCACCAACGCCTTTGAGACCCTCAAGAGAGCCTTCACCACCGCTCCCCTCCTCGTCCACCCTAACCCGGACTTACCTTTCGTCGTGGAGGTGGACGCCTCCACCACCGGAGTGGGAGCGGTTCTTTCACAGCAGCAGGGGACGCCAAGTAGACTCCATCCATGTGCCGCCTTCTCCCGCAAGCTCAACCCGGCGGAGGTCAACTACGACATCGGTGACCGTGAGCTCCTGGCCGTCAAGCTTGCCCTGGAAGAATGGAGGCATTGGTTGGAGGGGGCTAACCATCCCTTCCAAGTTCTCACTGATCACAAGAACCTTGAGTATTTGAAGGCTGCTAAAAGACTCAACCCTCGCCAAGCTCGCTGGGCCATGTTCTTTTCAAGATTTAACTTCTCCATATCCTACCGCCCAGGTTCCAAAAATACTAAAGCTGATGCTCTGTCTCGTCTCCATGCTCCAGAAGAGAAGACTGAAGCTCCAGAAACTATCCTGCCTGAATCGATCTTCGTGAGTCCCATCCAGTGGTCGGAAGAGACCTTACCCTCCTCCAATGCCTCCTCACGCACTCCGCCGGGTTGCCCCCAAGGCTTGCAATACGTCACACGGGCACGTCGCACTCCACTGACCGTCAGCCTGTCATCCGGATACCATCCTCAGTCGAACGGGCAGACGGAACGGAAGATCCAGGAGATAGGCCGCTTCCTGCGTACCTTCTGTCACGGCCACCAGAACTCCTGGAACCAGTACCTGGGTTGGGCCGAGTACGCACAAAACTCCCTCCAACAAGCAACAACTGGACTAACACCGTTTCAGTGCGTACTCGGTTACCAAGCCCCACTGTTCCCCTGGGATGGGGAACCCTCCAACGTTCCGGCAGTCGACTACTGGTTCCGGGAGAGCGAGAGGGTTTGGGACTCGGCTCATCACCAACTGCAGAGAGCGTAGACGCAAGATGACAGCCGACCTTCGGCGCTCCGACGCCCCTATCTACCAACCGGGGCAGAAGGTCTGGCTGTCCACCAGAGACATCAGGATGCGTCTGCCCTGCAAGAAGCTGAGTCCCCGCTTCATTGGCCCGTTCACCATCATTCGACAGATCAACCCAGTCACGTACCGCCTCCAACTCCCTGCACAGTATAAAAGAATTCATCCCACATTCCATGTCTCACTTCTAAAGCCTCACCACCCTTCTGTTCTTCCCTCCACAGAACCTGACGTGGCAGCCGTCGAGCCCCCCCTTCCACTCATCCTGGATGATGGTACTGCCTACGTGGTTCGTGAGATTCTGGATTCCCGGCGCCGTGGTGGTCTATTGGAATACCTGGTTGACTGGGAAGGCTATGGCCCCAAGGAACGCTCATGGGTCCCCAAGAATGATATCCTTGATCCTAATCTGTTACAGACTTTCCACACCAACCACCCGGACAGACCTGCCCCACGCCCTAGAGGACGACCACCACGACGTCGGGGTCCTCAGCCCTCAGGAGCGGGCCGTGGGAGGGGGGGTACTGTCACAGACACGTCAGGTTCCACCTCACTCCCTTACCCACGCACTCAATCACCAGCTTACTAATCATCGCCACCTGCACCTCATCAGCACGGCAATCACCACCAGCATAAAACCTCCACACTCACACACACTCACTGTCCGGTCTCGTTTGCACTACTACTACATGTATGCTTACCTCAAGGACTCCAGACGCTATACTTACCTGCTCCATTCGTCTCCATCATCTCCTTCGTCTCCTGTACTCCTCGTGTTCCTACCTGCCTGTGTGTGTGAGTGTCTCCGCCATCAGTCTCCAGCACCAGTCTCCATCAGCATCTGAAATACAACATAAGGACAGTATTACCCTCTCATTCTCATTCAAGAACTGCTTCAACTTCACTCCCTTACCTGTTGCTCTGCTGTTTGGATCAATAAACAAACCATTGTTGCTTTTACATCTGCCTCCGGTGTCTCCATTGTAACAAATATATTGTAAATTTCATTTATTCTGATCAAAGCTTGATTTTCAGCATCATTACTCCAGTCTTCAGTGTCACATGACATTCTCATAAGCCATTTTTATGCTTGGATATTAGCAATTACTATTGGTGGTCTATTATTGATGATGGTTCATATTATCCACATTAAAATAGTTTTTTCCACTTCATGTTTGAGGAAACAGTGATCCTTTTTTAGGATTCTTTGATGAACAAAGTTCAAATGAACAGCATTTATTTGAAATGTAAATCTTCTGAAATGTTATAAATGTGTTTGTCATTTTTGATTTTGCTTATTAAAATTTTTACTCACCCTAAACCAGGGGTCTCCAAACTCGGTCCTGGAGGGCCACTGTCCTGCAAAGTTTAGCTCCAGCTTGCCTCAACACACCTGCCTCAAAGTTTCTTGCATGCCTAATTAGACCTTGATGGGCTGGTTCAGGTGTTTAATTGGGGTTTGAGCTAAACTCTGTAGGACAGTGGCCCTCCAGGACCAAGTTTGCCCATCCCTGCCCTAAACTTTTGAAAGGTAGTTTATTTCGGTTTCCACAAAACTATGAAGCAGCACAACTTTAAACATTAATAATAATCAGAAATGTTTCTTGAGCAGAAAATCAGCATATTAGACTGATTTCTGAAGGATCATGTGCTGCTGAAAATTCAGCTTTGTAAAGCAAGAATTGCTTTTCAAAATAGAAAACAGTTCATATGAATATAACAAAAATGTTTGCTGTTGGATTAAATTTTGTATCAAATCAATGCAATCGGTTAGATTAATTAATTCCAAACATTTGACGGATACTAGTGTTTAGTATAGTACAGAAGAGGTCCATTTCTTTGCTAAAACGTATTTTAATATAACGTTACCTGTTGAAGGTGAACAGATTATCCATCAGCGGCGGGCCAACAATGAAGAAGACCGTCTGGAGAATCTGCTCCAAGGTCTTCAGCACCAACGTCGCCCGCCAACTGAACTGGTGTGGGAGAGGAGACAAGCGGGGGATAAGAAAGACAAATATCGGGTCACTGACTACGTTTACATGGACAGCAGTAATCCGATATTAACACGATTAAGACAATACTCTGATTAAGAAAGGACCATGTAAACAGCAATGTTTTATTACCTTAATCCGACTAAAGTCATACTCGAAGTAAACATAAATCGAATTAAGACAGGTGGAGTATTCCTATTTTAATCGCATTATTGGAGTGCATTGTAGACATGTACACACCTTAATCACACTATTAACGTCATGTGGCAGTTTTCGCCGCACTTTGCTACAGGACACATACCGTTTTGACGGCAAACGAGAGCAAGCTTAAAGCAAGAAGCCACAAATCAAATTCCTCTCACCTCATCTCTCATCCAGAACCTCTGAGTTTGTCGTGGTGGCATGAATGAAAGTTGCCGAATTAAAGTACAGGAGGCCTGTTGCTGGAGAATTTGTATCCACCGTTGTATTTACAGAGCCCCTCACATGAGAGGGAAAATAAATAGTAGCCTAGGCTAAATCGTGCGAACGGTTTACTAATTTGTTCCCTCAATTTATAAATCATGCGCATATCATTTATAAATCGAGGGAATTTAATTAGTAAATCGTGCGCACAATTTATTTATTTTTTCTTGCATGTCATGTGCAGGGCTCCGTATCTATTTGCACGTATATTGCATGTCAAATAATTAACTGCACTTGAAGCTTTTGTAAGATTCAAAATGAAACACCCAAAACTGTATATAGCACAAACTGTGTGGTGATACGTGAAATTCTTTAGAGAACGTCGGACGGCGTGCCGTGGGGACGTAATGACGTTTGCCCTTAAAGGCAGGGTAGGCAAAAAAATGTATAAAAAACTTTTTTTCAAAATTTGTTTAAACTTTATTTATATATCAATACATAATTAAAATGTAAGTACTCTGAAAAAGAAAGTATAAAAATCGAGTGTCTGTAGACCTCTCACGACTGTTTTAAAGACAGCTCATTATTTCCATTCACTCCACCCCCTCCCTTCTGGGCTCCTTCCAAAGCCACGCCCCCAAAACGCATGAACGTGTGACTCCGACCACTGAGCTGGAAGACGCATTATTTACCTGAGACGAGCGGAGAGGAAGGAGCACAGTGCATGTAGTGACATCATGTCAGAATCACATGTAATAAAAATAACTTTAAAATTATGAAGATAAACAAACAAGATGTATTTTAGTACTCACTATCAAGCTAGCATATTGATATTGGTAAAGTTTAAAATATATATTTTTTGATTCGCTAACGAGCTAGTTATCTATAAGGCAAAGCTAAAAACAGGTTGCATGATACACGTTTTTCCATTACCATCATTTACACTGTGATGAAGATGAATTTCGTGTAAGATTCATAACATATACGTTGTTCTACAGATCAACAGAGTAACATACACTCAAATATCAACTCACAACTGCATTGCAGACACAAAATAATAACACACACATACAACAAAGTGTGTACGACACACACAGATACAAGATAAAGACATCAGTAAACATAGGTAGAGAATATAAAAACAAAACAAAGGCGAAAAAAACGTGCAGGTAAACTTGCAGGTGAACATGGTAAAAGACTTAGACAGAGGGTAAAATTATGCACAATTCAACACTATAGCTATCATTATTTATCGTCTCTACTACGGCTCGCTAAGTAATGTTATGTTAGCTATATTACGCAGCTACGTGTGCTAATGACACATGCTTCATGAAAAAATAAACAAAAAAATATGTATGATCAAAATACAAAAAGAAAGATTTACCTGTCCAGCAGAAATAAAGCCATCAAGGAGTCACTTTTCAGCCCCTTGAGTTCCCTCAGTTCTCGCCATCGCTGGAAAGCCACGCCGATATTAACTCGCGTTTTATTTCTTTGTTTATCCAAAGACTTTTTGTTCATTGCCTTTTCTTGTACTGTTACTGTCTTCCTTTTTTGCCTGGTTTGCCTTCACTAACTGCATAGGCCGATACTGTGAATTTAGCTTGCTGTTTCTCTGCCATTGTTTTGGTATTCCTAGGATCCGTGCCTCTTGGATTCCCCAAATCAAACGTGCGCGCGCAAGTGGGCAGGTCATGTGTGGCAAAAGGGTGGTTGCCATGGTTGCGAGAGAGTGACAGCCGCCTAAGCCAATCCTATGTTTCGTCCCGGATGGAAATAATGAGCTGTGTTTAATACAGATTAAACGGTCTAGAGTCACTCGATTTTTATACTCTTTTTACCAGAGTTCTTACATTTTAATTATGCATGTATATATATAGAAAGTTTAAACAAATTTGGAACAAAATTTCTTACCTACCCTGCCTTTAATCGATCTATGTTATATAACATGTAAAACGGGAACATGAAAGGAATATTTTAAAGGCAACTCATGTAAACACCTTTATCATAATATTGTCTTAATCAGAATAAGGTCAGTAATTAGATTACTGCTGTCCATGTAAACGTAGTCACTATGTTAACCGGTAAGTTCAAATGTTGTAACGTTACATGCATTAGATCCAATGGCGGGAAGTTACAGCGTTAAGTTAAATAAGTACTTGGCTAACATGTTCATGAGTCAAACAATCAAACATGTGGTAAAACCAACAGCAAAGTGCCACTTTAAAAAATAGTTAGCAAATATAATGGCTTTGTTTAACGAACTTGGGTTAACCGATCAGTTGCCCAACCACAGAAACGGGCACAACTCGCTCGTTAGTAGCTAACTAAAGTGATTATCATGATCAACCTAATCAACATAATGTAATTTCAAGGTTATTGTATAATCGATCACAGACACCACACAATTAGTATTAAAATATATTTGTTTTATACTTACCCTAAGCACATTTTCCCTCACAACTCGTCAGGACACGTGTCTTCTCCACGCAGCATCAGCGTAGACTCGCGCAGGAAGAAAACTCGCTGATAGGCTATCTTTAACAGATTTATTCGTTTTAAAAAATAAAGTGTTTTTGTTTGTTTGTTTTTTTTACATGCAGCTTCAGCCATGAGGAATCCCGTCCTGCCGTCACCAACGGAAGCAGAGGCGGAGAAATATATATCAAAGATTTCCTCCGCTTGGCCCCAGGGAGGGTGTAATTGTTTATTTAATTTTAATCTTAATTTATTCAATTGTTTATTGTTTTGTTTGAATATGGCGTTATGTTAATATAGATTTTTATAATTAATTAAAAGTTGTAATCAATATAATGAATTACAAATACTTATAGACATCGCCGACGTCGTTCTAATTATGTTTGTTTGTTAATAAACCGTATGGTTGTTCAGCATTTCACATTCCCAGGTATTAACGTGAGTGTACTGGAGGGTAAATAGTGTTTATAATAGAAAAAGGTTATTTATTTATTTAGATTTGTTTCCTTGTGGCAGAGTATTTTTTGTTAGTGTAAATACTAATGTACATAATTTCTGTTAATAAAACGTTTGGTTGTGCAGCATTACACAGTCTCAGGTTTTTATTTTTATTTTTTGAGAGTGCATTTTTGAGATTATACAGTTATACTAGCTCTTTAGGGACAGTATACAGGATGGTATATCGGGGTCAGGAATCCTGACTCAGTCAATATAATGAGATAAAGTAGATTCACTTCTGTATTGTGATATTCTGTATTGCCAACAGTCTGAAATAAAAAAGGGAATCACCATTAAATCACTGGTATCTTACAACAAAAGAATTCCGGGGGGGTGTCCCCACCAAAGCTGAGACCAAACCTACGCCCACGCCGTGAACAATCAGCGCGAACGCTGAGAAGAAATGAGCTGCAGGTGAAATTAACTAAAGAAACGATAGGAAGAAAGGAGAAAATAAGGAGCAATTAAACCTGATTCGTGACAATTTTATGAACGAAAGATCAGAAGGATAAACAATGCAGATTTATTTTTACAGTCATCTTTGATCATATTTACCAAGGGTGCCAATAATTCTGACCACCACTGTATGTTTATGAGCATTTTACAATAAAACTGTGGCCTGCATGCTGTTGCATTATTAAATATATTTTATAATTCAGATTTTATGTTATTTAAATATGATTTAAATCAACCTACCCTGATAAACATTCACTAAAGAAACTTTTCACATTAAGTACTGCATCACTTATTTGAAATATAATGCAATAAGTCATTTTAAATAAATTAAATCATTATTATTATTTTTCATCTTACCGATGAAATTCCATCGTATCCGAATAAAAAGGCATAAGAGGCCTAAATAACGCCTCACAGATGTTTCATTACAAGCCAGTCAACAAGATAACATTTCTTTTAGATTTTGAAGTACGAAAAAGGTCTTCTTTGATCCATCACTGACCAATCAGCTCTTGCGCTGTGCTTGCGTCAGCATGACGTATTTATGAAAAATGGCGGCTACCCGCAGCAGCGAGTTTGGTGACTTGGTTCAAATTAAAAAGCAACTTATTTCTATTATAGCGCAGTGCAAGGAAAGAGGACTCGTCCACAGCGTGAAATGGTAAGAGCAGTTATATTTATAATTCAACACATATCAAGAATACAGCCAGTTATTTAATTGCACGGTCTTATTGGGTGACAGTTAGTTAGCATGACAGCTAACACAATGGAATAAACAGAAATTATGGCTGTATCTTTAAATCCTACATAGATAGTGTTTCTGCACATGATTTAGGCGCGTCTATAACATGTTCGCCTTTCATACAGTAACATCTACCATGGTAATACCTTGTTGTTTGACGTACCGTTGTAATACAGTGGTACCTTTAACAGTAATACAACTAACGTTATATTCTTTGAAAGACCTTGGTGTACCATGTAAAGACTAAATATGACAGTCATTCAGCACCATAGTAAATAAATAATATAGTATTACCATGGTACAGGACGAGTAGATGATAACGAAATTTACTGTATGCTTCACCGTTCAACGCTGTGCTGTATGTTGTGTTTTATATTGTATTGTGCTGTTTGATATATTGTGTTATTTAATAATGTATTTATTTATTGTCTACAATTTACAGTATATATTGCTAAATGTTTACCTAATGTATCCTGTTAGTTTACACACACACACACACACACACACACACATGTGTGTAAATATATATATGTATATATGTATATATATATATGTGTGTTTTTATGTATTGCTCTGCAGTGTTTAAAAAGTTGACAATATACCTGTCATTTGTGTTCAAGGGCTTCTGAACTGGCATTTTCTTTGGATCCCCTTCCTCTGAATGAGATCCCTCCACCACCGGAGCTAACTGAGGTCAGTCTGGAGTCTCTTTGTCTGGTGTAGTTATGTTTGTCATGTCTGTGATAGTGAGAATTTCTGTCGTTTCTGGTATAAAACAGTTGAGAGCTGGCTATAAGATGTTTTCAGAGCACGAAGAAATTGTTAAATGTGTATTGAGACGCATGTTGATAAAAGGTGTAGACGATAATCTGTTTTGCCTGAAGACATGCAATTGTAAACATTGACTGTCTTTCCCTTTCTTCCAGGAGGACGCCCAAGATTTGGATGCTCTTTGTCTGGCAAAATCATATTTTGACCTGAAGGAATATGATCGAGCTGCATATTTTCTCAGAGGCTGCCGGAGTCAGAAAGCATATTTCCTGTATATGTATTCACGCTACCTGGTAAGATGTTTCAGTATTGTTTTGTAAATGTTTTCTATCTCTTCTCTTTGGGGTTGAAATGTGGAAGAACCTAAATACTTTTTCATTCTCTCAGTCAGGGGAAAAGAAGAAAGATGACGAGACAGTTGATAGCCTTGGTAAGAGAAACATTTTAAACCGATCCTCCAGTACAGATGGTCTCCACTGCTCCTATCATAAGCATGTATTTGGTTGCAGGTCCATTGGAAAAGGGTCAGGTCCGAAACGAAGCCCTGCGAGAACTTCGGGTGGAATTGAGCAAAAAACATAGCGCAGGAGAGCTGGATGGATTTGCGCTTTATCTGTATGTATCAAATGTAACGCTATACAAGTAACTCGAGTTATTTAATCAGATTACTTTTTTTCAAGTAATTATTAAATTAACGCATTACTTTTAAAGGGGTCATGAACTGTTGTTGTTTTATAATGTTTTCTGATCTGCACTTATAATGTTAGTATGCTTTTTACATCAAAAATTGACAAAAATTTGAAAAAAAGGCATTTTTTTCTACCCTAAATTTTAGCCCTCTTTTTTGAACGCTCTGTTTTAAGGGGTGTGTCTGCTGTGAGACTTCAGTGTAAACGCCCACTGCTGTGATTGGCTAACATCTTTAGTAGCACTTAGTATCTTTTTTTTTTTTATGATTTGTACTTTGTTTGTACCACATTTGTCTGCAAATAAGATAATCAATTATGTACTTGACATATAAACAGCCAACTTTTAGCACGTTTTAACTATTACAGCTCTCAAGGTGAACTAATCGTGAAAAGTGTTGATTATAGCATTACATTTAGATCTATGGCATTATATTTAGATCGTGCCATAAGAGTTTGCAGTGATGAGCATTGTAGCCGGTCACAGACATGCTGTTGATCGCATGAAAGCAGCGATCTCATCGTTGCAACTCAATTTCTGCACACTACGAATGCTTTCATCATAACAGTGCAAATGCAATGTAACTAAGAGATTTGTTGAATAAAATGTGAGTTTTGGTGCAAGTCCAGGGGCCCGTTTCAATAAGGAGGTTCAACCAACTCTTGAGTTAAAACTTGAACTCTGAGTTGACTTACCCTGAAATGGGAAACTCTTGAGTTTTCGGTTTCAGAACAGCTGAATTGAGTTGAACTAATATTCATTTTCATGGTATCCCACATGCAAAAAAAGAAGAAAAAAAAAATAATAATTTAACAGGATGCAATAATAAGAGTGTAAATGATTTTATCATTATTAAATACTCGTTAGGCAATTTACTTCCACTTTTAGAACATTTTCTTCATTTTTATTGAAAATAAATGCCTTTCTGATGTGATAAGTGAGAATGGCGAGCTCGGCAGAAGGCGGATTCGAACCCAGTCAATCGCATCACAGGTTAATTCTCCGTGCCCAACACACTACCGCCTACACCACTGCAGCCACGAGAATGTGTGTTAATTTTAACCTGGTCTGACATTTAAATGTGCGCTTAGTAATAGATATTCCAAATAATCTTGTTTTTTGTTTGCATTAAGATTATTTTTATTACCACACTGGCAGATATTGATAAATTTACTTCAGTAAAATGCACTTAATTTAGATCCCCCAGGAGACAAGACTAAATATCTTATATCATTTTCTTATATGCAAAATCCATCTTGATTTAAGAATTTTTAGATATTTGTACTTGAAATAGGACAAAAAATACTCAGTAAGAAAAGCATTTTTGTAGTGTGAATGAATGAATGAACTATTTATACATCACTTGCACTTTAAAAAGGGGGAGGAGACCGAAGGAAACTCTGGGCTTACCGGAGAAAACCTGCTCCTGACCAGGTTAGGTTCACAGATTAAGTTACCATGGTAACTGACTCTGAGTATAAGTTACCTCTCTTTCAAAAACAGGCTTGACTTACCCTGCTTTCTCGGGTTTGACATACCTCCCATTCCGAAACAGAAAACCCAGAGTTTTCACTTAACCTCCTTTCTGAAATGGGCCCCAGAACTCAGTCACTGATAAACTTGCGTTGTTTGATTGACAACTCCAGCGATTGTAAAGGGAGCGTTCTTTGATTACTTGTTTCTAATTTAATCACTGTTTAAATAACAGATTATTGTCTTCCTATTAAGAGAAACAATGTGAAGTTGACCGTTTAGTCACTGCTTTGATTTACTGACACATAGACAAACAACATCTGACTGCACATGAATCATTACATATCAGATCAAGCATTAGAATTAACACAGTTACTTACATGTTGTTGCATTACTGTCAAGTCCATATCATAAAAGTCTGTTTGCAAAGCCTGCACCGAAATGCGATTGATTTACCAAAGAATCGAATACAAATAAATAATGCTCAACTGAGACATTCACATTGTTGAAAATAAAAAACCATATTCCTTGCGTTAGGATCCTTTGAAAGGTAATGTTATTTTTAGTTGTGTATCGCTCTTCTCTCCTCGTCATCTCAATAAAACACGCCAGTGCAGAGGCGGCGCTTCATAAATGGGCACATTCTGGGACGAGTCGTTCGCTGGGCCTGGTGTCAATAAAAGCTTTTATTGGACTAACAAAGAAGTTTTCAGTTCTGAAACTTACAGAATATTCATAGAGTACGATGACCTCATATATCAAAAGCTCAAGGAAAAGTTGATTTCTCAATTCATGACCCCTTTAAATTTACAACAGAATATTGGAGTTTCTTTTTCAATTAAGTAACTCAAGTTAGTCGATTTTCCCATTTATTGACTGATTCCTCTTTTCCCCATGTTGAAATCCTGATTGAGTCCTGATTAAGGTGCAGAGGTGTTGTGTGCGCTGTGTAAACATGATGATTATTGTACTTCTAGACTAAATGTGAGCATACATTTACTCATCTCGCTTGCACAAAACCAGATTCAGTATTCCTCAAAATGAATAAAATCCATCAACTGCAAACCTGCAATAATTAAATATGTTAAATAATACAAATTACTTTATTAACCAATGTTTTTGCTGCTGACCTTCAATGATCCAGTTCAAACATACTAATAAGCAAAAATGACTTTAGATAAACATCACATTTGTGTTTCTTTTTCTTTTTTCTTTTTTTTTTTGTATTGCTGAAGTTTGTGTTGAACTTTCTTTTCCTTCATCCCATTCTTCTGTAACGGCAGCACAACCGAAAGGTTTGTTTGAGCTGCGCCCACTACTGTAAGGCTTGAATTTACATTTCCTTCAGCCTGAGGCTTATTCATTTCACTTTTGGTGTGAAAGGCTTTTACATTTGCATATAGCCCAGGTGAGGAAAAGTAATGCAAAAGTAATGTAACACATTACTTTACATAAAAAGTAACTAAAACACACAATGAGTTACTTTTTTTTTTTTTTTTTTTTTTTTTAAATAAGAAACGCATCACCTTTAAAAGTAACTTTCCATAACACTGGTATCAAATTGGTTCTCAAATGGTGAGTTGTGACCCCAAAAAATGGGTCGCAGGTCTGGTTTCCAAATAGTAGAAAAATATTTGAGAAAAACTGAAAAAACGAGATCTAGGACTGCTTGTTAACTTTTTGTTAATCTAATCATGTTTTTCACCAGTTATGGGGTGGTTCTTCGGAAACTGGATTTGCTGAAGGAGGCAGTAGAGATCTTTGTAACTGCGACACACGCTCTCCCTCTGCACTGGGGATCATGGCTGGAGCTCTGCAATCTCATCACCAACATTGAAATGGTATGTCTTTTTCCCAGCCAACTGTGCTCTGTCATGCTTTACAGTTCATTGCAAGTACACTGAAGTAGACTCTCAAACATACTGAAATAGCTTCTCTGTTTTGTCTTTCTCAGCTGAAGTCCCTGTCTCTGCCAGACTGCTGGGTGAGGGATTTCTTCATGGCACACATGTACACTGAACTGCAGATGATCAAAGAGGCGCTGCAGAAATATCAGAGCCTTATGGAAGCAGGATTTGCCAAGAGCACCTACATCATCTCCCAGATCGCCGTGGCTTACCATAACATACGAGGTGACCGTTATTTGCAGCAAACAGCAAATTATATATCCCTAAATCAGGAAATTCTTTTATGCTTTTACTGATTAAGCATATTACTACCTTTTGCCTTTTTTCCAGATTTTAAAATAATAATTATATTAAAATGTATAATAATTAGTACGGACAAAATTAACGTGATTTATTTTTTCAGTTTAACGTTAAAAATATTTAACGCAATTAATGCAGCATCCCTTTTTTCTTTCATAACTTGGCGAGCGTGATATGATCACACTCTTATTCATGCAAATGCTTTTAAACCGTTCAAGCACCACAAGACAAACAAGAACACACTGTCTGCGAATGTCGTGATGTCTGTCATTAATGTTAATCAAAGAACAAAAGTAACAGAAATTTGTTGCTTTAATAAGGATTAATCTGTATTCAATTTATAATTTATGCAGTGAAGACTGTACAGTGTTTGTGTTTGATATTCAATTTCTGTATATTTCCTATCTATTGGACAGATAGGAAGGCTACAGGTAAATATGACACTTATAGCTTTCAGTTATACTGTGCTGCTGATTGTCTATAATTAATGTTTTTTTTTTTTTATTATTGTTTTTTTTTTTATCAATTTCATAGACATCAGTACCAGTATTAGTATCAGCAAACTGGCCTTCATTCATAAAAAGATGCCATTAAACAAATATTTAAAATATACTGTCTTTAAGTTGTTTCTACATTAATTTGGAGAGTAACTGTAAAATTATTACAATATAAAAATATTAAAAACTCCAATGTAACTTTTTAATTGTGATTAATTACAGAAATTGTTTTTGATTAATTAGTTAAAAAAAGTAATCAATTGACAGCACTAATAATAATATAGTATAAACAATGTGTAATTGCTATATTATAATTTTAATAAATAATATAATTATAATATAATACACTTGTAGTTAACTGTCAACAAATGGATCCTTATTGTAAAGTGTATAAAGTTGTATCTATTAATTTTTAGTGGACCTGAGCAAACATTGACAATGAACAGTTGAATTTGTATTAACTAATGTTAAAAAACATGAATAAATTCTGTAACAAATGTATTGCTCATTGATAGTAAATCTTACTTAATGCATTATCTAACATTAACTAATGGGACCTTATTGTTAAGTGTTGCCAATTTTTCTTTTCCCAGATATTGATCAAGCCTTATATCTGTTTAATGAACTCCGGGAACAGGATCCTTTTCGCATCGAAAACATGGACACCTTCTCCAACTTGCTTTATGTCAGGGTAAGAAACCGCTGATCAGGGGTTTAAAGTTGGCCTGAAATGAAAATTCACCCTATCTATTTTCTAAATTTATGTTCTAAATGTTATTGAAAGTGATATGTATATATGTGCTGATATGTAAATGTTTTAGTCATGATGTTATAACTTGATCTTCCAGTGAAAACGACAGACTTTTCTCTGTTGACATGCGCAGGACTTTCATATTGTGCCTTTAACACTAAATGCACTATGAAGTGATTTTCTATCATTTCTAATCAGGCAAAGAATAGAGTGCTCATACAAAGTTGTCTCAGCCAATGGAATAGCTTTTGGGTCCAAGGGGATTGGACTGTGCTGGAAGATCTTGCAGGATATCAGAACCATATGTGACCCTGGACCACGGTAAAGACTAGAAGGGATACAGCTACGGACACTGGGCATGTGCAAAATTAATATTAGGTAATTTAATTACTGTATTTGCATTATTGTAAGGGTAGGTTTAGGGTTGGGGTAGGTGTAGTCGTTAATATAACACAACCTGATAAGTAGCAAATTAATTTACTGTTATTTTATCCTGAAATTTTGCCTCACTTCTAGCCGTTGCTGTATCCCTACTAGAGACAACCTTGGACCACAAAACCAGTCATGGGGTCAGTTTTTTTTTTTTTTTTTACATCATCTGAAAGCTGAATAAATATGCTCTCCGTTGATGTATGGTTTGTTAGGAAAGGACAGTGCGTTTATATGCACGCTCTTAAGCCGATTATGCTTAACAAGCCGACAACGAACGTGGTCATGTAAACGCGGTAACCCATTTTCGTTTATAGGAGTTGTGAGTTATCAACTTACAGGTGTGACTATGACTATTTGAAAATCAAAAAAATCAAAATATTGAGGAAATCATCTTTAAAGTAATCCAAATGAAGTCCTTATCAGTGCATATCCACTCACAAAAATATATTTTTGATATTTATCGTAGGAAACTTACAAAATATCTTCATGGAACATCATGAAAATATCATATTCAATCACATCAATATTATACTAATGATTTTTGACATAAAAGAAAAATAATTTTGACCCATACAGTGTGTTGTTGGCTATTGCTACAAATATACCCGTGCTACTTATGACTGGTTTTGTGGTTCCGGGTCACATGGTTTTTGGGTCAGATTATATTACAGTAAAATATTAATGATGGATTATCTGCTGATATTATATCAAACAATGAAAAATACAGGATAATATGAAAATGCAAGTAGAAATGAGCACCAGTTGTAGTAGATAATATTGTGTTAATTTCCTCTGTTTGTTTGTCTTATTTTTCAGAGCATGAAGCCGGAGCTCAGTTATCTGGCCCATAATCTGGTGGAGATAGATAAGTACAGAGTGGAAACATGCTGTGTCATAGGTGAGGATGAGAAAGAGCAGTGAATCGAGTCAGTTTGATTTGAGAATTCTAAATGAACTATGGTTAGTCACTGTACATGTGGACATGTCAGACAAACTCTTACTGTCTAAGTGTGCGATTCTTAGGGGGGGATGTGAAGTAGACACAATGTCGTGTCGATGGTCATGGTTAAGTCTGGTTAAGTGACACTATGGTCCATATCGGTATCAGTGATCTGGACAGGTGGTTTTCCAAGGAAGTGCTTGTGTATAAAACTGATACAGTTTTGGTAAGGCAATAGTATATAGTAAAAATAGTCTGGGGCAGTCGTAGCCTAATGGTTAACAAGTCAGACTGGTAACCTGAAGGTTGCAGGTTCAACTATCAATACCGACAGGAAATGACTGAGGTGCCCTTGAGCTTGGCACCTAACCCCCAATCGTTCCCTGGGTGCCACAGCAAAAATGACTGCCCGCTGCTCCTGGTGTGTGTCCACTAGTGATGAGCGGATTGCAGTTATTATATTCGGGGGCACTGTGAATAATCCACGAGTAGAGTAATAAAAAATAACATTCCAATTCTGTGTTCCAATACTTGTGAATGTAATGATTAGGGCTGAACAATTTATCACGATTAAACTGCACGCGATTTGGCAAAGGCTGCGATTATTTTATGCACAGCTTGTCAGAGCGGTACGGCTCTGTGATCAGTGGTAAATGCTTCTCCATCTGAAAGCCAGAGGGCGCTCTTGCTTGCGCAGAAACTGCAAATAGAGCAACTCCTAGTGGACATTATATAGAACACATAGGGAAAAACCTACATGAGAAATTGCTTAATAGCCCAACAGTTTAAACTAAAATATACACAAAATCTACATCAAAATCTACCAAAATCTAATCAGCCTTTGCTGGGGCTAAATGTATTTAATGACTTGTTTGTGTTCGGAAAGTTGCAGTGACGGAAACAATGACATTCCAATTTAAGCTTGAAGGGA
Source organism: Megalobrama amblycephala (assembly GCF_018812025.1). NCBI lineage: Eukaryota > Metazoa > Chordata > Actinopteri > Cypriniformes > Xenocyprididae > Megalobrama > Megalobrama amblycephala. Next base: position 9,755,325 of record NC_063061.1, read on the forward strand.
GTAAAGCTTCTAATTTTGCCAAAGAAGACCTTGATGCTTAAAGGGTTAGTTCACCCAAAAATGAAAATTCTATCATTAATTACTCACCCTCATGTCGTTCCACACCCATAAGACAAAAACAAAATAATGACTTTATCTAGTGATGGGCGATTTCAAAACACTGCTTCATGAAGCTTTGAAAATTTACAAATCTTTTGTTTTGAGTCAGTGGTTTGGAGTGTGAATCAAACTGCCAAAGTCACCTGATTTCAGTAAACAAAGCTTCATTATGTCATGTGTTTCATTATGTCAGTGTTTCGAAATTTCAGTGGATCACCACTGGGTTGCGTGACTTTGTCAGTTTGATACACGCTCCAAACCACTGATTCGAAACAAAAGATTCATAAAGCTTCAAAGCTTCATGAAGCAGTGTTTTGAAATTGCCCATCACTAGATATTGTGGAATAAAGTCATTATTATTTTTTTATTTTTTTTGGCACACAAAAAGTATTCTCGTCGCTTCATAACATTTAAGGTTGAACCACTGTAGTCACATGAACTGTTTTAAATATGTCTTTAGTAGCTTTCTGGGCATTGAAAGTGTTAATTATCTTGCTGGCAATGGAGGCCTCACTGAGCCATCAGATTTTATCAAAAATATCTTAATTTGTGTTCTGAAGATGAACGAAGGTCTTACGGGTGTGGAACAACATGAGGGTGAGTAATTAATTACAGAATTTTCATTTTTGGGTGAACTAACCCTTTAACACTGAGAATTTAAATAACTAGTGTGTGATGGTCGGGTGCGCATATCTAAATCAGAGAAAATCAGAGGTGCAGGTGGGTGGCAGGTGGATGACAAATTTTAAAAAGTGGATTCTGCTCCTAATGTGTGTGCACTAACTTGGATGGGTTAAATGCAGAGGACAAATTCCAATTATGGTTTGCCATACTTGGCCTTCACATGTCACTTTCATAATATATCCTTGAAATTGAGCAACATCAGCCATAAAGTCACTTCTGAAAACGGTTTGTTTTGTTGTGTGCTCACAGGTAACTACTACAGTCTGCGGTCTCAGCATGAGAAAGCCGCCCTGTATTTCCAGCGTGCTCTGAAGCTGAATCCACGCTGTCTGGGGGCCTGGACCCTCATGGGTCATGAGTACATGGAGATGAAAAACACATCCGCTGCCATTCAGGCCTACAGGTACCAGGGGTGTTTTTTCCATATTTATATGGATTTTTGTATTTTCTGACCTGAGAAGTATGACGTGAATTGCGTACATCCGAGAAAAAAAATCGACTGCGGGGTACTTGGCGTTACTGTATGATGATGACTGTAGAATGATTGAAATCACGAAATTGGCTTAAACAATTATTAAATAAACTGCAAAATGTTATATTTTCGAATAATTTCATGCACGGATTGCTTCTGACAGCGCCTCCAAGCTTGCGGCACCATTTGCATGTTAGCCAAGGTTCAAAGTGCCAAATGCGAGTAAAAGTCATGGTTGAACCGGTGTTATGCGCCAGTTGCCTGGTAACTTTTTATGAATCTTGACATTGCATGGTTTTAAGAATGCAATATGGCTTAGTGCAATCATCAAATCGCGACACTTATGATGTAATTATATAAATATATAGTCTGATGCACTGCATGTTTCAGAGCAAAGCCAAAGCACAGCACTGTGTTTATGTTCAGTTTTGATTCACAGTAAATACGACAAGTGCTGTGTGTTTGAGTTGCTTATAATTTGCATTTGGGAATGCAACTAGTGCAACCATCTTCCCAAATTTGTAATGAGAATCATTTATAAATCCATTGTTGTCAACAAAGAAAAGCATTAAGATCTCCCTGCAATTTAACGCCAAAATAAAAGCTCAGTGGTTTAACGTTTGAAAGCAAAGTGGGCGGGCAAAGCACAGAAAGGGGAGGTAACCTTTCCCCTTATGAAGACATATAGCGAAGATTCCAGATTGGGTCGTCTGAGCTTTCATTTTCTCAAACGCGAAGCAAATCACCCAGTGCTCGGTTTACATCCATCGCCTTTTCTAGCCACTGGGGTACCATATGCAGGCTAGGGGAACTCATATTAATGTTAAAAAACCTCATAAAGTGAAATTTTCATGCCATGGGACCTTTAAAGGCCTTTGCAGGTGTTTTGAGTTAATTAGCTGATTAGAGTGTGGCACCAGGGGTCTTCAATATTGAACCTTTTCACAATATTCTAATTTTCTGAGATACTGAATTTGGGATTTTCCTTAGTTGTCAGATATAATCATCAAAATTAAAGGAAATAAACATTTGAAATATATCAGTCTGTGTGTAATGAATGAATATAATATACAAGTTTCACTTTTTGAATGGAATTAGTGAAATAAATCAACTTTTTGATGATATTCTATGACCAGCACCTGTATGTGTGTGTTATTAATATAATACTAATCATACAAAATAAAATTTAAAGGAAAAAAAAATATATATATAATATATATTTTTGACCAGAAAATCATACTGAAGTCATGTTAAGAAGTGCTACATTTTTAGTCTACAAGTTTAATACATTCTCTCTTGTCTGTTAGACATGCAATTGAAGTGAACAAAAGGGACTACCGGGCCTGGTACGGACTCGGACAGACCTACGAGATCCTCAAAATGCCTTTCTACTCGCTCTACTACTACAGGAAGGCCCATCAACTCAGGTGAGTGCATCATGTACATGAATCATTTAGTCCGTTTAATGCAATATCGACCCGAGAAAGTTCACTAATGCTGTGTTTGTATCAGGCCTAATGACTCGCGGATGCTCGTAGCTCTTGGTGAATGTTACGAGAAACTGTCTCAGCAAGTTGAGGCCAAAAAGGTAAATGGTTATGATTATTCAGCATAGATCATTTCCTCTCAGAATGTGAGTTTGTGGTCCAGTGATTCTATCATCTTTGTTTTTGTGGGTTCAGTGTTACTGGAGGGCTTATTCTGTTGGGGATGTGGAGAGAATGGCTCTTCTAAAGCTGGCAAAGTGAGTGAGGTTTTGTTCAGGATGTTAGTGTGAGTAGTAATGGCCGTAGTGGTGTTGTTAGCCATTTTGGTGAAATGGCGTGTGTTTGTTTTTAGGCTTCACGAACAACTGAATGAATCAGACGATGCTGCACAGTGCTACATAATCTACATCCAGGATATTTTCTCATGTGGTGTAAGTTACTGGATTTCCAAGTTTTTGCACATCATGCACATTAACATTAAAATCTGATTTGATGTTAAAGTGGCACAGATGTCGTTAGTCACGTTTAGACTGATCAGATGTGTGTTTTCTGTGATCTCAGGAGCAGCTGGAGCATGCTGAGGTGAGCACTGCTCTGCGTTATCTAGGCCAGTACTACTTCAAGAACAAACTTTACGATGAGGCGTCTCTCTGCGCTCAGCGCTGCTGCGACTATAACGACGTGAGTTGCTTTTGACCAATCCACTCAAGTCTTCCTGTCATCAGTTCATTAAACTATTATTTCAGACGTATTAACTCTAGCTAGATAATGAAGTGCAGAATTTGATGTTGACTTGAGAAAGCCTAGCCAGAAATGAATTTTAATAAGCTTTAAGTCTGCAGGTTTAAAGTATTTTTAAGATTGAAGTGGTTTTAAATAGGGCTGTTTAACGTGTCCAGTTTAACACATTAAAAATATTTAATGCAATTAATGCAGCATCTGTTCTTTTACGCCATCCACATTATATGATCACGCTATCATTCATTCAGCGTGATAAGATTAAAAAAAAAGAATTTAAAGGATTCGTTCACTTTCAAATGAAAATTAGCCCAAGCTTTTCTCAGCCTCAAGCCATCTGAGGTGTATATGACTTTCTTCTTTCTGACGAACACAATCGGAAAAATATTAATAAATATCCTGACGCATCCGAGCTTTATAATGGCAGTGAACAGGGGTCACTAAACGAGTATTACTGAAGAAAGTGCTTCCATCCACATCCATCCATCATAAATATGTGCTCCACACAGTTCCGGGGGTTAATAAAGTCCTTCTGAAGTGAAGTGATGTGTTTGTGTAAAAAAAAAAAAAAAAAATCCATATTTTCCGCCAGAACGCCTTCCATATTAAAGTTACGAAGAAAGTGTAAACTGATGTTGCGTCAGTTACACTTTTTCCGTAAGTTGAATAGGGAAGGCGTAGGGTGTAGCGTAAGCTTTTTGAACTGAAAGAGTTTTACACTTTCTTTGTACGTTGAATACAAAGGCGGTCTGGCGGAAGCTAGATATTTTACTTGTTACATTTTTTCTTTTACACAAACACATCGCTTCACTTCAGAAGGCATTTATTAACCCCCCGGAGCCGTGTGGAGTACACGTTTATGATGGATGGATGTGGATGGAAGCACTTTCTTCAGCTCATACTTGTGACCCCTGTTCACTGCCATTATAAAACTTGGATGCTTCAGGATATTATTTCTTCACAGGTTGTTTTCATCAGAAAGAAGAGTCATATACACCTAGGATGGCTTGAGGATGAGTAAAACTTGGGTTAATTTTTATTTGAAAGTGAACTAATCCTTTAAGTGGGACATATGAAAATCTGACTTTTTCCATGTTTAAGTGTTATAATCGGGTGCATCTACCAACCCAGAAAACGTGAAAAAGGACAACCCAGTAACTTTGTTTTGGCAAGTCTTTCTCTGCAAGCATGTGAAAAAACGAGCTGCTCAGATTTCACTCCCCTTGTGACGTAGGAAGGGGATCATCTTATAATATTACCGCCTCTTAATCTTCACGTTTCCACCCACGACGTTAAGTTAAGCATGCTAACTGTTATGTCATTGGCTGCATAGAACACTATTTAGAGTCACGTTAGCTTGGATAGCTGGCAAGCTTATTGCTAAAAAAAAAAGGAGCGTTTTTGTCAGAGCGATATTTTGGAAAAACTATTTAACCATTCACAGCATTTGAAAGCAATCATAAACTTTAGCCTGGTGTGTATGGCTCTGAGTGGGTGTTCATATGAGTTTCACACAAAAGAGGAACATGACAGCACATGCTAGTCGATTGAGTTGAATCAAATTCACAGTAGATAAATGTATCCACTAATTATTCAGAAACATCCAGTTTCATTCTAAAAGTCAAAACTTCTTCCCGGCCTCTCCATCAGTTTCCGACTCCGATTTGAACAATGTAAGGTTGAACACGGTTACTGACAATCCTCATTTTGGCTGCGTGAGATTCTCCAGCTTTAAGGCAACAGTTATCAGGACGTGCACATTGGTTATATCCTACAGCAAGGACTACTATACCCTTTAGTCTACCAATTTCTGGTCATTTATTTCCTCTTTGTAGCTGTTCAATATAGAATATTTGGAGCTTGAGTTCTCACCTGCACTCACTATAAACTCAAGCTCCACCTCTGCATCAAAGCTTACACAAGTCAAACTTGTTTGCTAATTATTGCTTTTCAGGCCCGTGAGGAAGGCAAGGCTTTGTTAAGACAAATCTCTGCGGTGCGGGAGCAAGGAGAGCCTTCATCTACAGACTTGTCTTTACCCTGCGTCTTCAACCCGCTGTCCAACAACACCACACCAGTTAGGAGGGTATCACCACTCGATCTGTCGTCCGTTACACCCTAACACATTTGGGTCGTTTTTTCCACTTTGACATACTTTAAATTTTGATACTGAGAGTAACATCAGTTCATATCTTTACTTACACATATGCCTCATTGTAAATAACTGCTTGTACAGACAAAGGTGGTGTTAAATAAAATGCTAAAACATTAAAGTTGAATGTTTTATTACAAAATAAAACATTTTGATTATACAGTGGAGGGAAAACACATTCAAAAGTGACAAACCATAAAACAAACATCAAGCAAAATGTGCAAAAGAGTAGCTAATGCAAGAATGTAGTGCTTAAATCTGTGCATTTGGCCACTTACAAATATGAAAGGAAGAAGGAAAAAAAACTTGTATGCTTATTTGGTGACAATAACACTGAATTCCTAAAGAATCACTCCCAAACTTCAAAAGAAAGCAGCAAGCATGACTTTAAAATGAACTAACAAAGCATGGAATGGACCAAGGTTATGCTCAGATTTATGTATCTTATACATTTGGGAAACACATGGAATGCAGGTTTAATTTTATCTTTGTCTTGTATTTACAGTTTGATTTGGTTTGCATAATACATGTTTAAAATAAAAAAACACATGTAGAAACAGTAAATGACAGTAGTACATGACCATGCTTTTACAATGAAAAACCTTGAGCACAAATATAAATGCCCATAAAATGTTTTCAGAAAAAAAGAATCACTCTTATCAAAATAAGGCCCATTTGTGTATCAACAAGGCCGCGTGATTATATTAAAAGATGACTTGTCTAAAAACAGAAATCTAAAGACTGAAAACCAAGAAGCTTTTATATCTCCCAGTGTAAAGCTCTTAATATTTGAATCTGAGCTGGATGGGAGTGGATGGAGGAGAGGGCTGCCGTGTGCGCAACACACGGGCGTATGGCGTGGTGACTTCGGCTCGCTGCCGGGTCTGTCGCGAGGGGGTCTTTGAGGGTGTGCGGGAGGGGAACAGCGAGCGGAAGAAGGCTCGTTTTTCAGGAGGCTGGTTTTCCACATAAGCTACCGCTACCCCGCAGCCCCTCTTTTTGCAGGAGCCGGGTGCCATGGGAGGCTGAGGCGGCTGTGTTCTCTGATATTGTGCAAGCATCTCGTCTTTCTTGCGTAGTTCTGCTTTGACCAGCTGCAGGCTGGTGTGCAGCTCCACCAGCATTTGGTCCTACAGATGAAGAAAACAGGGAGGAGAGGGCAGCGAACAGGGTTAGAGAGGCCAGAGGGCAAAAGGTGAGGTGGAAACTGGAATTAACTGTCATTAATTCTTTTCAAATCACACCTATTAGATAAATATATGGTTAAAGTCAGGAACATCCAAAAGAGGGTTTAGAACCAGAAACAACATGTTAGTAAATTAAGAGGAAGTAGTTTAGATTAGAAAAAGGGTTGCGTGTGAATCTTGTGCATCATTCACATGTCATTGTTTGGATTTTGTTCTTAGTAAATATGACCAAAGTCTAAATTAGAGTGAAAGGGGTTAAAGAGAGAATGTAGGGAGAAACAAAGAGGGAAAGGTGTTGATGTGGTACAGACTAACTCTCCAGGCAGACATGTCAACTTGAATAATAGGGCTGGGTTTAAATAAATAAATAATAATTTGATTCCTCTATTTTAATCTTTTCTCATTTTTATGAACCGATATGGATTCTTAAATCCCAAGATTTGATCTTCTAGTCCAAGCTGTTTTCAGTTGATGAATGAACAGAAACATTGTAGCACTCCTCCCATCCAATAATCACAATTAAGCTTTGTGCCGTTTGATATGAAAAAGTCTCAAATTTTAATTCCGGTCCATTATGAAATTCAAACAATTTGGCACTTCTCTTAAAGTGGGCGTGACAGATCGCTGAAGCGCTTCAGTTCAAGCGAAGCAGCAGCGTGGAGTGCACATGAACTTAATTGATCATCTCTTCCTCTTTACTACTATTTACAGCAGCTAATGAATAAATGAACATCTGAAGGTACAGTATATCTTACTGAAATCCATATCATGTCACGTTATCGTTCAATTAGGCTGTGTGTTCACCAAAGTGTTTTTAGCCAGATGATAGGCAGGAGTCTTACTAGTTATCTCATTTCACAGATAGTTTGTTTCTATATAAAAATGTTGAATACAGTGTTGAAAGTATTTGCTCTGGCTCTTTATTTTAATTATTTTGTTCCGTTATTATGCTTGTTGTTGCCATCTGTTGACGTTCTACAAGCAGAATGTGGCGGTTGGTTTGTGTGGTATTTGTCCTGCCCCTCCCCCTCTGTGATTGGACGACTGTGTACAAAGTAACAGTGATGAGCACTGTTTTTTACCAAAAGTTGAACATTCTTCAACTCGAGACGACCGGTAAAAAACGTTGAGTGCTCAGCATGAAATAGACGCTCAGCACCTCGTTATGCTCCTGCCTTTTTAAAAACGTGGCGCTCCAATTGAAAAAAAATACGCCAGCCGCGGGGGAAAAACGCTTTGGTAGACACACGGATGTAGTGTTTTGACTGCTAAAAGATGTAAATAAAACAGCTTGTAAACAATGTCACTTAATGTTACATTTGCCACACAAAAGTTATTCATGTTAGTCAGCTAGAAAAGTTAACTCTAGAGAGGAGCATTTTGCTAAATATATGCACTACATAGTACATATTTTTTTTTTATTATTTTTTTTTTTCTTCAATATTTAATGTTTGAATAAATCAGACAAGTTATGACAGCCACCATTTAAATGTTTATGTTTCTTATATTTCTTAAATTACACAAGCAACTTTATATAATATTAAAGTGTTTGTATACATAGTCAATTTTAACCTTCAGTATTATAGCAATGTAGTACCAACTCACTCCCTGTATAGTTTACAGCATTAGTTGAGATTTTTTTCCTTGAGGAAATTTGCCATGTACTGTACCTGATACATATCGAAATTAATCGATATCAAATCAAGTTGAATCTAAATCGAATTGCAAGCTTGTGAATTGAAACTAAAATTTGTCTCAATACCCAGCCCTATTGAATACCCTGATTAACAGCAAAAAAACAAAAAACAATTACTTTTTCTTTTTTACTACAACAATCTAATGTAAGTGAACTCAAAATCACAGCTAAAATTAAAGGGCCCCTAACTAATGATGGCTAATTATGCCATTCAGTTTTGTCATATAGCCAGCAGGCGGGCATTAAAGGTGCTACAGAGGATGTTTTGTTTTATACATTTTTGCAATATTACTTGAAACTGTCTTTACTAACTGATAAAAGACTATTAGGTGCACTGAAAGGAATAATATTAATATACATCATCGGTGCACAAGGTAGGGCCTTAAAATCATCAGTCAATCATTTACACGATCATCGCATAAACGATTGGCCCTCTGGCATGTCAATCACTGCCATGACATTCCTTGTGAGAGACGTGCGCGGCTGCGCGCTCCAGTAACTTTCCACACTCCACAGGCGCCGCATGCAATGTTTTTGTCAGGAGACAGGAGTAACAACTGCAGATAATGAGTTACCTGCGGTGAGTCCGACATAATGAATCCACTAACACGACACAGCGAATGCCGGTGGTAAACACTCGTGTTCCAATACTCATGCACGAGTTTTGGGAGGCGTTCCCTCGAAATGAGCTGTGAAGGAGGGGGTTGTTCTTACGCATGCGCTCATTTAAAAAACTCACTAACAGTCTTTGGTTTCTCAGTCAACGAAAAGATCCTCTGTAGCACCTTTAAGCAAATGTTTCATGGTGACATGGTGCTGACTACAGACGTTTCAGGCTGTTGTTTCTGTTAGAGTTTAACTCCCTTTAGTAAGGACTTTGAGCCCTGCAACTAGAGCCCGACCGATATTATCGGCCGATATGAGCTAATTGCATTTAAATCGGCATCGGCGTTTATAACGGCCGATGAAACATGAGAAACAGAGTCTCATGCTTCACTCATGTTATGAGTGTTGCATAGTTTGCCCACCAGAGGGAGCTCTGCAACTCCCCAGTTGACAACAGCGCCAGAAATCCACTACAGAAGAAAGTATTGTTGTACTCTTTTGACGGCGAGTCTGTCGTTCGTCACGTGAAATGATTGTAGATTTAGTTCATACACTGTATATAAAAACAGTGTGGTAGTTCTAGCTAACGGTCCTATCATTATCACTTCTAAATATTCTGTAACATCACTTACAGCCGCTAATGCATTGCTATATTAGATTACCCACAAAGCTAATACCATGTTTATCAGTGGAAGAGCGCGAACGTTAATAAGAGGTCAAACTATAACGTTAGCGTTTAACTTATTCTAAATATATCTGCAGTGTTTCCCATTTAACTTATTTTAATTTTATTTTCAATTCATTGACATGGTTTTGTGGAATATTGAATTTGTTTGGTATAGCTCTTTTACTTTAACTTTAGTATTATAATTTATTTACAGTACACACACAGACTGTTAAAACCAGCTTCAACTGGAAGTAAGTAAAACTGTTAAATGTTTAAAACCAGACTGTTTTTTGATCATTAAAAAATATATACTTTTGATGTGCAATTGTTTAGTCATTGAGACTGTAATCTAAGGCTTTTTTTTTTACATAATCCCTTCTGGAAAATGGTATACAGCCCACATACATAGAACAGGCAGATATTTTGCTATTGAATGTTGTGTAAGTGTAGTTTATAGGAAATGGGTCTAATATCCAGTTTATTTTCAAAATCAAAATATCGGCTTATAAATCGGCTCTTTTTGAGTTAATATCGGCATCGGCCCCCAAAAATCCATATCGGTCGGGCTCTACCTGCAACACTGCAGATTGTTTACATACACAAACATCTACATTACACATTTATTAAAAAAAAAAAAAAAAAAAAAGAAGCATAATAGGTGCCCTTTAAAAGTAAATGTTCATTACCTGTTTGGCCAGTTTGCTGTCTGCTGAGGAGAGAGCGTGACGGAGTTTCTCTCCATCCGTGTTGCGGCAGCATGCTCTTTCTCCTGACTGCAGCTTGATGCCCAACGTCTGAAGCTCCATCCGCAGCTGCTTCAGGTTCTACACACAAAACACAAACACACTCATAATGCAGTCCCATATATGGGATACTCCATTTTTCCCTTTCATGTATAGCAGAAAAAAGAACACAATCATGTAAATAGTCAACGGTGGAGAATTAGATTTTGTACCATCAAGCGCCCCCTGGAGGAAGACATCAGAGGGACTTTGTCTACAATAGGAACAGTTATTAGCTAGCAACATTTCCACTCAATGTACTATCAATGAACATGAAATTATAAATTCAATAGAAATGTATTAAAAACACTTACTTTAAGTACATTTTACTAGTAGGCTAAAATATTTCAGTCATTATTATCTTGGCAGGTTTAAGTGAAGACATTTGAATTTCTGTGCTATATATGACAATAGTATCAAATGAAATGGTGAAATGCAAAAGAGCAGCAGCTCTGGAGATGAAGTTCATGTGGACTGTCCCAGACAGGGAGACTACAATAACAGAAAACACCACAAGCATCACGTGTGCTTGAGTACGTGCAGTTGGCCAAACTGCGCCACTCTTTGACTCCGAGGCCCTGTTTATGCCTGGTATTAAAATGCGCTTCCTGTGGCCTGTTGTATAAAGCTAGCTAAACAAACTCTGAGCTTTCAGAGTAGGTTTAGAGTTGACAAATCCATATAAATCCAACCTGATTTAAATCAGGTTCAGCAGTCTCACAACACTCTGTATAAACTTTCTCTAACTCAGGATTGATCCAGAGTTTGTGATTAACTCTGAAGTGTGTGCACCTGAAAGTGTGAAATGTGCGGCAAACAGCCAATCACACGGAACATGCAGAGCATCAGTTTGATCACTTCTTGCGAGAGAGATGGCGTAATACACTTCTCTTCTAAAGATTAAGAGATCATTATGAAAAAAATATAAATGAAATTAAATGCATTTACAAGGCAGGAATAAACACTGCTGTTGCAGCAAAAGTTTGAGAAGGCAGCTGAAAGACAATCTCTGACTATATCAATGCATGTCAATCAAATAAACAGGCCTAATCATTTTTATAGGTTCACAAAGAACTCAAATGAAATACACGTAAGCTTAATTTGTTTAAAAGCTTTATATATTAATGCATGCATTATGTTTGTATTAATTTAAAAGCAAAGTGTAATATTATTTGTCAATTAATATAATTATATGAATATATTACATGAATTATACATAATTATTCATTTAATATAAATATAATAAATAGCAGCAAAAGATGAGCAATTTTGTCTCTAAATTTCTTTCACTCTAAACTGCTTTAATTTAGAGTGAGATACAGGGGGAATGGCTTTATTGTATCAGATGTGTGTCACTTTGCTCTCAGCTGGTTGGTCCAGATCTTGGTCTGAGATCTCTAAAGCCAGGGACACACCTAACGATTAGCTGAAACATTCTAAGACTGAACTGAACACACATACAGCGATTGTTTCCTTCGACTGGAGCCGATTTATATACTTACACATGGAATTTGAACACCGACTGTAATCGCAGACTGAACGCAACTGGCTCTGACTGGACGCGTTTGAGCGCGATCAGTCATAAGTATCAATTTACATTCATAATCGGCCTTACAATCGTTAAGTGTGTGCGCGGCTTAAGGGTGCGTTCACACTTGTAGTTCGGTTTATTTGGTTCATTTGGTCCGGACCAAAAAAAAAAAAAAAAAAACCATTTAATCCTGGTCCGATTAGCATTCAGATTGGCAATTTTAACACCGAACCAAAAGATAACGAACCTAAAGGAATAGGGATACATTCACAACCTGATTGGTCGGATTTTATGACGTATTGCCTATTTTGAGATGGAACGTACCGAAACATCCAAAACAATGCTTGTATTGCTGAGGTAAATGCGCTTGTTGTGTGTGCGTAGGGCTGGGCGATATATCGCATGCGATTGTCACTCGCATTTCGTCAGTAAAGCCAGTTCCCTGATTACCGCTAAATCGCCATCACCTGCTTTCAAATGGAGCGGCATTTAATAGACAGAGCCGTAGTTCACTGACAAGCGACGCAATATCGCGTTCATTATCGAAGGCGATTCATCTGCGATAATGAACACGATATTGCATGGCTTATCAGTGAACTACGGCTCTGTCTATTAAATGCCGCTCCATTTGAAAGCAGGTGATGCCGATTTAGCGGTAATCAGGGAACCGGCTTTACTGACGAAATGCGAGTGACAATTGCATGCGATATATCGCCGAGCCCTATGTGTGCGTAGCCTGCATATGATGGTATTCATGTGATGGCTCCAGCTGGGAACTCGTGAAGAGCTTATAAAACGTCAAAACAGTGGCGGGAATCCCTCCGTCACACACACAAATGATCTGCTGCGTGGAGATGCACGTCTGATGTCTGTGATGGGCAAACTCATGACTAGACTTGTGCCTATATTTGGTAATGTGATATATCGCGATAATGAATATGCACGATATTGTTATCGTGGGTATTTCAAAATACCTTAAATAATCATGGTTCTCAATCTTCCTTGTTATAATGCATTTAAGAATACTTTCCCAATCAACCGTATAAAATGCACAACACCGCTGTATTCTGCGTCAAAAGAACACGTGCTCATGTAAACAAGCCCAACGTGCAGAAGCAGCACATGGTGGAACGAGTGAAGGAGACGCGCTGAATGAAAGTGCTCGTTCACTCTCTGACAGCAGAGGGCGCTGATGGAACAGCAGCATGCAACGGTTACCTCGGAAACCACATAAACAAAGCAACTGCGCTAGTGAAGTTTTTAAAATGCCTCAAACATATATTTTAATCTGGACTACAACATGCCCTAATGATTAGAAATGTTCTGATTATTTGTTATTGTTCAGTAAAACGTTTGAGACACACGGCTTCATTAGTTAACATGTTAATTCATTAAACTGACAATGAAAAATACTTATAAAGCATTAATTATTCTTAGTTAATGTAATTTCTTAGTTACTGTTTAATATCATTACTAGAAATCAAACAGAACTTATTTAATGGGCCTGAAATTATCAGTTGTATTTCTTAACTAACATTAACAAAACACCCTAACCCAGAATAAAAGCTGCTCTGGAGCAGGTTAGCCGTGTAATGCAAGTAACCAATGCAATGAACACCGCTAAAAACCAATCCACCTTCTTGAGCCCCAAAAAAACAACAGAGTTTTCTCAAACTAATCTCAAACTTAACTGGGTAGCAACTGAAACCGGCTTCATGCAACAGGACACCGATGTTTTACACTGCATTCACACGGGGCATCGGCGTCAATGTTTGAAGGAGGGCGTATCTGAAGCTTGGTGCTGACGAGACCGTCATAGTGACAACAGCCAATCACGTTACTTTCTGGTGCTTGCATGGAACGCTAATGGCTAGTGTCTGCACTAGGGTATTTGCATAAGGTGATCTGATTAGCTAATGTCTGCATTAGTGCTTGAAAAGTTGAAAATTTTTCAACTTCTGCCACAAGCAATGCTAGTGAAAAGATGCACAGGAACCCACAATTCAGATCAGCAACAAATGACATCACCCAAAGTAAATGAGAAGCTTTAATGCCGACATCCCATGTGAATGCACTGTTAAATTTCCGTTAAATTTGTCCACTTTCAACCACTTCTGTCCTGCTTTCTTGAAGAGGAGGGTCTATGGGCAGGTAAATGTATGGGCTTTTTTTTTTTTTCCAATCTAATGGACAAAATAAGCTTTTGCAATTTACATAGGAACGAGGAAAAATATACGGAGAGCAGCAGCTTTCGTTTCTGCTCTGAGAGCCACAAAAATCACGTCGAATGCGGTGACTGTGTGTTAGAAATCAGGAATGGTGAGAACATTATTAGCTAAAGACCTAAGTTTGGTTTGAAGACAAAAAACAAAACGAGCACCAAGTTTAAATCCCGTCTGGCTAGAGCACTTCCCATGTTCACACATTAGGTCAGTTGTGGTCAACACATTCTAACCACATGAGCGTTTACACTTATGAAAGCAACCCGGTCAAATGAGTTTGACTACTTCTGCAAGTGGTTAAAAGTGGACAAGCTCAAAATGTTTTAGACCCCGTTTACACCTGTATTTAGCGTCGCCAACTTGTGATCCGAATCAACCAAAACACATCTTAATAACAGGTGTAAACAGGGCCACAGAAACCTTGTGGTTTAATAATCTCAAACTAGTACATTTCATGATTTGATTAGTTGTACAGCCCTGCTGTTGATTATTCCAGAATTTGTCAAATTCCTTGAAGCAGTCACATCAGCAAAATTTTGCAGGGAAAAAAAAAAGGTTCATTGTCTAGAGCGTAGCGATGCACAAAGCGCCACTCATGTAGAAACCAAGCATCTTTCTGCTGGTCAACACAGCGAATTTGAGTGGATTCCTATTGAAATGACTGGATTTTGTATGCAAAATTTTGCAGAGTAACAATAAATGTGACTGCACCTCAGTAGTTCATACAGTCAGTTACATGGCAAAACCATTGAAAAAAATCATAACAAAATTAAACAGTCTAGCACATCCAATGAGAAACGAAAGCACTGACCCTCTGACCCTCCTCCAGTTTCCTCTCAGCTGTAGTTGTCAGGTTGCCCGTGATGCCCGTCAGTGGGAGGTTCTCCTGGAAACGCTTCAGTTCTAAAGAAGAGTGTAGATTTAGTTGTAGAAACGTGCAGTCAGGTAAATAGATTTTTTAACTTGTAAAATTGAGTCTTTAAACGGTTACCTGAAAATTATCCAATGTCAAATGCAAAACTTACCAAGTGTTTTCAGGCGCAGTTCTGTTTGTTTCAGGTCCAGCTCAGCTTTGCACTGTTCCAGCTCGGCTTTACACTGCATGAGCTCCACGCTCTCATGATCCGTGTCTCGCTTGTGTGTTGAAGCCAAGCGCCGTGAGCGCCGGGGACCGTTGACATCACTCAGAGGTGGGAAAACAGGAGCTGGGGCAATATTACCCTCCTCCTTTTCCTTAAGAGCAGCAGTAAGCTCTCTGATCTCATCATCTCGCTCCTTCAAGAAATGATAAAATCAAAACTAAAATCACATCTTTTAATTTATCCTCTATCAGTATAGTAATAACATCAGCTTTGGAAACAATAGTGTTCGCTCACACTGTTGTATTTAAAAACAAATATATAAAAGTTAATATATATAGAATTTTGTAAGTGTTATTAACACTTGTTCAGCAACAATGAATTAAATTGTTCAAACTTACGGTTTTCAACACTGATAATAAGAAATGTTTATTGAGAAGTAAATCAGTATATTAGAATGATTTCTGAAGGTTTATGTGACAATTTATAAAAATTCAGCTTTGCATCACAGGAATAAATTACATTAAGGTAATTTTTTTTTTCTATTTTAACATTTTTTTTTATTTTTTTAAATACCACAATATTAATGTTTTTGTGTTTTTGATCAGTCTTGGTTGCATTAGAGACTTTTAATTTTGTAAGTTTTTTTTTAATTTTTAAAGTGATTTTAAGTAAAAGTATTACTTAAAATCTTGCATTGCTTTTTTTATTTATTTTTTGTCAAAGTGCTACACATGATGAAATATTTTATCTATCCTATAGAAAACAATTGTAGAATTAGTTTGCTTACTATAAAAGCCAGAAGTGTTTTAAGGCCTCATGGCCTATGTGACTGTGATTACAAGGTCAAATGTATCTGAGAAGTTAGCTTGGCAACCGAGCATATTTTGCTGGTAGTTTTCCACCAGACAACAGGTGGCTGTGAAATGAATAAGATCATTATTAAAAGGTGTCACGTGAAGGCTTCTTGCGTCCGGGGAGTGATGACTCTCTTTGATACAATATTTCATTTTGCCTCAATTGGCAGAATTCCACCATTAGGGAGCAAGTCAAAAGTTGCAGACTAGTTGGCAGTCGGCCACCCTTAGAAATTAATTATTTCTTGCGTAAGCAACACCTGCAGTTTAATTAATGATGTGACTGTGGTGAAAATGTTGGGGAGTACTTGGGAGACTCCAGGAAAGGGAAAGGGAGAAGAGCACCTGTAAATGAGATCATGGGAAAGAACTGTAGGGGTGAATCTTTCCAGAGAATTATGCCACTTTGTTGTGATTTAACAGATAAGAAAAATGTATAAGAACTGCACCCTGGCCAGAGACAGATTCAGATGTGCAGCTGGCATCTCACTTTGTTGCTTGTCAATAAAGTTAAAACTCCTGGGACCCGGAGATTTGACTCAGAGTTTTCTTTGAGACCAGAAGTGAAGGAACATCAAATTTGGGTTTCGATGTTTACAGGTTTACTGTAAAAAAAATTGGGGTACAATAAGTTACTTATTACTCATTTTATTTATTTATTTATTTATTTTGTTTGATCTTATGTCTCGTGTTGAATCAATTCTCATTTTTACGAACTGATATCGATTCTTAAATCTCAAGAATCGATTAGTCTATCCTGTTTTCAGTTGATGAATGAAAAGAACATGCAGCATGCCTCCCATCCAATAAATCATAATTTGTGCTTTGTTACTTTTGATATGAAGCAAAGTCTCAGATTTCAAATGACGTCCATCTTATGAGATTCAAAAAATAAATACCGTTTTGGCGCTGTTTAATGTGGCGTGACAGATCGCTTTAGCACCTCAGTTAAAGAGAAGCGGCAGCACGGAGCACATGTGAACATCCTCTCCTCCACTTTAATACCAGTTACAGCGAGAAATAAACATGAATAAACATCTGAAGGTATGTTAAAAGATACAGTACTACTTATCGAAATCTGTATCATGTCACATATAATCGCTCGGTGTTTCAACCTCGGAAAGACGTCAATAAAACAGCTTGTAAACAATGTCACGTAACGTCACATTTACCTCAGAAAAACATATTCAGTGACCATAAACTCAGTCAAAAATTAACTCTAGAGAGCAGCATTCTGATAAATATATGCACCATTACATATTAATTATAATTTTTAATGTTCTTCAATATTTATTGCATGTTTGAATAAATCAGTTATGACGGCCACGATTTAAATATTTATATTTAAAAAAAACTAATTGGAGTAGAAATATGATTATGTACTTCTAAACTTTATTATATATAAAAAAAAAAAGTGTAGTTTACAGCATTAGTAGAGATTTTTGTACTGTACTATATCTGATATACATCCAAAATAAATTGATATCGTATCGAAAGCATGTGAATAGAAATCGAATCGAATAGTGAAAATTGTGTCAATACCCAGCCCTAATCAGTATGGTTATGCTGTGATATTATGAAATTAGGGAAGGCAAATGAATTGTAATTTGATAATACTAGCCTGATAATAATAATTATAATAATTTAATACATTCATGGGAAAAATTAGCCAATTACAGTCTTCATCTCTGACTATCGTCGATACAAGATACCATCGTCTATCAGCACAACCCTAATCCTTAAAATAATTATTTCATAATTTGTGCTATTACTAATAATTACTCCAATAAAATGGATGCTAATACCAGGTGCAAATGGGTTTGGTTGAATTGTCAGACCCACAGATGACTGTACTATAACTGCTCCCTTCACATCACTGACCTCTAGCTCTTGGCTGTAATATTTCTTCAGGCTGCTCTTCAGGTTGTTAATTTTGTTCTCACATCTCTTCTCCATCAGATCCCTCTCAGTCTCCAGTGTCTCGCTGCACAACAAGGGAGCAACTTAAAACATCTAAACTGTAACAACAACTTAAATTGTGTTACAGTACATATGCACTAAATCATCAGTCAGGTACCTGAAGTCATCCTGCATGCGGGTGATGACCTCCATCATCTCAGTGCAGACCTCCTCTCGAACCTGGGCCTCGAGTTCCTCTTTCTCCTGCCGTTGACGCAGCACCTCGCGCTTCAGAACATCAATGGCCTTTAGGAGCGCCTACCCAACATAACGAAATCCAGCTGAATTATGAAATATTTCACTATCAGTAGAGTTTAGGAAAGATTTTTATGCTTTCTGGTGAATATAGTTTGAGACATTCGCAAAGAAAATAGAAAGTAATTTCATGACTCATGTTATATAGTCATCAACAGCCATATAGACAACAGTCATAGTGATATTCTACAATTACTTTCTACAGGGATAGTTCACCCAAAAAAAAATTGTCGTCATCATTTACATACCCTCATGTTGTTCCAAACACCTAAGACTTTTGATTAATCTTTGAAACACAAATTAGCACATTTTTAATGAAACCTGAAAGGTTAGAAGATCCAAAAAGGTCACAAAGGCATCGTAAAACGAATCCATATGAATCGAGTGGTTTAAACCAAGAGATATCATGGCTTTATATGATGAACAGATTTCATTTAGGATTTTATTCACATATTAACATACATGGAACACATCACATAGGAAGCTCGGACATGTCACAAACTAGAACAAACACCACTGGTTATTGTTCTAGCATGTGATGCATATGCACAGGCTTCCATGTTTACCATATGTGTGTCAATCATTGTTTAGATGTTTATGAAAGCCTAAATTAAATTGTATCTCTTCACAAGAGTTGGATTATACCGCTTTAGTCATATGGATTCGTTTTATGACGCCTTTACAACCTTTTTGAGTCTTTTACATTTTGGTTACATAGACTTTCAATGAAGGAAGTCTTCAGGTTTCATTAAAAATATAAATTTGTAAAATTGATAATAAAAATATTATTTTGTGTTTCAAAGTCATACAGGTTTGGAATGACAAGAGGGTGAGTAAAAGAAATTTCATTTTTGTGTGAACTATCCTTGAAATTATCACCAACGATTATTCACTCTTACAATTAACCAAATTAAACTGGATTTACTTCAGGATCAAACATGGTGATGTCTCCTTCCTCATCACTCTCCTCCTCATCCTCCTCCAGTAAAGTGGTGTCATTGGGATGAGCTGGCTCCTCACGAAGCAGGGACAGGATGTATGCCACACGCGTCTTGCTGCACGGCCCATGTACAAGCTGAAATATGAAAGATATTTGTAAATGGACATTGTTTAAATGTTGTTTGGTGTCCAGAAGAAGAAATGTATAAACATTTTTCAGAGACAGAAGCATCTTTTCTACCTGTGTGGCAATGGCAGAGAATTTGAGCGCTTGGAGCGTTTCGTCATAGGTGGAGGCACAGGAGTTGATGTTGACCACCATGCAAGAGTGCCCATGACCACAGAAGAAACTCTGGAGGACCCTGGTTAGCTTGCTGTCTCTGAATGGAACAACCAGCGGAGGACGAGACCTATGGCAATGACAGTATAATGACGTCACTAATTGCTTTGACAGTTGTTGGACAACTAGTGGACCATCATGACCCATCACACTGTGTAAATTGTTTAGTGTGTCACACTCACTTATTGGTTTGATTGTGTCTCAGAGCAGTGATGCAGCGCCCCAGTGTCAGCAAAGAGGTGTTGATGTTGTTAGCCTCTTTCATTCTCTCTCCATTCTGCTGGGTTTTACAGCGCTCAGACCCCGCCAAATCACACACAGAGAGCCTGTCGAAAGAAGCAGATAATTCTAAATCACCTTTCCTGAAACCTTTTGTCTTTTAATTGCCAGAGTAATTCTAAAGGGTTCAGTCCAATACACCACTAAAATGGCTGAAATTACCAAAAAAAAAAAAAAAATCACGTATGAAGAAGCACACAGCAATGTAGAAGGACTCACTCGCTGATTCTGGTCACTTGACCCAGCTCTGCTTTTGGCTTGACATGTAGAACACGGATAGTAAAGATACTATGGCTAAAAAAGGAGAGAAAATACACATGATGATTCTATTCATTTTCAACTGAATAAACCATACTTTTATTTCAGGTATTCTTGCATACATACATAGATAAACATGTATACTTTAAATATGCATTTCAAATAAAAAGATTCTGATTGGGCAGAACTTGGACAGAAGAGTAGGTGTGGTCGCAATTCTTAGATGAAAAGGGTACATTGTCGATTGTCTATGGCATAGAGATGTTTAAAGCACAGCTGACAGAAGTCAGAAGTGACAAATCCACATAACCAACTTGAACTTGTTGCAAAATCTGTGTTGGGGAAACATCTCACCCTCACGCGAAATTCCCAATCATGCTGCTTCCAGGCCAAGTATGGTAACTAGGCTTGCTGACTCTCTATCCATTTGGCCATGACTGCTATTTGCAAATGTTTTATGTGATATTTTGTGCGCAACTTTGGGTGAAAACATAGCTATTGTCTCTGGAAGATCCAGTTATGACAATTTAATTAAACATTTGAAGGTCAAAACATCTTTTAAAATGAAACATACGCATAGATGAATTGTTCACAATAAGATCAACAACCTGCATTCAGAAAGTGGAGTGAATTTTCACAGGATAATGGGAATGATGACATTAAGCAGGTACCTGCGGCTGGAGTTGTGGTTTAGGTGAGTACTGGCAAAACTTTGGTTGCGTTGTCCAACTTTAAGCACTTTCCAAGCCTCTTCTGCACTTTGTACTTGAATCCAGGTCAGATCTAATAAAAGGACATAAATGATTCAATATAATTAAAATGGCTAAGAAAGAAAAAAAAAAAAAAAAAAAAGGTTATATATTTAAATCAGTAATTGGAATTGGTCATTTCTATGCTCTTTGTGATTCTTACCCTTTACGTATGGGTTTCCGTGTTTGTCATCGCTGAGGCGTAGTGTGGCTCTCTTGCGGGACTGAAGCGAAGGTGGAGCGTCCAGGAGATCATAAAGAAATTCGTTGTAGATCTCATAAAACGAGACCCACACTGAGAACTGTACCCCCTCCTCAAGGTCCTCCCCACCACTGAGACACAGGCCATTTGTCTCCAAACAAATGCCATCTGAATCTGTAATAAAAAAATAAAAAAATAAATAAAAAAAACACCTGCTTAGAAGAAATCTCATAAATTTTACATTTGGATTAAGGTTGCTTGTGAAATTTCACATTCAAAATCCTGACATTTCAATATGAATATTTCAAATGAGAGTGAGATTGCCCCATCGATTTTGCATCAGGTTTCAAATTGGTCACACAAATTCGACATGCTGACCAACAGAAAGCTGCTTAGTCTGAAATAGGGCTGGACGATTATGGCCTAAAATCAAAACCTCGATTAATTGAACATTTTACCTCAATTACGATTAATGAACGATTATTTTGTTTCTTCTTTTTTTTTTTTTTGCCCTCATAGTTCACTGACAAGGTTTGTACTATAAATATGATAAAGGTGGGATATTTTTTTTCCTATTGAAAGAGTGATCTGACATAACAGCTCACTTTCACAAGTTATCTATGGTTTGTAACATTTCTTACAGATTTCTGCTCGTTGTAAATCAGATACTGATAAATTAAGACAGTGCCAGTACATAATGAGAGTGATTGCGTGTGTGAATTAGTCATACCTTCTCTATTAATTGTGAAGCTGTGGGTTGAAAATAGGTCCCTCAAAAGTAGAAAAATATATGCTATAATTAGTTGAGTTTCTATGCTACTTTATGATAAATCACAGGACAGCGCTGACAACTAGTTTCTGCGTTCCTCTCCGCGTGCGCGATCTTCACGTTTTGCACAGCCACTGTTTGTGCCACAATGCAGCCGAGCAAGCAGCTCCGTGTTGCTTTTATGCCACTGCCTGGATGGGGCGGAGTCACGTGGCTACACATGCGGTAGTACGTTTTTAAGGGGGAAGTATTAACAGGATTAAAAAAACGAAATAACCGACATGGGAAAATTACGCCGATTAGAGGTTCTGAATTTCGGTTTCGATTAATCGTCCAGCCCTAGTCTGAAAGTGACTTCTGTGCAAGCAGTGCTTCATGCTATGGAAAACTGACCTTTTTTGCCAGCAAAATTTCACTAATGTGACTGCACCTGATAGAACTACAACATGTAGCTCAAACACTACTGAGGTCTCAAAGATTACTCACAAATTAAAGCTGGAATTTGTCTTTTTTTTTCCTCAATAGGAATTCCAATCTCTTTGTTTGAGTGGCCTGACTTATCAATATTGACTCAATTAGCGTTTGGGATAAGACTGCCTGGCAAACGGGACAATATTAGTGTCATTATTTCTGCAATTTTTTTCAGCATGAA
Source organism: Megalobrama amblycephala (assembly GCF_018812025.1). Taxonomy (NCBI): domain Eukaryota; kingdom Metazoa; phylum Chordata; class Actinopteri; order Cypriniformes; family Xenocyprididae; genus Megalobrama; species Megalobrama amblycephala. The sequence goes on from NC_063061.1 coordinate 9,777,986, forward strand.
GTAGCTCAGGGTAGAATGTCAGATAACTCCTTACCCTCCAGCTGTGTTGCTATGTGACTGGTTGCTGAGAGTCCACTGATGCCACTGTCCCAGGACAAACCTGCACGCAGCCTAGAATGATGTCCACCTGTGTTTTCCTCCTGAACAAAAGGAAGACAATTACAAACTGTCCAAGAAAAATCTGAAACTATTGAGGGACAAAGAGGATTATTATTACTATTACTATGTTTTTTTTTGTTTTTATAGAAACGTTGAATAATATCTCAAGAATCACCACCAGCTTATAATTCTGTTTAACATAACATATACAATCACACATTTACATACATGGTTGCCACATTTTATTTCTAATTGCTAAAGTTCATAAAAATGCTTCATTGAGTGATGTTTCTTAAGTTTAGTTATGCTTTCAAATGATATCACAGATGAACAAATCTTCAAGGTTCCTTACGCATTTTCTATTTCAAAATTCAATACTTTTCCAGACTCAAATTTCCAAACCTCCTTCCAAACGATTTTTTAGAACATAATTAACAAATGGTTCATACAGCATTATTTTTGGTAAACAGTACAGTCATCTGTATATAATTTTGTCTTTTTTTTCTCCATTGGTTTTCTCAAAGTGATAAAATGTGCTTACATGATGAAAAGAAGCCTAAAACGCTTTATAACGTGCATATGTTTACATCTGACACATTAGTTTGATACTGTAAATGTGGTTGGATGTTGTGTACAGTAAGTACAGTCTAATTTAGATGATTGCTTTCTTTCCCTTCTCTGTTGCTGGTTTGAGTGGCACACACACATTGATTTAATGAAGTTCAAAACAGACTCGCTTATGGTTAAGACAAACAGTTTTGTGTAATCAAAATGTGAAATATAAAATTCTTAATTTTATATTTCAGAAATCTGCATAGGAGCAACAGTCCACTTTTTTCCACACGTGAGCATTGAGCATTGTCTAAATAAGCATCTCTAATCATCACTTAGCAAATTACTTATTCAACATTCTAATTCTTTGTTACCTCTTTCAGCAAAGCATCACGGCGCATTTCCTCAGCATGGACCTCACCAGCATCCAGCTTACGGACCTCTTGGCTCAGTACGGGCTTGAGGTCCATGGCGGAGTACAGCCGCCCAGACAGCTTCAGGAATACAGATACTAACGCCCGTGGCAGCAGACCCGCCTCTCCACCAGCACCTGTTAAATCAAAGCAATTCTAGTACTCTTATAACAGTTTTACATAAATATATGCACCAAACAAACACGCTAAAATCTGTTGTGTTGTGGTGCAGTCTGTTGTGTTGTGGCCGTCTTACCTTGTATGGTGTAGGTTTTGCCCGAGTTGGTCACACCATAAGTATAGAGGAGGCGGTTTTCTCCATGCAGAACATCTCGTACCATCTCCCTTATGGTGTGATCGTAAACCTCCTGCTGAGGGGTTTGTGGTCCAAAAATCTGCACAAAAGGGAAAAAAAAGAAAGAAAAAAAATTCACAAGATGCTGCATCCAGGATGAAGCTTATCAGTAAAAAGTTTAAGAACATTATTGTATTGGCCAGTGAAACATTTCTATGCTATAACATTTCTATGCTATAACATTTCTATGCTATATTCGATGATTTCCTTAATAGTATATGCATTACCTTGGTAAAGGTAAATTTGTGCAGGCTCTGAGAGACCCCTCTCTCAGCACTCTTCATGTTGCGGGAGTCTTTTGGCGCTCTGAGAAGCAGACTGTCCTCAGACTGCACATTTACACAACCCTAAACAGCACAAACAGAGCAATAAAGACGTCACTGTTTGTCAACCAAATCTTTCCTTCCTTTAAAAAGTATTTCACAAGTCTGTCAAATTCCTTTACCTGCTCCTCTCCCCGCTCCTTCTCTGCCTCGGTAAGAGGACGGATCCGTAGGAAAACCTTCAGCTTCTCTGATCCATCATCAGCGCTGCCTCTTCTGCTGACATCACTCTTGACCTGCACAGGCTGCCAGTCACACAAATGAAAGAACTGAGAACTTGTCCACACTAATAGGTTTACATTGAAAAAAAAAAATCTTTTTCTCTCCATCTTGGCCTTCCGTCCACACTGAGACGTGTTTGTCAATGAAGACAAAGCTTTTTGAAAACACTCTTCCAAATGGATAAATTTGAAAACGTTGTTTTCGCGTTGTAGTGTGGACTGTGAAAACTGAGGTATTTGGAAAACTATGACACGTTTAGTCACGTGATGCATTCGTACAAATAATATCTATGGTTATACCGGCATTGTTGTGCCTGCTATTTACTTTCATAGTGTTGTTAAAGATAAATGTTCCTTTGTAGAATATCCATATTACATTCCTGCAAAGATGACAGAAAATGTACTCGCAACTGCTGTCCTGGGGCAAAAGTGAGTAGTGGGATATTTTGCAAATAAAAAGATTGTGCCAGAAGTGAGAACTTCATTATGTCTGCTCTCTTGGTTTCATCCTGTGTGCTTTTATTATGTTTTACGGATGCACAGTAAGGAGATTTAAGTATTCTCAGATGTGTCAGCATGGATGAGCAAGATTCAAAATGTATGGACGAGGAGTATTTTGATACACCGTTTTCAAATGTATTTGGATTAATGTAGATGTAGCCTGAATCTGAACAAAGCCTGAGGTGAGGAACTAACCATTAAGTAAGCAGTTTGTGTTGACCGGAGGAAAAACACATTACTTACAGCTGTCTTTAATGAAAAGAATAATTGTGAGGGAGCCGCTTCTGGCAATATGACAATCTGAGACATAAGAGTTGACTGAACAAACAGTAAGCGTAAGCCTGGGGCAAGTATGGCAAGCAGATTTAACATTATCGCTGTTGAACACAGTATCAATAGTTTCTGTGATGCAGAAAACTTTGCATCCAGTGTCGAGAGCCTACAGCTGTTGACAGGGCTTGAAATTAACTTATTTACTTGGTAGACTACAATAAAATTGTAACCAGTAACAAAGGAAGTTACTTGTCACTACTCAAATAAGTGCTTGTACAGTACAAATATATAAGTCACACAAATAAAAATGAAAAAGTACTAACATCTATTGTTAATAGATGTTAGTAAGTTAAGAATTAAAGGGTTAGTTCACCCAAAAATTTAAATTCTGTCATTTATTACTCACCCTCATGGTGTTCCACCCGTAAGACCTTTGTTAATCTTCGGAACACAAATTAAGATATTTTTGTTGAAATCCGATGGCTTAGTGAGGCCTGCATAGCCAGCAATGACATTTCCTCTCTCAAGATCCATTAATGTACTAAAAGCATATTTAAATCAGTTCATGCAAGTACAGTGGTTCAATATTAATATTATAAAGTGACAAGAATATTTTTAGTGCGCAAAAAAAAAAAAAAAAAAAAAAAAAAAAAAAAAAAAAAAAAGAGACTTATACTGCTGTATGTCCTACGCCTTCTCTATTCAACTTACAGAACGAACGCGGCGCCAGTTTCGTTTTTTTCCCGTAAGTTGAATAGGGAAGGCGTAGGACATATGGCGTCAGCTTTTTGAAGAATGCGGAAAGCGGAAGCACGTGCAAGGCGATAATGTGTGTTTATAAAGCATATACAGTTGTATTTTTTTTTTTAAATGACCGAGCGTTTCGCTAGATAAGACCCTTATTCCACGTCTAGTATCGTTTAAAGCCCTTTGAAGCTGCACTGAAACTGTAATTTTGACCTTCAACTGTTTGGAGGCCATTTAAGTCCACTATAAGGAGAATAATCCTGGAATGTTTACATCAAAAACCTTAATTTCTTTTCGACTAAAGAAAGAAAGACATGAACATCTTGGATGACATAGGGGTGAGTAAATTATCAGGAACATTTTATTTAAAAGTGGACTAATCCTTTAATGGATCTTGAGAGAGGAAATGTCATTGCTGGCTATGCAGGTCTCACTGAGCCATCCGATTTCAACAAAAAAATCTTAATTTGTGTTCCGAAGATTAAGGAAGGTCTTACGGGTGTGGAACGCCATGAGGGTGAGTAATAAATTACATTATTTTCATTTTTGGGTGAACTAACCCTTTAATTGTTCAAATAGCTTGCCACATGATGTGATGAATCGTTATGTTGTGGGCATCTGATTTCAAAGCATGCACACAATCCACGATTCTTGTATAATAAAAAGGACTCTATCACTAAAATATCAGCATCTGACAATCAATAGTTAGTTTTTCAGCTCTGAAGTTACAGTCGACAGAAACATGATCACCGATGCCATATCTGACTGAGCCTCCAAATATGAAGATAATTTGTCAGAGCATAAGTCTACTGCCTATCATACCTCTTTAGTGGGTGTTTGGGAATCTGCAGCAGGGGTAATGACGGAGATCTCTGGCAGAGTAGACACAAACCGCCGAGATCTCAAGAGAGCTCCGATATCAGCAGCTGTGGACTCAAAGACAGCACCACACTCATCCTCATCAGACAGAACCCCGCATGGAGATGCCAGAGCCATTATGACAAACCTAGAAATGAAAACATGGACAATTCTATACTCGCAATAAAAGGGTAGATATTTACTCTCAGTAAGTTTATGAACGGACAACTACTTATAAACAAAGCCAATCGGCTAGCCAGCTAGCTGCACTTCGCGTTCAAAGACGCTGTTTTGTGCTGGTTGTTAAACAATGAGACATTATGATATAATTAACAACAAAAGACGAGAATAGATGAGCAGGAAACAGCATTTCGACAGGAAAGTAACATTTATTTGACTGACTGGAAGCTGTTTGAGCTCTTTGCAGCTAGCATCGCATATTTGAAAAGACTTTTACATTCTTACCTTGATTTAAGATGTCCTCTGGAGGAAAATATGATCCAAATATGATTTTACAGTTATATAAATTACTCCTACAGCTTTCGAAAATCAGAACATCTAAATTGAACACACAGTTAGTACTGTAACTAAACTAAACTAAACTCATCTGTTCACCTGCACAGCGCATAGCTCACCAACGGTTACTGAGACAACAACATATTCGAACACCGCGGTCAGTGCGCTCCACCAATCACCGCGCACCAGAGCAACTCTTGCCAGCCAATCGGATACGCCGGAGGAAATACTTGGCTTTTGATTGACAGAACCGGTTCTGGGTGTTGCCTATGGGTGTTGCCAGCGGCGGTTTTCCGTAATTTATAATTTGACACTTTTTTTACTTTATGATTTTGTTTTCTAAATCATGTATAAAGTTTTTAGTTAAATAGTTCAGTCTTTTAAATTTATTTAAAATTAAAAACCCTGTATGTACGTTACATTGCGGTTGAACATCCCTTTGCGGTGGTTGTGAAATATCAAATGCTGACGGAAAACGCGTTTGGGTTAGTGAAGATAATTCTCACCTGTTTTATTATAGTCCGAAATGTCTATGCAGAAAAAAAAATATGATTGTACAGTCGCGCATGCTGCGTTCGTCCAATCAATGCTCAGGAATCAGAACTGAGCAGCAGGCGCGTGCACAGACTGTCAGAAAAAGTGTGCACAAATTATAACTTTAGAGGAGCTTGTCATTGGGGCAATGCCACAGTACCCTTGTTCCCTATCTACCCCTAAAAGGCGCATATTAGTACCTTAGAATAGTAGTACTAACATTTTAGAGGTAAAATAGGTACAAAGGTGTCTCTTTGAGGGGAATGCCTCAGTGTCAAGCTGTTGTACACCTACATTTTTTTTTTTTTTTTTTTTGCAAAATTTTTCTGAAAGTGCAGATAGACCTCAAGTGGTGCTCAAGCACTTGCCCCTTTGGCATCTGACTATATAAGTGGAAACTATTTTTTTTATTTAAAGGGTTAGTTCACCCAAAAATGAGATGATTGAGATGTTTTAAGTGGTTTAATTTCACAGCAGTGACAAACAGTGCCAAAGTTTAGGGCAAACATGATCATTACCTGGCTGTCAATTGAAGTGGGTCATGGAGAAGTGGATGCTGTGCTCTGAACAAGGGATATCGAAGGGGGGCAGTTGTCGGGTGCACGATTAACTAAGAATTGATATGGACCCAAATTAAAGGGTTAGTTCCCCAAAAATGAAAATAATGTCATTTATTACTCACCCTCACCCTTACGTTCCACACTCGTAAGACCTTCGCTAATCTTTGGAACACAAATTAAGATATTTTTGTTGAAATCTGATGGCTCAGTGAGGCCTGCATAGCCAGCAATGACATTTCCTCTCTCAAGATCCATTAATGTACTAAAAACATATTTAAATCAGTTCATGTGAGTACAGTGCTTCAATATTAATATTATAAAGTGACAAGAATATTTTTGGTGCACCAAAAAAAACAAAATAACGACTTATATATTGATGGCCGATTTCAAAACACTGCTTCAGGAAGCTTTGGAGAGTTATGAATCTTTTGTTTTAAATCAGCGGTTAGGAGCTCCAAAGTCACGTGATTTCAGCAGTTTGGTGGTTTGACACGTGATCCGAATCATAATTCGACACAAAAGATTTATAACGCTCCGAAGCTTCCTGAAGCAGTGTTTTGAAGGAGGTGCTGTTTGAAATGTCCCGCCCCGTCTTCCTGTTTCAGTGGAAATTACGTCAACACACTGAATAATGCTGCACGTTTCAAGGCCTTTAAGGAAAGTCATTTCACTCGGTGGCCATCTTTGAAACATCTGTTGGGCAGCTATTTAATGCTGATGTGCCTGGATGGGTTAGCATTAAATGAGCACTCACTCTTACATGAGAATTGGCTTCAGGGATTTTTTTTCTTTTAACAATGAAAATAAAAGCTTTACCTGTAATATTGTGCATATAGCCAAAAAGGCTTCACAGTACTTTTGTAGAAATAGAGTATCAGGCTAAAAGACAATTTGAAAACAAGACTGCTAAGATAGAACTATATATTTGCTAAATCAGTAGTTTGCTATATCAGTAGTTTATTTTAAACAAATCAACTCCTGTCCTTAGACCTTTACAGCTGTATTCAACAAATAGTAGTGTTTTAATTTTGACAGTCTATTATTTAATTGTCATTCAGCAGATTCTATTATCCAAAACAACTTACAAGAGAGGAACATCACAAAACGATTTATTATAAGAGCCAACAATATTTATAGCCAACAAACAGCAGATTGAGAATATGAATCGCTACTCTACTGCTGTTCCTGCATTACTATCATCAGCCTCCAAGGAGCACTGCAAATTGAATTGGTGGGAATGCCTGCTATTTGCAGTTGATCAACTTGGTGTTTGGAGCCACACTGGTTTACAAACTTGAGTTGTCAAAGGCAGCAGCGAGACACCAAAGCACGGCCGGACACCTACAAGCAACGGACCTTGTGAAAACTTTTGGGGAAATCTGAGTGGATCTACAGCTCAATGAACAAGTCCGCATGAGAAACAGAGAAACAAATGAAAAGGTGAAGAAAAATAGGGACATATTGAAAACACTGATAGATTGTGCTATATTTTGGGGAAAACAGGAACTGTCATTTAGGGGACACGATGATAGCGCTGCATCCACAAATAGAGGCAACTATTTGGGGCTTCTTTTTTTCTTGCTGAAAACAACACAGACTTACATTACCACCTGTCCACTAACAAAGTGTTTTGTGGGACTGATTAATGCTATTGCTGAAGTGATGGGAGAAGAGATAAAAAGGGAGATTAATAAAGCACCCTTTGTCTCTGTCATAGTGGACGAGATGGCGTGCAATACAAATGCATCCATCCATAAAACAAGTAATCCATATGACTCCAGGGGGTTAATAAAGGTGGTTTTGTAAGAAAAATATCCATATTTAAAACTTTATGAATTCAAATAACTAGCTTCTTGTGGATGACCGTATGCAGAATGCGCAAATCAATTTGCGCCAAATGAGTAATCCTCTGACACGATGTATCAGATGTAGGAGCGTAAGCTCACTTGCGGTTCAAAAAAATAGGGATGTGCAATAAATTTACGCTTCTCTTCTCTCATATCGAAATATTCAGACATTTCTCTTTAAAAATGATCATTTTATAATCTCTCTCCTCTGCGCCTCCGCGTTCATCATTGCATTGTGCGTCAGGTCAAAGCATACTCTTCCGCCGCAAATCGAGTTGCGCATTCTGCTTACGGTCGTCCACCGGAAGCTATGGATTACTTTTTTATGGATGGATGCATTATTTTTGGCTTCAAAAATAATGCCCCCCATTCACAACCATTATAAACCTTGAAGGACTAAGGATATTTTTAAATATCTCTGATTGTGTTCGTCTGAAAGAATAGTCATATACTCCAAGGATGGCTTGAGGGTGAGTAGGCCTAAATCATGGGATAATTTTCATTTTTGGGTGAATTATCCCTTTAAGTGCGCTTCCTCGAAACTGCATCAAATAATGTAGGCCTATGCAAAAAAGCATCAAATTACGCAGACGATGCGAAACACACACTGCGAAATCAAAGCACTTTATGCAGTGTACTGGTGAAACATACGGGTTTTTTTCGTGATATATTTGACACATTTTTATCATGTTATGTTTAAATAAGTTAAATAGGTTAGAAATGTGTTGAGTATGAGACGGCAAGTTTTAAAGTTGAGAATGAGAAATACACTCACACACACATATAGGCCTAACATATTTTGAATATAAATTTACCTTTATTTGTAACAGCTATGTTAACAGTAGTTAATCCCTGCTCCCTCCAAAGTCCACTTCAAGGGCTCTGCCCTTCGAAGGGTGGGGAGCACTGGGATGTTCCCTTCCGTTTGGAATTTGCCCCCCTGCGTGCACGCGCATGTCCACACTTATGATCCAAATCACCTGTTGCTACTCCGAACAGAGACGAAGAATCTTCCAGAAAAGACAATCTTTGGAAGGCCACTAATGTTAAAACATGAAGAAAGGTTTACTGAGAAAGAGTTCTTGAAAACGAATATGTTTCTGAAGGTTTTCTCCCATTTTCTCTTCGTTTTAGGCTGTTGTTTTTGTGATGCGAAATCTAAAGTATTTTTGAACCAGACATTTACAGTAAACATGTAGATGAAGCCTAACGTGAATGTGTTTTTTATCGTTATTATTTTTATTATTTGTCAAAGAACAAAAATATGTTATTACTAAATTGAATATTTCAGTTCATATAGCAATTATGATTAGTAGTTATACAGTGTGACCATTATAATTCAGGTTAGGCTACTGTTACTAAATCAATTATTTTAGGATAATTTGAAAGTAATTAATTCAACCATCATTGTGAACTTGAAGTAATGATTAAACAATAAACAATTCAACAATTAATAAAGATTGGGTAAATATGATTGTAAAATTGTATTAAACTGCAATAAAACAAAGTGGGTTCAGTTTTCCAGCACAGTGTAAATTTCTGTTTCCCAGTGAATTCATATTTAGAGTCATGAGCCAGTTAAACTCATTAATCAATCTGAAATTATTAAGCTCATTCAGTTATTTTACATGACAATATATTTGTAACTCACTTTATTTTATACATTGTTTTTGCTTTTGTTGCTAACTCATCATTCTTCATTATTTTCTTCAGTAACTGCCATGTTCTTCATCTCTGTAAAATCTTGTCATTTCCAGGTCCTGCTGAACGATTGATTGTTTTCTCAAACCAGTGCTGCGAGGAAAGATGAATCTCTCAGAGAAACACAGGTAAGTCTGTGTCTGTTTTCACACAATCATTTTAAACTCTACTGGAGTTTGTTTTTTCCTGTGAATAACAAAACTTTAAGTATTGTTTTATATTTGCAGATGCTTTACACAATTTAAACTTCTTAAATTAACTCAATTATTTTTTAACATATTTAATCTCACTCATGTACTTTTAAGAAATCATGAAACTAATGTGAGCCAGTAAAATGAAATGATCGTTAACTATAAAACTGTAAAATGTGTGAATGTGTGCATTTCTGTGGAGGATTAGATAAAGACACGGATGTGTTTCAGACACAGTTGAACCTCTTTTAAAGTGTTTTTTTTTCTCTCTCTCTTTGTGTCATTAGTGTAAGATCAGGCTCAAAAGTGTCCAGCTCTGTGTCTCTGAAGAGTGATCAGTCAAAAGGTAGAGGACCAGACTTCAAGGGAGAAACACCATCATCTAATAAAAGGTATTTTGTGTCTACATGATAGGCTTGCATTATTCGTTCACAGTGGTGTATGTGATTGAACTTGACTGAATAAAATAAGTCACAATAAAACTCAGTTCCTGGGAACCTTATGCAACTCATTCCAGTAACACAATTACACAGGCAGCCACAAGGAGGCATAAATTCACTATGGAAAACAAATCATGCAACTAAACATGTATATATCCATCCTTCCAACCGTAGTCATAAATGGACAGCTATATACTGCATTTAATTACTAAAGCTAAAAGTATCTCCTGTAGTAAAGTGTTTTTTTCTCTGTTCTTTGTGTCATTAGTGTAAGATCAGGCTCACATGTGTCCAGCTCTGTGTCTCTGAAGAGTGATCAGTCAAAAGGGAGAGGACCAGACTTCAGTGGGGAAAAACCATCATCTAATAAACGGTATTTCATGTTTCTATTTTTTGGTCACACGTTGACTGTGTTAAAGTTGCATCAGTGAATACTAATCATGAAATCTTTTTAGATCAACTATTTATCATATTATTCACAGCTATTGTATTTATTTGGTTACAGGCTTCAATATGAGACATTAGACTCAGACGTCCAGACTCATAGGAAGAAGAATTTAAAACACAATCTAAAGGGAATCTTCCAGGTAGGAAAACACATTTTCAGAATTGTTTAATATTTATTACAAACAAATATGTTATTGAACAAAGAAATGTTATTTAATTCCTCTTGATCACTTTTTTTCTGTTTGTTGAAAATAACAGCTGGTTAGCATGTTAGTCTTTTAACTGGATTTTTTTCTTTATAGATATTACAATTATTGAATAAATAGTGTTGACCAAATGTAGATGTACAATTTGGTTTAAATTGTGTTTTTCTGTCTTTTTCCGTACTTTTGTTTGTAGGATCTTGAGAGCAAAATAATCACATTTTTGAAGAAAGAGCTGGAAAAGTTTAAGAAAATATTACAAAATGAAAACACAGAAAACTTTGTGAAGGACTTTAATGAGAATAGATGCAGTATCAAAACAGCAGCTCTTGATCTCACACTACATTACCTGAGAGAGATGAAGCAAGATGAAGCTGCTGATGCTCTAGAAGGTAAGAGACTCATGACCATCTGTCAGATTTACACTTTTTAATGTACACTATAAAAATATAAATTAATAATAAAACTATATGTTTTTTGTTCCTGTGTTTAGTTGAGCTGATCTTCATTCATCAGCTAAAATGTGACCTAAAGAAGAAGTATCAATGTGTGTTTGAAGGAATTGCGAAGCATGGTGACTCCATACTTCTGAATAACATCTACACAGATCTCTATATCACTCAGGGTAGCAGTGAACAGGTCAATACTGAACATGAGGTCAGACAGATTGAAGTTGCTTCCAGGCGTCATGAATCTCAAGATATTCAGGTTAAATGCACAAATTTGTTTGAAGCTCCTGAACAAGACGAGGAGATCCGAACTGTACTGACAAAAGGAGTCACTGGCATTGGAAAATCAGTCTCTGTACAAAAGTTTGTTCTGGACTGGGCTGAAGGAAAAGAAAATCAAGATATCAGTTTCATATTTCCTCTTCCTTTCAGAGAGATTAACTTAAAGGAGAAAGAAAAACTAAGTTTCATGGACCTTATAACAAATTTTTTCCCAGAGACAAGAGGACTGAACCTTACAAGAAGGAATCAATTCAAAGTCCTGTTCATCCTTGATGGATTGGACGAATGTCGCCTTCCTCTGAAGTTTGATTGTAATGAGATGTGGTGTGATGTATCGTCACCTGCCTCTCTGGATGTTCTCCTAACGAACCTCATGAAGGGAAATCTGCTTCCTTCTGCACTCATCTGGATCACCACCAGACCAGCAGCTGCCAGTAAGATTCCTCCTGACTGTATCGACCGGCTGACAGAGATACGAGGATTCAGTGATGCACAAAAGGAAGAGTACTTCAAAAAAAGATTCACGGATCAGAATCAGGCCAACTTGATCATTGATCATGTTAAAAAATCAAAGAGTCTCTTTATCATGTGCCACATCCCAGTCTTCTGCTGGATTTCAGCCACAGTTCTCCAGAACATTCTGGAGGAGAAAAAAAATAATGATGTGAAAAACAATCAGGCTGATGAGATCCCTGAAAAACCACAGGAATCAAATACTGAAGACACTCCCAATACTCTGACACAAATGTACACACACTTTCTCCGTTTTCAGGTCCAGCAGAGCCTCCGAAAATATGATGGAGAATACGCAGCAGATGTTTCCTGGGATAAAGACGCCATCCTTTCACTGGGGAAACTGGCATTTCATCATCTAGAAAGAAACAATGTGATCTTCTATGAAACAGACCTGGAAGCCTGTGGTATTGACGTCTATAAGGCATCAGTGTACTCAGGCATGTGTACCCAGATCTTTAAGGAGGAAACAGGGATCATTCTTGGTACCATGTACTGCTTTGTTCACTTGAGCATTCAAGAGTTTATTGCAGCCCTTTATGCACATCTGTTTCTAGACATCAACAAGAAAAGTGTGTTTATTCTTGAGTCTACAGAACAGGAAAACAAAAATGAATCCATGATTGATTTTCTGAAGACTGCAGTGGACGAGGCGCTCGAGAGTGACAATGGACATCTGGATCTTTTCCTTCATTTTCTCCTCGGTCTATCACTCCAGTCCAATCGATGACTCTTACGGGGTCTGTTGACACAGCAAAACAGCAATGACCAGAGCAACAAGGAAATAGTTCAGTACATCAAGCACAAATTAGAGGATAATCTGCCTGCAGAGAGATCCATCAATCTGTTCTACTGTCTAAATGAACTGAACGACCAAACTCTGGTGAAGGAGATTCAGACCCACCTTAGCAAAGGAAGTCTCTCATCTGGTGACCTTTCACCTGCCCAGTGGTCTGCTTTGGTCTTTGTGTTGTTGACATTAGAGGAAGAGCTGGAGGAGTTTGAGCTTCAGAAATTCAAGAAATCAGACGAGTGTCTCATTAGATTATCGGGAGTCGTCAAAACCTCCAGAAGAGCTCTGTAAGTAATTTGATATGTTTTGTCATGTTTTTCTCTCATCTGAAAAATTTATTTATCTACTTTATTTTATAGTTATTCCCCATCATGAACATTGTATGAACTTAACTCTGTAAAGCCTGACATATGAAATAATAGTCTGAAAAATCTGTTTTTTTTTTTTTTTAACAGAGACAGTTTATCAAATCTTTAGACAAAATATAAAAGAACATTTAAAAATGTTTGCATATTTGTTTTGTATCATATGATACACCAGACTTTTATGATTAACATAGAATTATATATTGGCTCATACTATGATTGAGAAATTTACAAATAAACATTTATCAAAAAACCTGTTGGATTATGTTTGATGTACACAAGATGGTTTTTCTACAAATTAGATCTATTGAGTGATTTAGATCTATCAAATGAGATTTATCGAGTTCAAATTAAATAATTTTTTTCAAATGAACTAAATATCAAGTAAAATAAATATACATGTAATTTCAGCAATTGATATGTTTTTACTATCTCTAAATTAATGATATATCACCCATTGGTCACCCTGCTCTCTAAGATATCAGCATCGGCCATCAGTTGACCACTATGAATAATCAAAAAAACCTACATTGCTTTAATCCAGTAAATGTTAATTTTGAAATATGAATAACTAATACAATTTCTTAGGTTCATAGATTTAAGTATTCTTAGCTTTACTTAAATAATTAAATTTTTCGGTAACACTTTATTTTACAGTGTCATTGTTACATTTATTAGATGCAGTTACTATAGTAATAACCCATAATTACATGCAACTAACCCTAAACCAAACCAAACAAAACCCTAAACCTCATTTTTTTTTAATTATAGTAAAAGGCATTTAAATTGCTATAAAAGTGTGAACTGTCTCATCTAATAGTGTCAGTGCAGTCAAGTCAATAATATTGTTGGATATGAAGGCTCGGTTTCACAGACAGGGCTTAGCCTAAGCCAGGATTAGGCCTTAGTTCAATTAGGGCATTTAAGTTGCTTTTATTAACGTACACTAAAAAAAACATTACTGGTGTGCATCTTGAGACAAAACAATGGTACTGACTTATTTTATGATCTGTCAGTGCAAGCTGCTTTCAGTTAAAACAGCTCAAACATGCATTTCAGTCTAGGACTAGCTTAAGCCTTGTCTGTGAAACTGGGGGTAAGTGTCTCCAACTGTAACAAATCGTCACTCAGACTGGGATCCATTTGCATGCTTTATTGAAAAACAGAGTGGTCATACAGGCTGGGTCAAACAGGGTCAAACGGGCAAACAGGAACAACAGAGGCAGGCAGAATCGTAGTCAAACAACAGGCAAAGGGTCAGGACAGGCAGAAATCACTCACAGTACAGTAACCAAGGCAGAGACCAAGGACTGGCAGCAAAGGGTCGAGAAACGGGGACAGACGTAATCAGCAACAGGTAATCAAACAGGATACAAGCACTCAGAAATGTTCACCTAGGCAAAACAAGACTTCACGATTAACTGATGTGTAAGGCAGTCTTTTATAGTCCAGGTAATGGGTGTCAGCTGAGAGTGTAATTAGTCCAAGGCACGGGCTTCTGGGAAATGTAGTGTGATAAGTGTGTATGTGTCAGTATTCGGGTGATGGCTCCCCCCCTGCGAATGCCTCCTGGTGTGAGGAGGCAAACGGCGCCGAGGTCTTCCACGAGGACAAGGAGCAGGCCTATCCGGATGGTTGGTATGGAACTTTTCCACTAGGTTGGGGTCCAGGATATCATCCGCATCGACCCATGTACGTTCCTCCGGGCCATACCCCTCCCAGTCAACCAGATATTGAAGTACTCTTCCTTGGCGCCTGGAGTCCAGTAGACTACGCACTTGGTAAGCCTCCTCGCCTTCCACCAGAATGGGTGGGGGGCCCTGATCACCAGACCTCTTCTCACCCTCCTCGCTGGGACCATCGGCAGGTTTAAGCAGAGAAACATGGAATGTAGGAGAGATACGAAAGTGGTTAGGCAGAGCAAGACGAAATGAAACAGGTGTGATTTGGTGTGTGATCTGAAATGGGCCAACGTACCTTGGACTTAATTTTCTGCAAGGGAGTTTCAGGTGGAGATCTTGAGTGGAGAGCCATACCCATTGACCTGGTTGGTATGTGGGAGCTGGACGGCGATGACGGTCAGCATGTTCCTTCTGATGGCGTACAGCATGTTGTAGATGGGTGTGAGCTCTATTCCAGGTAGCTTCACTGTGATTCATCCAGTCGGTGACGGCCGGTACGTTGGTGGGCTCTCCAGACCATGGGAATAGTGGGGGTTGAAATCCAAGAATGCATTGAAAGGGTGTTATACCGGTGGCTGGTTTGCGTAGGGAGTTTTGTGCGTATTCTGCCCATAGCAAATATCGGGACCAGTCGCTCTGATTGTGGTTACAGTAGGACTGTAGGAAGCGGGTGAGTTCTTGATTCATACGTTCTGTTTGTCCATTCGACTGAGGATGGTAGCCGGAGGTGAGGCTGACAATAATGTTGAGGGCCTGGCAGAAGGCTGCCCAGAGACGAGAGGTGAATTGGGGACCCCGGTCGGACACAACGTCCTCTGGTAGGCCATAAATGCGGAAGACCCAGTTACACAGATGTTCTGCAGTTTGCATGGCAGTGGGAAGCTTGGAAAGGGGAATGAGGCGGCAGGCCTTGGAAAAACGGCCCACTACGGTGAGTATCGTGGTGTTCCCGTTCGAGGTGGGAAGGTCAGTGACAAAGTCAATGGCGATATGGGACCAGGGACGTTGAGGAAGAGGTAGCGGTTGCAGCAGGCCAGCAGGAAGTTGATGTGAGGGTTTGTTGATTTGGCAGACTTGGCATGACTTGGCATGACTAGAGCGGTGTCCTTCGGAAGAGTTGGCCACCAGAACCGGTTCTGTAAGAGCTGTGTGGTTGCAGTGATGCCCGGATGACCAGATGAGGGAGAGTTGTGCGCCATCTCCAGGATGCGGTTGCGGAAGTTTAGAGGCACGAAGGTCTTCTCAGTTGGACATTCTGGCGGTGACTCATTCTCGGCGTTGGCCTGCTCCAGCTCCGTCATGATATCCCACTGTATAGGTGCAACGATAAGAGAGGCAGGTAGAATGGTATCATGGCTTTGGCTTTGATTCTCACCTTCGAATTGTCGTGACAGGGCATCTGCTTTGACATTCTTGGAACCAGGGCGATAGGTTACTAATGAAATCTAGAGAAGAACAGGGACCATCGAGCTTGGCGTGGATGCATCCAGTGTTGGATGCATCCACCTCGATGACGAAAGGAAGTGAGGGGTCCGGATGGTGCAGAATGGGTGCTGAAGTAAAGCGTTCTTTCAGCTCCTGAAAAGCGTTGATGGCTGATGGGGTCCACGTGAGTACATTCTGACCCTTCTTCACCATGCTGGTAAGCGGGCAGGCTATGGTGCTGAAGTTACGTATGGAGCGGCGGTAGAAGTTGGTGAACCCCAGGAATCATTGCAACTCTTTGAGTGTCTTAGGACGGGGCCAGTTGAGGATGGTGGAGACCTTTCTTTCATCCATGGCCACTCCGTCTGGACTGATGATGTAACCGAGGAATGACGTGGATGTCTTGTGGAACTCACACTTCTCAGTTTTGGTGTAGAGTTGAAACTGGATAAGTCTTTGGAGCACCTGTCTGACCTGGTTGATGTGCTCCTCCATGGTATCTGAATAAATCAAAATATCATCAATGTACACAATTACGAATCTGTTCAGCATATCTCTGAATACGTCATTGATGAAGGCCTGGAAAACGGACGGACTATTGACCAGCTCGAAGGGCATAATATTTGTAGTGCCCAGTAGCTGTTGAGAAATGGTATCATGGCTTTGGCCATGATACCATTAACTAAATTAATAACTAATGATTTTTACAACAGAATGAATCAATACTGAACTTACTTATGCTGGACAATGACGCCATTTTCTTCTAGAGCTGCTGTGCAGCCAAAATTATTTTCCTGTTATCACTGTAAAGCTGCTTTGACACAATCTGTATTGTAAAATGTGCTAAATAAATAAAGGTGACTTTATGTCTATGACGAGTCATGCAAGTACTGTGCTACTCTGTGCTGGTATGATCTGAACCAGTCTAAAATAGTTCAAATATAAACACTTATTCTAGGTGTACAGCAGTAATTCAGGATAAGACAAAACACGATTTGGAATATGGATTTATGATATACTCACTTATTATATAATTTTTGTAAAGTTATGTAAAATTATTGTAAATTAAACAAAGTTACCGACAGCAGCTTTAATATTTCTACATATGAAAATGTATTGTATGTGTTCCATCTAATTCTGTGATGTGATTTATTTCCCTTGTAGGTTAAATGATTGTAACTTAACAGATAAAAGCTGTTCAGATCTGGCTGCATGTCTTGGATCAGATACCAATCTGAAAGAGCTGAACATGAACAATAATAATCTGCAAGATTCAGGAGTGAAGCTTCTCTGCACTGGACTGAAGAATTTAAACTGTAAATTGGAGGTACTTAGGTAAGTTGAGCCACAGGAGTCACATGACGAGAATGAGATGTGATGACGGACAGGATGATGTCAGAGGCAAAAGCGCAAGAGGACTTTTGTTAATAAAAGATGTATTTCTTTGTTTTATATAAGTGAGTTTGTCTTTGTTTTATTGTTGTTGTGTTTTTCATTAAACAGTAATAGAACCACAAACTAAACATTCATTATAAAATTCAAAGATCTTTTATTTGTGTTACAATGCAGGTATACCACATCATTTGTCTTATTCATTTTGTTAATAGAAGTCCAATGTTTAATATAAGCAAATTTGTCATTGTACTTTTTATTGTTGTTGTTTTCATTAATAATAATAATGAACCACAAACTAAGCATTCATTTTAAATTAAGGGGAAAATCCAAATGTATTTATTTGTGTTATAACACGACTGATACCATGTCATCAGTCCTACACGTTTTATTGATAAAAGTTTGATGTTTAATACAAGTGAGTTTATCATTGTAATATTTTATTGTTGGGTTTTTCTAATAAGAGTAATATTGAATTGATATCAAGCATTTGTCTTGTTTCAAGAAAAGGAAAGCTCTAACGTTAAAGATCAAAATGGGCTCAGTGCACAAGATGGTGCCTGTGAGCTTCAGCAATACCAGTGTGTGCGTGTTTACTTCCGCTCTTACTCTTTCTGTCTTAGCGACGTTCGCATTTACTTATATGTAAAACTTGGCGAGATATAATGAATGTTTTTGAGGAAGAAAACCTCATTCTCAAAAATAAAATTCACTTTAAGCATTTATATTGTTCAGATTAATCAGCTGAATGTTTTCATTCCTGTTCTAGACTCTCTAACTGCAGTGTAACAGAAGAAGGTTATAAAGCTCTGGCTTCAGCTCTGAGATCAAACCCTTCACACCTGATAGAGCTGGATCTCACAGGAAATGATCCTGGACAATCAGGAGTGAAGGAGCTCAATGATTTACTACAGGATCCAAACTGTCAACTAAAGACACTGAGGTGAGATGGGATGAAATAATTAACAAAATTAGTTATATGCAGGTTAAATATTCATACCAAATATATTATTTTATACAATAAGCTGGACAATTTGTTGCTTCAAAATGAACAAGGTCAGATGAGATGCTGTGGGTTCTGACATGATGATGATAACCATCAACACAGTTTAGTTGTGTAAGCTACAGGATAAATAGACATTATGGGTCAGTATATGTGCTATTCTGGAGTATGGTATACCTTGAAAATTAACATGCACAATTTTGTGCACACTTATCATTAAAAATTCTAGATAATCTTTCATTCAAATTGTTTTCTGAACACTATTGTTTTCCCATCAAGCCCAGATTGTATCTCTCTACAGCAGGTCTATGAGTATCCAGAGGTTCACAGACATGTAGTTTCACAAGCCAGTTTTCCCTGCTGATGTTTCTCACACCTCCTGCTTAAAAGCCAGAAAGATCTTGAGACCTTAATTTCACACTCATACTGAAAATCATGATCTAGTGAGCTTTTGCCCTTCTGCTCTGTGGGATGTTTCTGTTCTTATGAGTTTGCACTAGGACTGAGTGTTGTTCTAGTTCTTTTAAATAACTCTATTAGACTTTTTCAAGTATTTATGTATTTAAATGTTCAAAGAAATGTTACATCTAAATAACTAACTAGAGCTTGTCTTCAGAATAATTAAAGGCTTAGTTCACCCAAAAATGAAAATTCTGTCATTAATTACTCACCCTCATGTCGTTCCACACCCGTAAGACCTTCATTCATCTTCGGAACACAAATTAAGATATTTTGGTGAAATCCGAGAGCTCTCTGACTCCTCAATAGGCAGCAATTTAATTTAAACTGTCAATGTCCAGAAAGTCACTAAAGACATCGTTAAAATAGTCAGTGTGACTACAGTGGTTCAAAATTAATTTTATGAAGCGACATGAATACTTTCTGTGCACAAAAACAAAACAAATAATGACTTTATTCAACAATCTCTTCCCTGCCATTCTCCTTACGCAGCACAGTGCAGGCCTTTGTGTTTACGTCTGAACGCCGGCTCATTATTGGCCAAAGCTGTACATGTGAGCTGCATGACGCATATGTGTGATGCTGACGCTGGAGGCGACCAATAATGAGTCAATAATGAGCCTGGAAGCGCTGAGTGTAAACAACATATGAGAATGACACAGAAGAGAAGATATTCTTGAATAAAGTCATTATTTTTGTTTTAGCACACAAAAAGTATTCTCGTCGCTTCATAAAATTAAGGTTGAATGACTGCAGTCACGTGGACTATTTTAACGATGTCTTTAGTACCTTTCTGGACCTTGAAAGTGGTGGTTAAATTGCTGTCTATGGAGAAATCATATACCTCTCAGATTTCATCAAAAATATCTTAATTTGTCATTTGTCAATGACATGAGGGTGAGTAATTAATGACAAAATTTAAATTTTTGGGTGAACTAACTAACGAAATTTTTTTTATCTTATTTTTGTAATGCAACAGACATTTAGTTAAGAACTGAATTGACTCTTCTGCAGGTTTTTGAGTGCTGCTGCAGATGAGGCCTGTCAGTATGTGAATAGAGTTATGGGTAAAAACCCGTTACTCCTGAGAGAGCTGAATCTGAGTGAACATGAACTAGGAGACACACGAGTGAATCAGATTGCTGCTCTACTGCAGGATAAACACTGTCAACTCAACACACTGATGTGAATATTGTTCATTTATCTAAATTTTCTTAATAATATATAGTTACAACCTGCACTCTTAAATGTGCATTGAAAATTGCCAGCTGATAAATCCCCATGAACGCGATCTCGGGGCCCCCTCCTGGAGATTTACTTAGGGCCCCCAATAACCTAAACACGCCACTGGGCACCCCAATCTCCCTCCTCCTCTTTTCTTGGCGGTGCAGCTAAATTTGGTTACATATCGTGGCCGCGGTGGTGCATGCAGCTGTGCGGCTGTATACACACTGTTTGTACTATGCACGCTCCTCCGACTGACCTGAGAAACGTTTTCATGTGTGTCCCATATTTCTGTTGACAGAACCAGCGATATCAGTCATTCATGAATTAATCATTCTTTTGTCTCTATGCTTTTCAGTGAATTGGCCAAGAGCACTTGCATAAAGATTTGGATTCATTCGGACCGCTCTGTCACTGAGGTGATCATCTGAGGTGATTTCTTGGTCAGTAACAACAAATACAGAACAAATAGTTTTCAGTCGTTTCACTAATTTACTTTGAACTACGCAGCTTGGCCCAGTGGATAACGGAACGAAAGCTTAAATGACTTTTGGGACCTCACCTTGTCCGTCCAACAAAGATGTTTACTGCTAGCTGCTCTCACTGCAGCAAAAAAGTTGCTAGTCAACCGTTGGAATCCTCCTCACACAATGGACAGACGAACCTGGGCAGTATATTTGTTGGACATTATCTTGATGGAACTCTCAACTTCTCGCATACATGGATCTAATGTGAAAACTGTCAATTTATGGCATTCATCTTTTAATATTGTGTCATCTTTTCTAAAATCTTTGTAAAAATTATTTTATTGTATTTTATGTATAAATACTACTTAATTCAGTTTTATTATTATTATTTATTTTACTTTATGTATTTTATTATTTTTCTTTTCTACCCTTAAGTCTACCAGGGGGTGGGATGGGTTGGGATGGGTTTTAAATTTGCACAGTTGCTTTTTGTTTTATACTACTGTTCACAGAAGAAAATTCAATAAACAGTTGTTAACAAAAAAAAAAAGCCTAATAAGACCCCATATATATACCAAATAATCAAATCGAATTTAGCCCTAGTGTCTGATGTTGTAAAGAGTGATACCTTTGTGCTGTGTGTAAGTTGACCGTGTGGATCTCTGAGCTGGCGTGAGCGAGTGGGGGCGGGGCTAATTTGCATATTCATTGATCCGCATATATTAAATGAGGCAAGGGTGTAGAGTTACATTCAAGCTATTTTAATGCATGAAGAAATGTTTAAATATGTCATTTTGGTGATCAAAAATGAGTTTTAAGGGATAAAATTATTGACTACAGCGGGACTTTAAATTTATAAATGTTTATTATAAGATAAACACATTATTGACTTAATATACTTTATTAAATTAACTATTTGCTCTACAAAATGCACTCAAAAAAAGAAAAAAGGGAATTCCATTCTATAAACCTGTATATGAGGCTCACAGCCTAAACACCGGAGCCACTTTTCTGCATAATGGTAGCCACAAAATTCAAAAACATTACAGAAACCCTTCTAAATGTCCAACATAACTGAACATTAAACACTAACATAGACTAACAACATCTTTCACTTTACTGAAAAACACTTAAAATAACACTCTAATCCCTTTATTTACTTTCCTAATGCAGTCCGTTGCAAAGCATGCAGGGAACTACAGATCCACTGCCCAGTTAGTGCCAAGTGTGTTTCACTCAGCAATGTTGAGTTGACTGAACAAACACTTATTAAGTAAAGCTGACAATACTCATTTTTAAAGACTCCCTGTGGTGAAAATCAAGTTTTTAATGTTGTTTATATGCCTATGTAGTGTTTTTAATATGCTTTAAGACAAACCATGCGCAAATTCATAAGTCAGCACCATTGCTGAGTATTTTGTGTTTGAAACTGCAGTAAACCAAAGACCGTCTAAAACCCGCGATTTGAAATCGGTTGTGTTTGTGACGTCACAGACTACCTTGTAACCAATCACAACAATGTGCCGGCAGGCTTTAGCATATCATTAACTATGAAGCAGGAAGGTCTCGAGAGAAGCCAGGTTATCCCGGTATATTTTTCCTATTTATATGAAAAATTGTGTAGATTTAGCAATATAGTGAGTCTATTAGCATGTTATGATGAACTATATGCCTTTCTCCACTGACATTTTGAGTTGTTCAAAGCGTTTCTAAGGATACTGATTGTTAGAAGGTAGCTGTCTGACTCTCAGATGAAGAACAGGAACATTGTTTGTGTAACATTAGCAACATATTATTAGCTGTTAATGTAGTCAAGCAAAAGGCTAATTATATTAATTCATAATTATTAATGACAGAACCGTTGCAAGGGCTGTGCCAAGTGTGTAAGCGCATAGGGACTCACGCCAAAGTAAAGTGACAGCTGACTTGAAGTAAAGCCAATAAAGTTCATGTTTTTGTCTTTTGAAATATTTTAATACTATAAAACATAGCTAAAACAATATTGCTCTGAGCGTGTGCGTGTGCATATGTTAGTCAGCACATCAAGTTCTGAGAGAGCTATTCAGTCCATTATAAATTCTGATTTTGGCCACCTCTGGAATGGATCAAACCATAGATATTAGCCTACCTGATAAGTTCAAGTAAATATGCTGGAAATCTGCGCTCAGTCAAGCATGTGCATTTATTTCAAGTACGGAGAAGGCACGGGCGCCTGCAGGATTTCATCTGAATGTTTTTTTTAAAATCTGCAAACTCCAAAAAGCAACGAAATTGTCAAACATCCATTTAGCACATGTTCACAGAGGAAAACGGCTGCTTGTTCTCTCAATACTGTCTGTTTTACTGAGAAATCGCTTCAGGTGATTCAGTGAGAGAGCAGTCCAAACAAATGCAAGTGGATTCAGACCGTTTGCAAAGGCGTTTTACCAATTCATAATTTAAAACACAACATGCCCCATTCGTCCTCCTCGTCCCATAATGAGTGTCATTCTTCCCTCCATTATGAGAATGAAGCCACTCACAACTATTGTAATGCTTACTGCTGTCGATGTTTCCATTCCAGTCAATGCCCTCCTCGACTCCAGGTCAGCTGGTAACTTTATCTCTGGTGCCCTCTGCCGCCAGCTCAAGCTCAAGACCACTACCACGGCATCCGTTTACCAGATCCACACCATAATCGGCAAGCCACTTAGCCGCAAACTGGCCCACTCCATCCACGATCAAGGAACTCCAAAGATTCCTCGGGTTTGCGAACTTCTATAGAAGATTCATCCAGAATTACAGCTCCATCGCATATCCTCTGACTAACCTCCTCCGTGGCAAGCCCAAGTCTCTGTCCTGGCCACCAGCAGCCTACGAAGCCTTCAACATCCTCAAGGAAGCCTTCACCAGCGCAAGAATGCGCCATCTCCAAGAGTCCACGTCATCTTCCTTCTGGCAGGCTACTTCCTCTACCCGTTCCCAACAGACCCTAGTCACACCTAGGGGTGGATTTTATCACCAGCCTACCTGCCTCTGACAACAATACCTGTATCCTCGTGGTAATTGATAGATTCTCCAAATCCTGTAGGATGATAACACTCAAGGTACTGCCTACTGCCATGGAAACTGCAGAACTAATGTTCAACCACATATTCAGATACTATGGAATTCCAGAAGACATTGTGTCTGACCGTGGACCCCAGTTCACCTCAAGAGTGTGGAAAACCGCCTTCGCCTTCCTAGGTGTTACCGTAAGCCTCTCGTCTGGATACCACCCGCAGTCGAACGGGCAGACGGAGAGGAAGATCCAAGAGATCGCTTCTTACGTACCTTCTGCCATGGCCACCAGAACTCTTGGAACCAGTTCCTGGGTTGGGCCGAGTACGCCCAAAACTCCCTCCGTCAACCAACTACTGGACTCACTCCCTTCCAGTGTGTACTCAGTTACAAACCCCCTCTCTTCCCTTGGTCAGGGGAACCGTTGGATGTATCAGCAATCGACTACTGGTTCTGAGAGGGCGAGAGGGTCTGTGGTTCAAAATGTGGTTTTTCCATGTTTCACTCCTCAAACCTCACCACCCTTCTGTTTCTGTTCCCACAGAGCCTGGCGTGACAGACCCCCCCCCCTTCCTCTCATCCTGAGACAAGTCAATGAAATCTTGGACTCCCGGCACCGTGGTGGTCTAATAGAATACCTGGTAGACTGGGAGGCCTGGTAGACCTGCTCCCTGTGGAAGAGGACCTCTGGAGCGGGGGGGGGGTACTGTCACAGACACGCCAGGCTCCTCCATCACTCAATCCAGGAGTCCAGGATCCTCAATCACTGCGCACTCCCTTACCAGAGTACTGATCACACACACCTGTTCCCCATCAGCACCTCATAACCACAGACTTTCAATCCACTCCACTCACCTCTGTCAGTTTTCCGGTCTCATTCTGTGTGTGAGTGTGTTCACCTGCTATCCAGTCTCCAGTCATCCTCTCTACCTCCATTCCTCAACCCTGTAAGAAAAGGATAGTATCAGTGTTATATCTTCACCTCATCTAATAATCCATCCACTTTTTACTTACCTCCTCTGCTGTGTTTACCTGCTGTTTCTCAATAAACATCCCATCTGGTTGCAATCCCATCTGGTTATCCGTAACAACAATTTAAAAGTCAGAAATTAAACTGAATATACGAAGCAAAGCAAGCTCTTTTCTTAAATATCCACAACACAAACAACAAATTGCTCGTCACTATAGCAACAGTAGACTCTCGGAGCTGGCGTGAGCGAGTGGTGGCGGGGCTAATTTGCATATTCATTGATCCATGTATATTAAATGAGGTAAGGGTGTAGAGTTACATTCAAGCTATTTTCAAGGCATGAAGAAATTTTTTTCACTTGATTTTTTTTTTTAATTGGTATTTTTGGTGATCAAAGATGAGTTTTAAGGGATAAAATAATTGACTACAGGGGGATTTTAATAGAAACAAGTTCATGAAATTAAATTCATGTAGTTACATGAGTTTTTTAAGTAATGTGAACAAGGATGGTTTGAGAGAAACTAACAACGTTAAAAGTTCATGTTTGTTTTGTTTTTCAGTGTGCACAGTCAGTCATATTGGTTTTCATGGTAATGTTCACTACAAAGGTCAGCTGTTGTTGGACCACACACAGCCATCTGTTCCTTGTGAGGATTTAAAAATATGTTACATCATCAAAGGAGGTACTACATGTTAGAATATGTTTACTGCATTATCTTGTAGTGTGGTGATACAGCTGGAATATCAGTGAGATTGCTTCCCTGTTTCAGAAACACTTAATGTGACATTTTTCCAGTGTACATGAAAAAGTTTAATGGTCCTGAGGTGAGCAGTCAACATTATGCTTTATCCACTCTGATTTAAATGTGATGTATTATTTTAATTTGATTCTTCAGAAATTAAATGTGTTGTGTATGTATTATACTAAAAAAGATTAAAAGCTATAATCTTATAGTTAAATAGATTTTGCTATTTTACTTTTCAAGGAGAGTATCAGATTTACCTGACTGTTGACATTATTGATGACCTTGGAAACAAAGTGATATTATAATCCAGAAGACATTTTTTGTTCCACAGCTGGGAGGGCTGTAGAGAAAACTACATGGAGTATCCAGCTTCTTTCTTTTTTGAGGCAGATGTCATTCATTCTGTATTTTCGGTTCTGTTTTCCGAGCAGATCAGGTGATCATCAGTGTTTAATGCATTGTCACTGTAATGATTGTTTTGAAGTTCAGACATGGTGTCATTCTAGCAACATGACATGAACATGGTATGATATCAGGTATCGAACATTTGAATTATCAATAACATTTAGATTCCGCCAAATAGGAAAGACAACATCTTCAGCCCACCCAGCAGTCTGTCAGTTAGGAACTTGATTTTTCTTTGTTTGTCAAGTCACCTTTATTTATATAGCGCTTTTTACAATGCAGACTGTGTCAAAGTAGCTTTACAGTGATAATTTTGATAAATAATTAATTTAAATTAATTTTGGCTGCACAGCAGCTCTTAAAGAAAATGGTATCATTGTCCAGCTTAACCATATTTAGTATTAATTCATTCCGTTGGAAAAATCAATAGTTAATAATTTAGTTAATTTATCTATATCAGCACTGGAGTAAATGTCATCGTCCAGCTCAGTTCAGTTCGCATACAAGGGTGTCGATTCAGGCAGTTAAAAAAAAAAGAAAGAAAAGAAACATTGAACATCAAGTGTCAAGTGTCCCCAACCCCCAACTAAGCAAGCCAAAGGAACCCAAACTCCAACAGGTGACAAACAGGTGATAAATTGGAGAAAAAAACGTGGGAGAAACCAGGCTCAGTCAGGGGGCCAGTTCTTCTCTGGCCAACAGTGAATAGTGCGTGATTATGATTGTCATTCATTCAGAACTGCTCTCCTATTTGAAGTTTGGACAAACTGAATCAGTTAAAGGAGGTTCAAATAAGAGCCCTGAGCAGCTTCATCCACAGTGTCCCTATCGACCAAGAGTAGCTCTCTTACTCATTTTTTCTAAATGTGTGATTTATGACACTTGATCACAGAAACACGAGTCACTAATCAGGAATTACTGAAGATCTATACAGCTCCTCTCTCTTTGAATGGGGAAACCATTCAAAAAGGAAATTTATCAACCCCCCGGAGCTGTGTGGAGTATGATTATGATGGATGGATGCACCTTTTTGAGTTTCAAACGGGTGGTTTCCATGCATTGCTATTATAAAGTTTGGGAGCATCATGGTGATTAATATAACTCTGACTGTATTCTTCTGAAAGAATAAAGTCATATACCTATGGCTTGAGTAAATCATGGGGTAATTTTCATTTTAAAGTGAACTAATATTGAGCCGCTCAACCGCCCATTGAAAAAAGATAATTTCAGACAGAGGGGCAGAATGAAGGTAGAAAATAACTGTTTTTCTGCATTATTATTTTTTTTAAACCCTTATTAACATTTTAAGTGAACCTCAAGGAACATAGAATGAAAAATAAAGAATTCATGTAGGTAATCACATCACAGGAGCTGTCCACTGCAAACAGTGCTGAACTATAAGACCAAAACTACAGAGAGAATACCTTTGGTGATTTTAAACCTTTTTAAAATAGTTACTTTCCACACATTTTTCCATTGCTGTAAATCTACCAATTTCTGTTTTTCATTAAATGTTACTATAGTCTACATTTTCTATTTTAGGTTAGGCCTATTGGACCAGACTCTACCCTTTCAAACTGTGATAATCTAACTTAAGCTGTGAAACATAATATGATTATATTATTATTTTTTCTACTATTTATAAATGATAAAAAAAATATGCTTTTTACTATTTACTTATTTATAATTATATTTTTATGTGAAGAAGGTGTGATTTATTCTGGCATTTGGCTTAGAGCTGGGTATGATTTCATTTTCAAGCTTTCGTCACTAACATTATTCTGCAGTAACAGTTTTTACATTTTTTTGGTAGCTTTTATTTTTGCATAAGGCGACTCTTTAAGTTGGCTCTAAGTTTTGGAATATGAAATCCTCCTCGTTTTTTAAACTCCACTCGTCTTCTGGGGCAACTCCAGTGTCGTCGGCAGCAAACTCTTATCTCTGGGCCACAGTTTTTCTGAATGTCCAGCTGTGTTTCTTCTTCTCCTGCTCCGCTTTATTTCCGTACTTCTCGGTCAGTCTTTGGATATATAACTCGCTGTCTGCAAAGACGTCTTTTTTCTCCTCTTTTACTTGTGGCTTCACTCGCGGCACTGCTGCGCCACATCGTGGAGGAAATGGTGCCAAACCCCTGACGACAGAGTTGGGGATGTAGCAATCAGGAGCAACAGGCCAGTGAATCTTAGGGCGGGTTGGCAGCCTTATGTCCGGCAATTTGATCGGTGGACGCGGAGGATGTATTTCTTTCGCCGTTTTCGCCGCCGGGCCCCCTGTCTTCTTTCTGCAGCAGCAGGACCCCCGATGCGACCGCTGCCCATTCGTCTGAGACCTTCTAGTCTGGTCACACTGAACCGCGCATCTGCTAACATCGGACTTCTTGTTTATGTCCAGCATTTTGGTCGGTGGGCGTGAAGTGTTTTTCTCTCTCATCTGATTTTCTCTTGTCATCTTGAGTCGCGTGAAGAGCAGCAAATGAATATTCGCGAGCTTCGTCCGTAAAAAAACAAATATAGGCTACGTAGCCTGCGATCTTTGAAAGTAAACAAAGCGTTTAAAATACAATGCTGCTCTGCTGCAGAACACAAATGACCATTAAGTGTAACCAAAGTCTCTTTAAAGCCGGGGACACACCTAACGATTGTAAGGCCGATTATGAGTGTAATTTGATACACGACTGATCGTCCAATCGCGGAGTCAGAGCATCTTCAGTGGTGTTTAAGTTGGTGCTTAAAATCGCAGTGTGCTCTCTAACGATTCTAGTCTTAGAATTTTTAGAAACATCATTGCCAGTCCTCCTCACAAAGATTCTTCTCAAATTTGATAATTCCCACTTCTGGGTGATTACAGCAAATCATTCAAGTTTCAAAGGAAAGTCTTTTTACTAGCGCTGAGAGCACGTGAAGGCAGCATAATATTTGGACCGGACGTCTCTGTTTCCTTGGAACTGTGTCAGGCGATTGTAAACAAGCGGCGATGGCGTCAAAAAACGTTTGCCAAAACACATGGACAACCGGTTGGAAGAAAAACGGTTGACTCTGGCAAGAGTACGAATACAACATTCTTCGAAGGAATAACGATTAAATTAAGGAAAGAAGCTGGGCTGCTATTGCGGAAGCTTTGAACGTTCAGGTACAGACCGGAATCATAGACGGGATTGGGCAGTGTCCTGGGGCACCAGCCAATGGGGGGCAAATGATAAAGATAATGACTAACGTTAACTTTTTTAATGTTTTGTATGTATATTATTTATCTGGAAAGATACGGATACAAAATTAACTTAATGATACATAAACAGAGAGAATTAAAGAGCCCTGCCCCTTTGAGCGAAAGTGAAAGTGCCCTTTGAGGTCTTGTGGTAAAATTTACTTCTGTGGTAATTTAATGGTCTGTACGTGCCGTTTCAATCAACAAGCTTCATTGAGGATTGCAGCTTATCGTTGCTTAAAACGGCGAACCACCGGAGTGCAAGCTTAAAAATAGATTAATTTACCAAAGTTTACTCACCTCAAATTCTCTCTGTTGAAAACAAAGTGTGCGTTTTCCTCTTTTTTTTTGTTATTTTCCGACAAATATAGCTGCAAGAAGAGCGCCAGCTAATCCATTTTCAAGCGCACAGTGTGTTGCTTAGCAGACGTAAACTTTGTGTTCTTCTCCGACTGTCAACGATTAAAATCGCT
Organism: Megalobrama amblycephala; assembly: GCF_018812025.1. Classification (NCBI taxonomy): domain Eukaryota; kingdom Metazoa; phylum Chordata; class Actinopteri; order Cypriniformes; family Xenocyprididae; genus Megalobrama; species Megalobrama amblycephala. Next base: position 9,807,658 of record NC_063061.1, read on the forward strand.
CCAGTTGAAGGAAACAATCGTATGTGTGTTCTGTTCTTTAGAATGTTTCGCTAATCGAGGTGTGTCGGCTTAGCATTTTCACTCGGCGGCCACTTTGAAACGCCTCTCGTGGCTGGGCATTCTCTCTTTGAACATCAAATTCTCCAAAACTGTTCGCCCTTACGATTAAATTTAATATTTGAAATCACCAATGAAATCTAACAACAACCGTCATAAATTTAGTTTCTACGCGAATCATGACAAAAAAATTTACTAGATCAGTAATGCGGCGAGACCTAAATGGCTCTTTCGGAGGCGAGCATTTAGGTGATTCTAGGCGGGACGCGAAGACTTTCCAGTCCGATTGGCTCTTATTTAGAAGGCGGGAACTTTCTCCCATTCAAAACAATACGAGTCTTGTGTCATTCTATACATGGGTTTCAAAGACGTCACTTCCGCTATGCCCGCCGCCATATTTGGGACCAGTCACAGCTGCGCGTCCTGTTTAAGTCTATGGTGACAGCAGCTACAAATACCAGAGGAAGGCCAACAAAACTCTCTCAGAAGGTTCACAACAAGTTTACAATATATCTGGGATATGTGGTGCTGTTAGCCGTTTCAACAGTCGTCAGAACTACAAATTTATTTGATTTATTTGAAAATATTGTGAATTCTAGTTGCTGTGTTTCGGCGTGTTGTTACAGGATGAACAAATTCACGACACCAGCTGACTACATTACTTAGTTCAAGTATGCGTGCATGATTTTGTGCAAATATAAGTTGTAATTTTATGTATATCTTGTATAAATATATATGAATTACCATATATAGGATGTGTCCCGTTGAGTTAATTAACCTTCTAGCAAAGCGCTTCAGTTTACGGGTGTTCATTCAGTGCGCGCAGCTCAAATAATACTGTTATCAAAATGAGATGATTTGAGAAAAAAAATCTGTTATTGTTCATGATCCTTATTATTAATCAAACTATGTGTTGATGAAAATAATACTAGAACAATATAAGAGCTAGTTATTCAAAATAATGCATTCATTTTCTAAAAGAAATATTAAAGTTTTAATATTACTGTGTAGTAACGTTAAACATTTTAATGACTTAATCATTGCTGTTTGAGCTGCGCACGCTGAAGCTGAAGATAATAAAAAACCCATAAACTGAAAGTTAATTAACTCATCGGAACACATCCTATATAAAATAATCCAGATATTAGTAAAATAAAAATATTACAACTAGCATTTGCACAAAATCACGCACAGATGAACTTGAAGTAACGTCATTGAAACCCCGAAACACAGCAAATAAGCCCAAATAATTCACAACGTTATTTTACAAATATATACGATTATAATATCATGTATAAGAAGAAGACAGTCCCAATCATATTAATGTTTTGTCTTACTTTTTGAGCGCTCGCGCTGAAGCTATAGATGATCATCAGCTCTGTGGGTTATTTACCTCAACGAAACACATCCTTTATGAGAATAATCAGATATTTATACTTAATAAAATTAATAAGTTTTATCTGTACAAAATGACGCGAATGCACAAGTGAAGTTTGAACAAGTTATGTAATCAATGTAATCAAACTCAGTCGACGCGCTCTTACCACAACAACACGCTGAAACAACAACACAGAGAATTCACAACATTTTATTACAATAGTGTTCTCGTTATAATGTTATGTAAATGACAGTCCCAGCAGTTATTAATGTTGTGCATTGCTGTTTGGCTGCCAGTGGTGTGGTCCCTTCTAAATGAAGCCAATAATTCTGCCGATCTAACTACTTTGGGATCAAATAAATTTGTAGTTCTGACGACTGTTGAAACGGCTAACATCACCACATATCCAAGATATATTATAAACTTGTTGTGAACCTTCTGAGAGTGTTTCGTTGGCCTTCCTCTGGTAATTGTAGCTGCTGTCACCATAGACTTTAACAGGGCGCGCAGCTGTGACCGGTCCCAAATATGGCGGCGATAGAATACAGTGACGTCACATGAAACCCATGTATAGTCTTTGGTGTAACAAACAAAGTATTTATCATGAAGTAGCTACTTTAACCCCTTAAAGGATTAGTTCACTTCAAAATGAAAACTACCCCAAGCTTTACTCACTCTCAAGCCATCCTAGGTGTATATGACTTTCCTCTTTCTGATTAACATAATCGGAGTTATATTAATAAATATCCTGACGCATCCAAGCTTTATAATGGCAGTGAACGGGACCAATGAGTAACGTTAGCCTATGACCTGAAGACAGTGCATCCATCATCTTAAATGTAACGTTACTCCACACGGCTCCAGGGGGTAAATAAAGGCCTTCTGAAGCAAAGTGATGCATATATGTAAGAAAAATATTTAACAAGTTATAAAGTAAAATATCTAGCTTTTCTGTATTCAACTTGGGAAGAAAGCGTAACTGACAACGCGTCAGTTGAATATGGAAGGTGTAGGACATAGCATAAGCATTTTGAACTGTGAGAGATGTTACACTTTCTTCCTAAGTTGAATATAGGCGGTCTGGTGGAAGCTAGATATTTTACTAGATATTTAACTTGTTAAATATGGATATTTTCTTACACAAATGCATCACTTATCCCCCCAGAGCTGTGTGTTTATGATGGATGGATGCACTTTCTTCAGCTTCATACTTGTTGGTATCGCTCACTGCCATTATAAAGCTTGGATATATCAGGATATTTATTAATATAGCTCTGATTGTGTTCATCAGAAAGAAGAAAGTCATATACACCTAGGATGGCTTGAAGGTGAGTAAATCTTCTTGGGGTGATTTTCATTTTAAAGTGAACGAGTCCTTTAACTGTCACCTTCCTGCCAAAGGGACGTTTGGCGCTGTTTATATTTATTGCCTTTTTTTTCTTTTTTCTTTTTTGTATCACATATTTTAGTAATCATCATGAATTAGGTATCATTCAAAAGCTTAAAAATTCATCCTGTGTAAACCATTTTGAAATTGGGCATTGCTTTACCATCCTTTTAGCGGCCCCTCCCCCTAGTTGGTGTTGTCATGTTTTATTTTACAAAATGTATTTATATACTTTATAGTCAAAACGAAAAGGTCTAAATCTCCATATTTGGCGTCTGTTTTGTGATAGGAGTGATATTTAGACATAAATTTATTTAATTGTTACAGGAGAATGCATAAAAAAAATTCAGTGGAATGTGGATGACACCAGGTGGCTATTTTTGGTACAACGCAAACAAAATCTTATGGGAACTTCAATTTTTGTGATATCAGCTTCAAATTTGGATCACAACTTGGTTAGACATATGGGTTTGATTTTATATAAATCTTAGAGAAAAAATTATTTTGTAAAATATATGTTTTATATAAAAATTTTTTTTTTTTAGTACAAGTACATTTGATTTACAGTCAATTTAAACTTGTATAACTTTTTCATACTTTAATTTTAATTTTAAGTCCAACAATCTGCTGAGTGTCTTCTTTAAAACAAGACCAAACAAAGGAGTTAAATAACAATAATAAAAAAAAAAACAATACAAAAATAATATCAGAAAGATATTCAGTTCTGCTGTTGTTCATATACCAGTAGTGATGTTATACAATGAGGATGTTGCCATGTTGCCAGAAATAGAGTCATCAGTGTCCTAATGTGTAGCCAGGGTCCTTACTGTCCTTACCAGTGCCCCAATTTGTGTACATGATATACTGATTCATGACCTCGTAAGATAGGGAGCTGATTGAGACGCACCTGAAATCTGTTAATGTCCAGTTTGAGCAACAGTTCTCTAATTATCTAGGCTGATTAATTAATAAATAAGCTAAAAAAAAATGTAGGCTAAACCCAGAATCCCCCATTCGAAGAGAGACACTGGACTGTGAGGATTTTAATATTCTTAATGTATGCTGCATTACCAGTAAGTAATAATATCAGACAGACAAACATGAGTCAAAAGTTAATTAACATAAGCCCTTTTTGATCTAAATGGTCCACTTTATTATTATTCTACAACATGGAGAAAGAATCTGTGGGACAAATGCAAGAGACAAGTGTTTGGGACATGTGTATGACTCCAGTCCCAAGTCTGATTGGTGTCTTGGGTGCTCCATAAAAGGAAAGAGTAAAACAGGCTCCTGGGAAGAAAAGAAACGCCACAGTGTCAATACAGAAGAGCTGAAGAACACCATCATCGTGAAAGATCAGAGGATGACTGTGAAGGAATGAGAGTTTTGGAGGTATTGCTGTAGATTTGGAAAGTTTCAATACAGAGACAGGTGAGTTAGCTGGGCCAAACCTCTGACCTCACAGTGTTTCATTGTTGGACTTTGGAACTAGAACATGTTTTAGATGCATCGGTTATTGTAATATAATGTCAATGTCTTATTTTATTTCTCTTTCCCAGATATTGTCTGTATTTCTTGGGCCGATCAGGCTGGTGAGTGAGATATTCTGTCCTCGGCTAAACTTAGTCTCGACAATAGTCACTGTCATGGTGGTGTACAATTACAACACAGTGAGCAGTTGGTGTGAGAAGTAACTATATATAGGTTCATGTAATGACCACAGTGCTGACAAGAAGGTTAATATACAAAAACAAGCTTGAAAAGAATTACAAGAAAATTACAAAAAAGCTACAGATATATTTACTGAAACTACTAAAATTAATCTTAAATGAAATATTGTTTTATATTTGACATCTAATTTTTTATTTGCTTGTGCTTTTGGAGGTTGTTCTCGTCTCAGATCCATGAGCCCCTTCTTTTCATGTTGCCATGGGCAACTACAACGCCGCACTTGTTGCTGGTAAGACATCTTCCCTTTATCTATATTCATCTACCAAATACACAAGAGTCCTGATGTATTTTAACTGCATTTCAAACTTTTAAAATAAGATTATCTTTCATGTATTTCACTATACTGTGCTTGGTATATAAAATCATATTGTATTTGCAATGTTTATCCTTTTTTATTATTTATATCATAACATATTGAATATAATTTTTCATAAATTATAGTTTTGGCCCATGGTGCTGTATTTTGCCTCTGAACTGTGTGCCTGTTATTTTCCACATTTTGCGTCTCGTCATCACAGATGTTGAAGAATTCAAGTCCATTGTGTCAACTCTAGAGAACCAGCGTATTCTGTCTGAACACAACAGACTGGAGAACACACTCTCAGTTTATCATGTCAGTAAGTGAATTATTAGATATTAAATTACTGCATGATCAAGCCATGGCATTTGAGTCATCATACATTTAAAATTTTAGAGGAAAAATACATTACATAAAGTTTTGTATTTACCAATGACAACCACACCTCTTGTAGGTCCACATAAGATCATTTCACTGTCACTCCTGGGAATGTGTAGACAGAATGTTTGTCACGTTTTGACACAGAGTCTGTGTCAGGATGTCCTTGAGTTATATTTAACTTTTCAGTGTACAACTCAGTACATTGCAATGACTAATAGTGTACAACAGTGGTTCCTTAACTTTTTAGAGTGGCGTAACCCCTGTGGCATTTAACATCCTTCTGCGAAACCTCTCTTTTCTACTTAGACTGCAGTCACACCTTTTCCATTAAGAGACAATATTTGCCCCTTTAAATTGATTTTCCATTGCATTTTTTTTACCTTTATAAATACTTTTATAAAATAAATAATGTTTTAAATAAAAATGTTAAATAGAGAAATAGGCAATGATTGTAAAAAAACAGTGATACTTATAAATATTAAACTAAAACCGCCAGTAGGTGGCGGTAAATCACTGTCTTAAAGGATTAGTTCACTTTCCTGATGATTTACTCACCTCCATGTCATCCAAGAGGTTTATGTCTTTCTTTCTTCAGTCGAAAAGAAATTAAGGTTTTCGAGGAAAACATTCCAGGATTAAACTACATATAGTGCACTACCAACTGGTTGAAGGTCCAAATCGCAGTTTCAATTAGGGCTGAATTGAAGATCGCCATCACCTGCTTTCAAATGAAGTGGCATTTAATAGACAGAGCCGTAGGTCACTGACAAGCCATGCAATATCGCGTTCATATCGCAGATGAATCGCCTTCGATACTGAACGCGATATTGCGTGGCTTGTCAGTGAACTACGGCTCTGTCCATTAAATGCCGCTCCATTTGAAAGCAGGTGATGGCGATTTAGCGGTAATCAGGGAACCGGCTTTACTGACGAAATGCGCGTGACAATCTCATGCGATATATCGTGCAGCCCTAGTTTCAATGCAGCTTCAAAGGGCTCTACACGATCCCAGCCAAGGAATAAGGGTCTTGTCTAGCGAAATGATCACGTTGGAAAGGTCACACGTGATGTAGGCAGAAGTACCGAGCAAGTGTTTACAAAGTCAAATGTACAAAGACCAAGTCAAACAGACTTTAGAAAAAAGGGGAAAACAACAATGTCAGAGTTTTTCGCCCTACCTTGGTACTTCCGCCTACGTCACGTATAACCTTTCCAACTTGATTTTGAATGTGTGGCGCATCGCAGAGCTGTGCAAGATGGGCGTTTGTGGTTAAAAAGTATATCAATTTTATTTATTTTTAGAAACTGGCTGATTGTTTCGCTAGATAAGACCCTTATTCCTTGTCTGGGATCATGTAGAGCCCTTTGAAGCTGCACTGAAACTGCTGTTTGGACCTTTAGCCCATTGGTAACTGTTGAAGTCCACTATACAGTATGGAGAAAAATCCTGGAATGTTTTCCTCAAAAACATTAAAGGGATAGTTCACCCAAAAATGAAAATTTGATGTTTATCTGCTTACCCCCAGCGCATCCAAGATGTAGGTGACTATGTTTCTTCAGTAGAACACAAATGATGATTTTTAACTCCAACTGTTGCCGTCTGTCAGTGGTATAATGCAAGTCAGCGGGAACTTGGACTATAAGAGTAAATAAAACACGACAGACAAATCCAAATTAAACCCTGCAGCTCGTGACGACACATTGATGTCTTAAGACATGAAATGATTGGTTTGTGCGAGAAACCGAACAGTATTTATATAATTTTTTACCTCTAATACACCACTATGTCCAACGGCATTCATCACTCGATTCGTGAGGTCTGATCGCGCTCTGACAACAGCAGTGATGTCTCGAGCATACTTCAATGAGAGCTAGACATCACTTCCGCTGTCAGAGTGCGATCAGACCTCACGAATTGAGTGATGAATGCCCGCTAACTTGCATTATACCACTGACAGACGGCAGCGGTTGGAGTTAAAAATCATCATTTGTGTTCTACTGAAGAAACAAAGTCACTTACATCTTGGATGCGCTGGGGGTAAGCAGATAAACATCAAATTTTCATTTTTGGGTGAACTGGCCCTTTAATTTCTTTTCGACTGAAGAAAGAAAGACATGAACATCTTGGGTGACATGTTAATTATCAGGAAATTTTCATTCTGAAGTGAACTAATCCTTTAATGTGTGAGTCATTGAGTCATTAATTTATTCAGTAACGAAGCAAGTGGCTGTATTTATGAATGGGTTGAATCATTGACTCTCAAGATTTGTTCAAAGCCGCTAATTCGTTCACAAAACACCGCTGTGTGTTGCAGTATTGCTGTGGCTTTCGTTGGAACTATTATTTTGTTGCAAAATAGAGCAAACCATAGTGTGTTTAAAATGTACATCACTTAATAGAGAGTTTGAGTCTTAAAGGGATAGTTCACCCAGAAATGAAAATATTATGTTTATCTGCTTACCCCCAGCGCATCCAAGATGTAGGTGACTTTGTTTCTTCAGTAGAACACAAATGATGATTTTTTTAACTCCAACCGTTACAGTCTGTCAGTCTTATAATGCGAGTGAATGGGAACTCGAACAATAAGAGTCGAAAAACTTGCATAGACAAATCCAAATCAAACCCTGCGGCTTGTGACGACATATTGATGTCCTAAGACACGAAACGATCGGTTTGTGCAAGAAAACGAACAGTATTTATTTTACCTCTAAAACACCACTATGTCCAACTGCGTTCAGCACTCGCTTAGTGAGGTCTGATCACAATCTGACAACGGCAGTGATGTCTCGTGCTTATACTTCAATGAGTGCTAGGCATTACTTCCGTTGTCAGAGCGCGATCAGACCTCACTAAGCGAATGCTGAACGCAGTTGGACATAGTGGTGTTTTAGAGGTAAAAAATGATATAAATACTGTTCGTTTGGATTTGTCTATGCAAGTTTTTTCCGAATCTTATTGTTCGAGTTCCCATTCACTTGCATTATAAGACTGACAGACTGCAATGGTTGGAGTTAAAAACCATCATTTGTGTTCTACTGAAGAAACAAAGTCACCTACATCTTGGATGTGCTGGGGGTAAGCAGATAAACATCAAATTTTCATTTTTGGGTGAACTATTCCTTTAAATCGATCTCTGTGCACAGTCTGTGTCTACAGGCTATTTGTTCTTCATTCTTTTTCATTGTCGAGAACTGCAGTAATGTAGCATGATTTACTAAGGCAGCATACTTTGCATATATGCATGCTGCTTGTGTGGATGCAGTCAGTTTTGACTGCAAAAGATGAGGTCATTTGACTGGATGTCGTGTATTTGACCTTTTACAACATTTTGCCTGATAGAAATACATGCTCAGATTTAATGTTATTTTAAGGTGGGATCAAAATTAAATGAATGGCAAAACTCAGCATTTTATTTGCCAACCCCCAGGGGTTCGCCCCAGTTTGGAACCACTGGTGTACAAATAAGTATGGATGAACACTGATAATTCCATAATTAAACAGTATTTACTGCTAAATTAATTTACAGTATTTCTGGAATAAAATTTTGTTGTTGTCTTTGTAGGATGAAACCATATGAGAAGATATTTTTATATATTTTAGAACCTTTAGAGAATAAAATCTCATCCTTTCTAAAGATATTGAGTGTTTTGTACTTATTACTGTTCCCTTTGCAGGCTGTCGAGGAACAAGCAGGACAGGAAATGAATGAAGTGAATCAGGAACCAGACTTGCTGGCCCTCAAGTTTCTTTACAGTAACACAGATGAACCCGAAGACTCCAAAGTAAGTTTGTTTAAAAAAATCTGTCTGAATGCTGTTTATTATTATTACTATTTATTATTTTTTAAAATTATTTATGATTATTTTCCCTACCCAAAAATTTTCTAATATCAAATTATGAATTTGCTAATGTACTTATCTATTTAGTTGTGAATGCAGTGCACTTGCAGAGAGAGCCTGCCCACACGCTCTTCTGATTGGCTGTGATTTTTGATTAATTTTGTCGAGTCTGGTTTGTACGCATAAATTGCTTACTGCTGGAAATCTTATCTCATCGCATCTGGTTAGGACGTAAACCCCCGTTTGGGAAGCCCTGCCTTATCCTTTTCTAAAAATTTAGGAAATGTGTACACTAAAATAGATCTTAAGCATTCAAAACTGGATTTTTTTGCTCAGTCCTCAGCTTCAGGGGCCCTGTTATGCTTTTGGGACCTCTGGCAATATAAGACCCCTAGAGGACAAACTGCTCACATCTGAAATGAAAAGATTAGGATTGTTCCTTCAATTTTTTTAGGAGCCCGTCAGCAACTGTACCTCTGCTCCTGCACCAGTGGTTTCCTCTTCTTCTTCTTCTGGCACAGCAAACACGACCTCGCTCCCTGCATATCTCTCGGCATTATTAGCAGCTAAACCCCGACCGGCCCTGCAGGGCCCCGCCACCTTGGAGCAGATGAGAGCAGAGCTCCGAGATCTTCGAGATGAACTGGATACGCTGAAGACTCAGCAGAAGTTAGTGCAATATGGATGTATGTTAACTAAATAAAAATGTTGGGATTCTTAGCTTTATATTTCTGTAAATGTAATGGCATTGTGTTTCAGAAAAGAGATCAGACTGCTCATGAACGAACTGGATGAAGAAAAGAAGATGCGTTTGTCACTGCAAGTAAGTCAAGTCAAGAGCCACAGATGTTAAAGGGATAAAATTGAAAATTTGATGTTTATCTGCTTACCCCCAGGGCATCCAAGATGTAGGTGACTTTGTTTCTTCAGTAGAACACAAATTATGATTTTTAACTCCAACCGTTGCCGTCAGTCAGTCAAATAATGCATGTCAATGGGAACACAATCAATACGAGTCGAAAAAACGTGCATAGACAAATCCAAATTAAACCCTGCGGCTTGTGACGACACATTGATGTCCTAAGACACGAAACGATCGGTTTGTGCGAGAAACCGAACAGTATTTATATCATTTTTTACCTCTAAAACACCACTATATCCAACTGCATTCAGCACTCGGTTAGTGAGGTCTGATCGCGCTCTGACAACGGCAGTGATGTCTAGCACTCATTGAAGTATATGCGCGAGACATCACTGCCAACCACAATGAGCTTCTTCTGGGTTGGTGACATCACTAACCCTAAAATTTACATAAACCCCGCCCCCGAGAACACACAACAAAGGGGTGAGGCCATGTTATTGCAATACAGTAAGTAACACAAATGCAATAGCATGTCATTAAAGCAAGATGACAACATAAGTTACAACCATATTTAAACAAAACTGTATCTGTAGGCATCTTACAACAGTTTCCACATGAGCGATTTATAGATTATCATGACAGAATATGCTTATCAATGACTTTAAGATAGTTAACTCCACATCAGCTACATTCATCAACTAACCATTCAGAAACATCCTGTTGCATTATGCATGTTGTCACTTCTTCTTGAGTCTCTCCATCATTGTCTGGCTCCGCTTTGAACATAAAAGGCTGAACAGTTTCTGGCTATTTCAGTGAGGTAATCGGCGCTGCTAACACTAGCTCTTGGAACCCCGCCCTCTTCTTGGGATCAGCAGCTCATTTGCATTTAAAGAGACACACACAAAAACGGAATGCTTTTGCTCACCCTCAAAAAGTGACAAATTTAACATAAAAAAATATCTGTAGAGTATTTTGAGCTAAAACTTCACATACACACTCTGGGGACATCAGAGACTTATTTTACATCTTGTAAAAGTGGCATTATATGACCCTTTTAATGTCAGCTTGCTTATTTTGCTCAAGATAATGATTTATTAAAGGGTTAGTTCACCCAAAAATGAAAATAATGTAATTAATTACTTACCCTTATGCCGTTTCACACCGTAAGACCTTCGTTAATCTTCAGAACACAAATTAAGGTATTTTTGTTGAAATCCGATGGCTCAGTGAGGCCTCCATAGCCAGCAATGACATTTCCTCTCTCAAGATCCATTAATGTACTAAAAACATATTTAAATCAGTTCATGTGAGTACAGTGGTTCAATATTAATATTATAAAGTGATGAGAATATTTTTGGTGTGCCAAAAAAACAAAATAATGACTTATTTAGTGATGGCCGATTTCAAAACACTGCTTCATTAAGCTTCGTAGCGTTATGAATCTTTTGTGTCAAATCATAATTCAGACCGCTGATTCGACACAAAAGATTCATAACGCTCCGAAGCTTCATGAAGCAGTGTTTTGAAATCGGCCATCACTAAATAAGTCGTTATTTTGGGTTTTTTTGGCACACCAAAAATATTCTTGTCGCTTTATAATATTAATATTGAACCACTGTACTCACATGAACTGATTTAAATATGTTTTTAGTACATTAATGGATCTTGAGAGAGGAAATGTCATTGCTGGCTATGCAGGCCTCACGGAGCCATCGGATTTCAACAAAAATATGTTAATTTGCATTCCAAAGATTAATAAAGCTCTTACAGGTGTGGAACGGCATGAGGGTGAGTAATAAATGACAGAATTTTCATTTTTGGGTGAACTAACCTTTTAAGTCCACATGTCATAAAAACAAGAGACTATGCTTCTTCGAGAGCTGTCGTTCTAAACCACAAGTTTGCGATGCAGTTTCCGAATGTTCGTTTGAACGATGGTTTCGGGAAACACCAAATCGTTGAACTATGTTAGTAATGATGGAACTTCAGATGTTAGTTGGCTAATGATGCTTTTGGGAAACGCACACCAGAGCGTTACTGACAGACTGGGAATAGAGGAGTGTCAAATATGTGAAAAATGTGGGGTTTTTTTTTACATTTAAGCATAAAAACCTATTCTAATAGATCCCAAAAACAAAATTAAGACTCTAACATGAAGGTTGGTGATAATTTGACAGTATATATATCACTGACTCACACTTGTGCTCTGTTTCACTTCAGATCGAAGTAGAACGCCTTAAGAAACACATGTCCAAGTGAACCAACTCTGAGGTCCATCACCTGGTCAAAGCGGTCAAACCACACCGATACGCCACCGTGAGTCGGAATCGGCAAACTCAAAGAGTGGAAATGAAAAACTTTCAGAGACTGAGGAAGAACTCTTGAGAATTTATATCAAGATTCATTGTGAAAACATATTGTGTTAGTGCTTTATACATGGGTGATATAAAAGAATGTTTTGGGTTTTAAACCCCTGAAGATGACGGGAAAGAGACTATCTATATAGTTTCAATCAATTCAAATCAGTACATTACAGAATGATGTTAGATCTTTAATTTAATTCTTTATATATAACAAAGTCTTCCCATTTTGTGCAGAAGATTCTAAAGTTTAAGAATAGTGTTCAGTAGTTTGGAGTCAATAAGATTTTTTTATGTTTCTGAAAGAAGTCTCTTATACTCAAATATGCTCTCAACTTATACTCTCTTATAAGGATGCATTTATTTTAATAAAAAAATCATTATATTGTGAAATATTATTACAATTTAAAAATGTTTTCTATTTTAATGTATTTTAAAATGTAATGTATTCCTGTGATCAAAGCTGAATTTTCAGCATCATTACTCCAGTCTTCAGTGTCACATGATCCTTCAGAAATCATTCTAAGATGATGATTTGCTGCTCAAGAAACTTATATTATTATCAATGTTGAAAAGTATGTTTGTTCAGGAATCTTTGATGAATAGTAAGTAAAAAACAGTATTTTTAGTAACAATGAAAAATATTGATTTGATCAATTAAAAAAAACAAAAAACTTTCATCTTACAAAAGAAAACAATTCTTACTGATCCCGAACATTTGAAAGGTAGTGTATAATGAAATGTATTAAAGGCACAATATTTTTTTTTTTTCACCGTTAGAGGTCACCTATTCAAAATGAAGGTGTAGCTTGATGACACTGAAATTGAGCGTAGAATCATGGGAAATGTCGTCTTCACCTCACAGCCAGTGGAAAAGAATCCCACGGGACTTGGGCAGAAATCATGTTCTAATATCATTATGCCACAGTTCCACTGTATGTGTATTGGAGGTAAAGCAGCGCTGTTTATCATATTAGATACATTTGTGTGTTGAAATTATGTTTGTTATATTACTCTTGGTGTTCGCTCGACAGCTACTATGAGACACACTGCAGTAAGCTAGATTGATATTAGAATATCATATTAATACAGTCAAGAAAACGAGATTCAAACAATAAGACTAAATGTGTTTAGCTATATAACAATGATTAGTTTCCTGTTTATAAATGTATCCAAACAGTTGTTCTCATCTAATAAAACACATAATATATTAAAGCGTCTGTGGTGTTTCCATGGTTTCTACAAAATAAAACCAGAAATCGAGGGTAACGTGGGTATGATGTCACTGATAGGTGACGCACGGACACAGTTAAAATCGCTTATTTCTCTGGATTTAAACATTCTTGGAAACATCTGGGATAATGTAAGTACACAAGTCAACAAAATATAAAACACTGTTCTAGTGGTTTTTGGATATTTTAATCCAAAAATCTTACATATTGTGCCTTTAACATTGCTGTTATATTTACAGGTATGGGCATATCATGATTTCATGTTTTATATGCAGTGAGCAGAAAGTCAAGAAGTGAAGCATATGATGTAAAATCCTGCAAGAAAAGGTACTAGATTGTAAGTTAAAACACAGAAAACTAAAGTAATACCATAAATACTGTGACTGATATAAAGAGGCAAAAACAAGAAAAATATATATTTACAAAAATATTTATTTATATTACATAAAAACAAAGTATAGCTGTACCTTCATGAAGAGAATACAACAATAATCAGTACATTTTAATTTTGAAGGGACAAACCCTGAAAGACAACATGTTGACAAAAAAACAACTTCAGATCATGTTAAGTTAAAGACTACAAACAACAGCTATGGCAGTAACTGACTTAAAGAGGCAGTGGTCTTGTGACAGGAATGTGCTCGTTTAGGAGAGTCTGGATCAAAAGTTTGAGTCTTCACAAGGAATTGGTCTGAACGTCACATCTGTATTTTTCTCCAGCAGAAGATCATAGCGACACAGAGGCCTGTTGAAAAGCATAGCAAATATTTAGTTGAATGAACCATTTGTTTTATGGCTGTCAATTGTACACTGGTTTTGTCTGTATTCTGTTTGAGACGTGTATTGACAAGCATGATTTAATCTTCACATCTAAAGAATTCATGTGAATAAAATGCTCCGTTTTGAGAGTACTGCTGATTTAATTCATATTGGCAATGAAAGTTTGAATCTAGCCTGTGGCATCAAACACGGGATTGGGAAATGTCAATGATGAACATTTCGGGATGCAAGAACCATTTACACTACCATTCAAAAGTTTGGTGTCTGTAATACTTTTTAATGTTTTTAAAAGAAGTCTCTTCTGCTCACCAAAGCTTCATTTATTTGATGATGAAAACAGTAATATTGTGAAATATTATCATTTAAAAGAACTGTTTTCTATTTGAATATATTGTAAAATGTAATTTATTCCTGTGATCAAAGCTGAATTTTCAGCATCATTACTCCAGTCTTCAGTGTCACACGATCCTTCAGAAATCATTCTAATTTGGTGATTTGCTGCTCAAGAAACATTTATTATTATCATCATCATCAATGTTGAAAACAGCTGTGCTGCTTAATATTTTTGTGGAAACCATGATAATGTTTGTCAGGATTCTTTAATAAATAGAAAGTTCAAAAGAGCAGCATTTATTTTAAATAGAAATATTTGTAACATTATAAATGAATTTACTGTCACTTTTCATCAGTTTAATGCATAATTGCTTAGTGGAAGTATTCATTTATTTTACAAAAAGCGAATCAAAAGCGTTTCTTTTTCGTTTTTTTTTTTTTTGCAAATAACTAAAGTTTCAGTTTGTTCCTCACATAGACCTATCATCGGGTCTGGAACTCTTGGAATATAGATCAGGTTCAGTCCCTGTTCATAATCAGAATTTTAGATTAACTCCTTCCTTTAAATAAAAATAAATACAATTATTGAGATGCACTCTTCTAAAAGCAGTGCTGCGTCCCAATTCACATACTATCCATCCTAAATAGTTTTCGAAAATAGAATTAGTTTGTCCCAAATCATAGTATGTTGAAATGAGTATTCCAAACATACCCAGATGGTCTGCTTTTTCCGGTTAGAATCCAAAGTGCAGATCCCTGCACACTCTTAACAGCTAATATTGCCCACAACCCATTGCGCTGTGGACGGGGATTTGATTAGAACTACAAACACGAATAAAAAGTATAAAAAAAAAAATACAAACATGACGGATGTGCGAGACCGACGGTTAAGCAGAACGGTTAAGATAAAGGGGTTTGAGTGATAAATAATCAATATCTAACCTGATGAAAAAAAATATTTATTAAATGTTATCCACACTTGAAATGAAAAGTACAATGAAAGTACAATTACTTTTTAGTTCAATGAAATGACCATGAATGCCAATAAAGAACCCTAATTTTTAAGAGTGTCCAAAATGCAAAGCGAATTTTACGAACACACCTGAGGTTGTTCTGTAGAGGAGTGAGGCGTATGTGCAGCACCCGTAGTTTCTTGCGTGGCCGGAGTCCTTTTGCTGGACAGAACTTCAGTGTGATCTCTTTAACAGGCTGGATGTCTCTGTCAAACTGAGCAAGAACGCTGGTCTCCACATACCTCTCAAACTTTAAGGATTTACTGGAAAAGGGATGAGAAACATTAGCATAAGCCCAAATAATGAATCTGGAGCTACTCTTTAATAAAGATACATGTCAGATATGAGACTTTCATGGACTTACTGGTTGAGTTCAACTTGTGTCTCTTCCTTTCCGTTATGTAATTTAATTGTTAAATATCCCCAGTGCAATTTCTGGTTCCATGTGACAATATCAACCTTGTAACCAAACTCTGATGGAGTGAAACATTTAATAATTAGAGTCTGTTTTACAGAACAACTGAAATGCAAAATTCTTATTAAAAATACTTAAAAGTTTTTTTTAAATAATTACCATTTAGTAATGCTTTTTTTTAAAAAAAAGGTGTCTCTTATGCTCACCAAGGCTGCAATTATTTGACCAAAAACACAGTAAAACACTAATATTGTTAGTATTACTAATTGATATTATTATTACAGTTTAAAAGAACTTATTACAGATCCTTCAGATATCATTATTTTATGCTGATTTGTTTTTTTAATGATTCTTTGATGAATAGAAAATTCAAAAGAAATTTGTGACATTATAAATGTCTTTGTCAATTTTGCTCAGATTAATTAATCTTTGCTGAATATTTTTGTTGTTATTATTGTTGTTGTTTTTTAATCTTACTTAACCAAACTTTTGAATGGTAGAGTATCACTGTTTCCACAACAATATTTAGCAGCTGTTTTCAACGTTGATACTAATAAGAAATGTTTCTTGAGCAGCAAATCGGCATATTAGAATGATTTCTGAAGGATCATGTGACACTGAAGACTGGAGTGATATTGAAAAATCAGCTTTGCATCACAGGAATAAATTATTTTAAAAAATATATTCAAATAGAAAACATTAATTGTAATATTATTTTAAAAATATTACTGTTTTACTCCATATTTGATCCAATAAATGCAGTCTTAAAACATTTTTAAAAAATCATAATTATTCCACATTTTTGACTGGTAGTGTATATCATACTGTATGACTAAAACAAAAAAATAATATTAACATGGACCATATAAGAAAGACTATATGGAATATACTATATGATACTTATAAAAATGTCACAATACACAACCATTTAAAATGAACTAGTGAAAGTGAGGGGAAAAATCTTAATGCTGATTAACAAATCTGGTCAAAATTGACCATAATAGTTGAATATAATCGAAATGCACTAAAAAGAAGCTCACTGCAGAATGGAGAAGCTTCATTAGTTTGGAAATATGTCCTTGTTTGATTAAGCTGCAGCAGTTGCTCCCTCCAGTGTACAACATCGTAACCTAGGCAAAGTAATGAAATGATGCGTGTCTCAGAACAGGCAATTAATCAAATTAAACTCAGAGTTTACTCAGTGTTTGGAGTTTACCAAAAACAGGACATCTAGCTGACTTAAACATCCCACAATCCATGCACTTCCCATCTAGGAAATCTGTGTAGGATTCACAGGGGTAGGCAGTAATGGGACAGGAGCCGTTCACAGAACTCATGTAGAGAAACACCGACCTCTGATGGTCACACTTGAAATACTGTGATCCTGTGGAAGATTAGAGAGAATTTTGTAAGAAGAATGAGATATTTAGAGAGAAAACACACCAGGTTCCGAAACAAACGCTCCAAATGTGTGAAAACACCCTAGTGCGTATAAAACACTAGACTTCTGCAGCGTATAAATACATACATTGTTACAATACAGGCTGTATAGAGCAACTTATCAAGTATATGTACAATAATTAAATAATATATACTATGTGTTGTGTTGAATTTAGGTCAAGTTAACACGACAACAACACATCAACAGTTAAAAAAATAGCAATGTTAAAGCAGGCTATATTTGACCCTACAAATCACCCGTAGTTTAAGCCAGGGTTGCCAAGTTACCTACATTATTTGTAGCACATCTCTCATCCATTAATGGCAAAGAGCTGTGTACTTGGTTACCTCCAGAGCAAAATATCAGCTGTCAAATTCTGCCCACTTTACCAGGAAATTCAAACAACAAATGGTTTTGATGCTCTCAAATGTGACAGATCGCTGTAGCGCCCCAGTTCAAGCGGAAGTGCAAAATGCTAGTTTTCTTCCACTTTGAGTTATAGCATGAAAAAACATGCATCATAAAGGTATGTTGAAAGATACAGTACAACTTATTGAGAAGTATCATGTCTCATGTAATGTTATAAGTGTTTATAAAAAGTACTTTATGTGCAACTAAGTTTCACACAAACATTTCAGTTTTTATTTGAATGTAATTATATCTGAAAATAAATAGCAACTGAATATAATAGTTTGGGCTCTATTGTTAATTTTAACATCTAATATTACAGTAATGTACCAAATAAGAGGGTTCCCAGTACAGTTTATAGCATTAGTTGGGAGAGAATTTTTTTTTCCCTTCAGAAAATCAAGCTATTGTAATCGGCAGATGTCACTCGGAATATACCATGGTATCCCTGTTCTTAATTGGCCAGCAAACTCGCCTGACCTTAACCCCATAGAAATTTAGTCTCAGTGCATCTCTAATTAAAATATTTTTATATTATTAATACTATATTATTTCGACTAATGTCAGTAGCATCATTATGATTTCATTGCTTACATGTTCATTTGCTTTACATTACAAAATTCAGAGAGGTATAGTTAGTGAGCAAATAAAAAAGGGCATTAAAATCTTGTAAATAAAAAAAAAAAATTATATATATATATATATATATATATATATATATATATATATATATATATATATATATATATATAATAAAATTTACAGTAAGGTTTCCTTTGTTAACTTCATTAGTTAACATGGACTATTAATCTTAGATAATGTTAATTTCTACGTTTACTAATACATTATTAAATTCAAATGCTGTATTTGTTAACATTAGTTCAAGCACTGTGAACATAAACAAACAATGAACCGTTGTATTTCTATTAACTAATGTAACAAATGTTTTGCTCAATGTAAGTTAACTAATGTTAACAAATGAGACCTTTATTGTAAAGTGTTACCAAATTTTTTTAATGAATATTTTCCATTTAGGTTACATTATTAAAATGATATAAAAGCTGACCTGAAAGGATGCTTTTGGGGCATCCTGGTTGGTCTGCTCCACCGTTTGCATAGTAGTCGATGTGACCCAGGAGATTGCGATAACCCAATGCTACAAGACAATGGCAACAATGAATTAACTAGGCCTAGACTTTCTTTTTGTATTATGCATGTGGTGTTTGCATTTGCAAATGTCACCGCCACAATGCAAAACAGCTGTGAGTGGTTGTTAGGGTGTCGCTTCCTGAACCGAATCAAGAGCCACCCTGATGTGAGAGAAAAACGCACCATCCATGTCTGTATGCAAAGCTTCCACAAACTTGGCATCAGTGGGGTCTAGACGTTCACTGGGATCTTTACCATTAAACTCTGGTCCTGCTGGATCCAGCGCTGATTAGAACAGAAGACGCTAATTTATTTAGCTGAACATATCATAATACTTGAAACTCATGATGGCTTAGAGCAGGGGTTCTCAACTCTGGCCCTTGAGGTCTACTTTCCTGCAGTTTTAGCTCCAACCCTGGTCCACCTGCCTATAACTTTCTAGTGCTGCATCCCAATTTCTAGTGCTACGCCCTAAAAAGTATGTACTCTTTTTGTGAAGAGGTGTGTGCAGCAGAAGAGTATACAAGCTTTGGGACATACTATCACATCATAATATTGTGTCTTTAATTGATGCTCTGTCGCATAGATTTTTTTAAATTAATTTTTGTAACTGCCTATTTTGGGGCATCATTAAATATGCGCCGATTCAGGCTGCTTCCCCTTTAAATGCTTGCGCTCCCCGCCCCCGAGCTCGCAACTGTATAATACATTGCATAAAGTTCACCCAGCTAATATAACCCTCAAAATGGATCTTTACAAAATGTTCGTCATGCATCATTTAAGTATAGTATTTATTTGGATGTTTACATTTGATTCTGAATGAGTTTGAGGCTATGCTCCGTGGCTAACGGGCTAAAGCTAACATTACACACTGTTGGAGAGATTTATAAAGAATGAAGTTGTGTTTATGCATTATACAGACTGCAAGTGTTTAAAAATGAAAATAGTAATGACTCGTCTCCGTGAATACAGTAAGAAATGATGGTAACTTTAACCACATTTAACAGTACATTAGCAACATGCTAACGAAAAATTTAGAAAGACAATTTACAAATATCACTAAAAATATCATGATATCATGGATCATGTCAGTTATTATTGCTCCATCTGCCATTTTTCGCTATTGTTCTTGCTTTCTTACCTAGTCTGATGATTCAGCTGTGCACAGATCCAGACGTTAATACTGGCTGCCCTTGTCTAAAGCCCTAAACTTGGGCTGGCATATGCAAATATTGGAGGCGTACATATTAATGATCCTGACTGTTACGTAACAGTCGGTGTTATGTTGAGATTCGCCTGTTCTTCGGAGGTCTTTTAAACAAATGAGATTTACATAAGAAGGAGGAAACAATGGTGTTTGAGACTCACTGCATGTCATTTCCATGTACTGAACTCTTGTTATTCAACTATCCCAAGGTAAATTCAATTGTCAATTCTATGGCACCTTTAATTGAAATATTAAATAAACAAACTCAATCTTTATGGTTAAGTGTTAGTTAACATCAGCACATTAGCATGTGCAAATGTAACTATCAAAGTGCCTAACACAATATACAGTACTTGCATGAATTGTATGCAGTATATATAGCCTTGAAGTTTTGCAGCCCATTTTCGACCTTCGACCTAACTACAGGCACTACTCTTCACCACGATGGTAAAAACTTCAAAAACTTCAAAACT
Organism: Megalobrama amblycephala; assembly: GCF_018812025.1. Taxonomy (NCBI): domain Eukaryota; kingdom Metazoa; phylum Chordata; class Actinopteri; order Cypriniformes; family Xenocyprididae; genus Megalobrama; species Megalobrama amblycephala. The sequence goes on from NC_063061.1 coordinate 9,828,406, forward strand.
TCAACATCACAGAAACACCTTTAAATACCTAAATATCAGCATTAAACAATAACATTAACACATATCCCCCTATATTAATCTTGTGCAAAAACACAAATTTATTCTTCACAGTCTGATGCAAAGCATGCTGGGAGCTAGAAATCTGCTGAAACTCAGTCATTTTAAGTTCTGGTTACTAATATCAGATTTTGAGTTCACATAACTTTTTTCTATTAAGTCCAATGAACTTTCAGTAATATTTGAGTGAAATTAACTCATGTCATTTAATTAGTTTAAAATTTGGTTTTACAGTAGAAACAGATCTTTATAAAAGTTCACATTGTTGTTATAAAAAAATAACATGGATAACAATAAATAAACATTTCTTATCAGGTTAAATGTTTGTCATTAGTCACTCAAACCCTTCATCTAAACCTCTCTACTTAACCGTTGATTGTGCACATCTGCCATGTTTGTAGTTTTTAACACTTTTTATTCATGTTTGTAGTTCTGTACCGAATCCTCCTCCAAAGCGCAATGGGTTGTGGGCAATATTAGCTGTTATAGGGTGCAAAGATCCACACTTCGAAAATCTACCAGAAATAGTAGACCATTCGGAGACTTTTGGCATACCCTTTTCAATATACTATGCTTTGGGACACACTTATTGTAATCTCAACTGCAACACGTAATATGGCGGAATACGTCTCGCCTTCTAAGTAAAAGAGCCAATCGCTGATTGACAAAGTCATTGCTGCACTGCAGCTGCTGTTAGAAGCTCTCCTTGAAACTTTCCTTGAAAGGTACTTTGGTAGTAAGCCTGAAGAACTTGATGAGCTTGTTCAGGTGTGTTTGATTAGGGTTGGAGCTAAACTCTGCAGGAAAGTGGACCTCGAGGGCCAGAGCTGAGAACCCCTGGCTTAAAGGTTTAGAAGGCGAGTTAATGAATCTTACCTGTTATTCTGTCAATTTCACCATTAAAGTTGGCCCCAGTGAATCCTGAAATATGGGCCCCTAGACTGACACCAATCATGTGAATGGAGCTCAGTTTGGCCCCATTGTCCTGTAATGTCAACCATGCACACATGAGTACTTCACACCAGAATATGGGAGAAAGTAACAGAAAATAAAATCTCACAAAAGATGATTCAACTAAATGGGATTCCCATAACTTTTGGTAAAGTCACTATGGAAATAAAAATGGACAATTCTTATTTTTATGGAATGTTGCAGTGTTTACTATAAATTATTTATCTGTGCACATAATTATTAAAAAAACAAAAAACAAACATGTGCTCTTGTCATCTTTAATAAAAAAATTCATCCATCCAGTCAATTCCAGTGGTCAAAATGAAGTCCTGTCCTACATCTTTTCTAATTGGCAAAGCCATTTCACTCAGAGTATGTCACAACAGAGAAGAAAACATGATAAGTTCTGTCTTTCAATCCCTCCCTTTCAGAAACCTGTCACTCACATGAAACACTCGAGCAATTAGCAAACGACAATGATCCAACTATCCAATCAATTCCCGTTTAACAAAACCAAGCCCCACCCTATATTTTCTTAAGCAGTTTCACTCAACTATACATCGCAATAGGAAAGAAAAGATGGCCACAATTTCTGCTTAATGCCAACTTTAAAGACAAGGCCATAGATACTTGTAGGTAACTTTGACCTACCACAAACATGACTATTATGTCATCATAAGGACTGCATTAAAATAAGGTCCCTTTCTGTTTATTCAAGTCTCCACTTGAGCAAGTTAATGATTAACGCACAACTATAAAATGTCTGTATGCTTCACGTGAACAAACAAACCTACTGCCATTGCGCAAGACTACACAACAATAACCACAGAACCTTAAAGGGCTCAGATGTGTTTTTTTTTTTTTTTCCCCCTACTCGTGTTGTTCATGACCACTTTCCACCCTCTCTCTGAACCTTAGAATTAAATGGCCTGTTTTTTTTTCTTTGCCTATAAAGGCATCATACATTGCTTAAAGTTTTCTGTTCTTTGTTTATGTATTTCTTATTAAAATTTTGAAAGGCTAGTCCCTTTTTTATTAGCCAGTTAGCTGAACATCACAGCCGTTTGCTACTTGCCAATCAGTTTCTGTTGCACTCTCACTGAAAAATCTGTGTTCACTATTATTGTAAATTTCAAAGTTGAGATGAAATGAAAATTCACCTTATCTATTTTGTAAATGCATGTTATAGATTTTATTGTAAACAATGTCTAGATTTCATCTTTAAAATTTATTTTGACCTTGTAATGTGTAATCAAAATGTCATAACTCGATCTTTTGGTGAAAACAACAAACTTCTCTCTAGTGATGAATGCCAGATCTTTACATCATTTAGTCCAATTAAACTCCACCCCTCCATAATCATCTGCAAGCTTGCATTTATTTGCGAATGCAACACCCACATCTCAATATCCAATCAACAACCAATGGATTGAACCTTGAAGTCCCATACTATGTTTTTCATGCATGTTGATGGTGTAACCCACAGTATCAAGGCAAAAGCCAAAGAAGAAGCAGCTTGTTGTGTTCATTTTCGGAGAAGCAGCAGCAGTTTTGGTGGCAAATAGACAGCGAATTTTGTTGCAGCTTGAGTTGTTAAAGGTGCCCTAGAATGTTCTTTCACAAGATGTAATATAAGTCTAAGGTATGTCTGTGAATGTGTCTGTGTCTGTGAATGTGTCTGTGAAGTTTCAGCTCAAAATACCCCATAGATTTTTTTTATTAATTTTTTTAACTGCCTATTTTTGGGCCATAAACTATGCACCGATTCAGGCTGCGGCCCCTTTAAATCGCGCGCTCCCTGCCCCCCCGAGCTCTCGACTATAATACAGTGCATTTACAAAGTTCACACAGCTAATATAACCCTCAAATGGATCTTTACAAGATGTTCGTCATGCATGCTGCATGCATGCTTCGGATCATGTGAGTATAGTATTTATTTGGATGTTTACATTTGATTCTGAATGAGTTTGATAGTGCTCCGTGGCTAAAGCTAACACACTGTTGGAGAGATTTATCAAGAATGAAGTTGTGTTTATGCATTATACAGACTGCAAGTGTTTAAAAATGAAAATAGCGATGGCTCGTCTCCATGAATACAGTAATAAACGATGGTAACTTTAAGCACATTTAACAGTACATTAGCAACATGCTAACAAAACATTTAGAAAGACAATTTACAAATATCACTAAAAATATCATGTAATCATGGATCATGTCAGTTATTATCGCTCCATCTGCCATTTTTCGCTATTGTCCTTGCTTGCTTACCTAGTCTGATGATTCAGCTGTGCACAGATCCAGACGTTAATACTGGCTGCCCTTGTGTAATGCCTTGAACATGGGCTGGCATATGCAAATATTGGAGGCGTACATATTAATGATCCCGACTGTTACGTAACAGTCGGTGTTATGTTGAGATTTGCCCGTTTTTCTGAGGTCTTTTAAACAAATGAGATTTACACAAGAAGGAAGAAACAATGGTGTTTGAGACTCACTGTATGTCATTTCCATGTACTGAACTCTTGTTATTCAACTATGCCAAGGTAAATTCAATTTTTGATTCTAGGGCACCTTTAAATATCGAAGTGTAGTTATGTTGCAAGCGGAAATGCAACACTATTGTAGATTTTTTTTTTACCAGAGGGAGGGGTTCTAGCAGACCAATCACAGCGCTTGCGGTCAATGTAGAATTGACGTTTTGTTACATTTTTGGAGAGGTGCACGTCAGGCTACATATGCACACAGCCTATGATGTAGCTATGGCGTAGGTTCAACGCAGAAGTATAAATCAGCCTTAAATGAGTCTAGGAATGCATATAATGCATCAATTAAATATAGCATAATTGTTGACATCTAGCACACCAACAATTTGGACTCACCCACTTATTAATTTCCTGTAAGCTCACCCAGAATTTGGCTGGATCTGAACTCATAGTATATAACATAATTCTATATTGTAGGCGAAAAACAGTATGCAAAGAGTAATGTGTCCGAATTCACAGTACTCATAAAATAGTAGGTGAAAGTACCCAGATGACCTACTACTTCCACTGAGATTATGAATTGCACATCAAGTGGTCACTTTACTATCCCATGAGGCCACGGGAGAGGATATTTGAATGATAGTCAAACGACTGAAGTGATGTTGGTAGGTCACATTACAATAACAACGACAAGTAATTACTTATTCAGAAGAAGTACCTACTCAGCGAGTATGTGCAACCTATGATCAAAAACATACTAACTGTACTAGGGATGTTTACATTTACCTTCATTTTCTGGATGAGCTCAGTAAGATTTGCAGCCACCTTGCGGGTGTTTTTCACGACTTTCCAGTAGTTCACACTGGTTGCACCACGGTTCCAATCCACCACAATAACGTTCATGTCACGGCGCTTCAGAAGAAACTCCACAAACGTGTACAGCCACACTGGGGGTGAGCCGGTGGGGCGGTAGCCGTGGATAAGGAAGGTGGTGGGAGAGCTGAGGTTGAAGTGAGGATTGTTGAAGGGCTCTTGGTGGGAGAGCAGCTGACCGCAGGAGATGTTGGCCCGTGTGTAAAGCAGCAATCTAACATCCAAAGACGTCCCAGCAATGGAGTCTTTAAAGCTAAGGTCTGTCATCTCCTCACATTCCTGAGCTTTAGGGAGAAAGTAAACAATGTTTCAAGGCTGGCTTAAAAAACAAAACAAAACTTTAGTATTCAATTTCATACAAGATACAACTTTGATGGCGGTCAATGCATTTGATTAAAAATATGATTATTCAAAATATTTCATAGGAGACTGAGATCCATTGCTGACATTTTGTACAAATGATTTTTTATTTTTTTTTTTAAATACAGTGAAGCTTTCATCACTAATTTACTAAATCAATTATTTTGCAGACACTGTAATTCATTTAAAAATTATCAAATTTAAAAATACACAAAATATTTATATTTCTGATCATCTTTCCGATAACATTTGAAAATCTTTCTTATGATTACTATTCAGCCAAGTCAATGTAATTAATACGTTATGTAATTAAAGATGTAATTAAAAAGTTATTTGATAAAATGCAGTGTTATTGTGTCAACATGAGGGGTCAGCTTGGTTGCCAGGTTTTCACAACAAAACCCACCCAAATGCTACTGAAAACTAGCCCAATTGCGTTTCAGATGGGGTCTCCAGGTAAAAATTGCGTTTTGTGTGGTAAAATACACGTTTTTGGCGGGGTTCCCCTAGTAAAATTAGCATTCCAGGGGATAAATATCAAGTTATTTGGGGTCGCTAACCCCCCGGACATGAAAAACAACCTGCAACAACAATGTTAAAGCAGCTCGATTCTTGATTTTTAAAGTAGCCCGGGCATTGGGTTGCCTATTGCCCCCCTCCTCCACAGCATAATTCGCCTATGAAAAAACATTTTAGACACAATATTGCCAGTTTGTCTATTTTACCTCTGCTAATGAAAAAGTCAAAGCACTTCAAAGTCAAAGCTGAGTCCACCATCGCACATCTCAAAGCAACATACCATAGTGGAGTTTCGTTCCTGAAAGAGTCAGTGTGTTTGAATGCATCGGATAAGCGAGCGATTCAATGACTCACTCATAAAAACAATCACTTGTCTCTACTTAATGGTATACTGCCGTAACTTCCAGAAGGAGTAAATCCCTACTAGTAATACACAGACTGACAGTCTGTCTAGAAGGCATAGACACAGACGAGCGAGAATCGGATATAATTCTTATATAATCGGTTCTTAAAAATAAAACTCAGCTTTGTAAGGTTTTTTTTTTTTTTTTTGGACAGCACAAGAATGGAAGCTTATTTCCACCACAGTTTTTTTTTTTTTAAAAAGGTAATTGCAACTTTTTATCTCATCATTCTGACGTTTTTTTCCTTGCAATTGTGTTTCTCTCTCACAATTCAGATTTTTTGTTTATATCTCAATTCTAAGAAAAAGTCAGAATTGCGGGATATAAACTCGCAATTGTAAGTTATAAAATTACAATTTTATAATTGCTAACAATTCTGACTTTTTTCGCAATAGTGAGTTTTTAACAGAATTGCGAACAAACAAAAAGTCAGAATTGTGAGATATAAACTCACAATTGCAAGCAAAAATGTCAGAATTGTGAGATAAGAGTGCAATTACCTTTTTATTTGAGTTTTTTACGTGGCGGAAACAAGCTTCCATAAATTTCTTTAGAATAATTTTGTAATAGCTTCATAAGTAAAGTCTATGGTATTTACTGCACTATCAGTCACGGGGAAACTGTTCTCACATCACACTGACGGCAGAAGGTCTGGACTCCATCGCAGCTTTCATTGGCCAGGGACCGCCCAAGAGGCCTTCTGACCGACATGTAAAGCAACCAATCACAGTTTGTTGTGTTCCACATCATGTTTAGGGACTTGAAAATATAAAGTCAATCGATGCGTCAATGATAACAGACCGGCGTGCATCTAGTAAATTATTCAGTCAACAACATCGTACAAGTTTACTGCAACAATGGTGCTGCAAACTTCACATACTCTTGAAAAACCAGCGATTAGTTGATGCTGATAAGCGCTCATTGTCACAGTTGTAAACACAATGTCTTTTTTCTTCCATGAGGGGGTTTGGCTTCACATCGGCTTTGTTTTAAGGCGGACTGTGAAAGAATGTGACACACACGTCTCCCAGAAATCCTATAGAATTCAACCAATCAGATGATGACTTCGTCTCCAATTTTGTGTGCCATATGCATCAGGCTAAGGGTGAGACTAACTGAGACCCTAAAGTTGTCAAGTTTTTCAGTTTTTTGGGCAGAAAACCAAGACTTTTTTTTTGAAGGGAACTGACTTTTTTTAATCCACAAATTTACTTTGGAACTATAACTTTACTTAATTTTAAAAAGTGGCTTATCAAAGCAATTAGCATCTCCCAGCACATGCTAGTGCTTTTCCATGTTGTTTTTGAAAGCAATGGTATTGGCGTATGTGTCCAAGAACTTCTGAGGGTCACTGGATATCAAAGTACTACTGGAATCTGATACCATCAATGTACTGCGGTCCTACTGTTTTATAAGAGAGACACCCAAAAGGAATACAATGTAGTCTACAAATGGCCTAACATATGTTCTTTTTACATTTACACTTAAAAGCAGACGAAAATGAGTGGTAAAGGTGTGCACGTATGTTTGAGTTTACAGGAAAAGTGAGAATAATGCTACAGTACATCTGTGGAGCCCACACATGGAATTATTTTAACATTTCAAGAGAACTTATAAAGTAACACCCACCAAAAGTGAGATAACATCCACTGTGAGTAATATAGAAACTGTATTTTTTTTTTTCTTCTCACAGCTGATTGTCTCATGGCGTTTTAAGCCACAATGGTTAACCACGGTGAAGTGTAAGCATTTGGAAAAATGTCATGTGGTTATAAAACTAAACATTTGTTGCAACATTACCTCTACAAGTGCCAAACAACATCAGCGTCACATATACGAGCCCCAAGAAGAACGTCCTGTAGAACTGCAAGGAGAAAAAAGCATGACAAAAACCTCAGATAATGTGTTGTTGTCTAAGAGCGGATTTCACAGTTCTCATCTTAGCAGGGTTTTTTTCTCACTTTACAGTGCGAATGGGTTTATAGAGCAGAGTTGCAAACTTGTTTTGCTTTCTTATTCATTACGAGCCATATAACACTGTTTGGCATTTCTTTGTGGAAAACCACGCATCATGTATTTTGCTCATAATGAAACCATAAGTTTCCAGTGACCCCAACGCACACTCACATTCAGTTTCAATGAAACTCATTACTGTGCAATAGGGTGTGTATCATTTTTTCTTTTTATTATTTTAGTATCATTAAAATACTATTATAGTTTTAGTTAATATTTTGAATTAGATTTTAGTTTTCTTTTAGTAATTTTGTTTTTGTGCATTTTTATTAGTTTTTTTTTTTTTTAAATGTCTATATAGTTTTTATTAAGTTTTAGTTTATTTAGTTTTCATTTATTTTAGTACTTCAGCATAAACTAATGAAACTGAGAAAATTTGCCTTGACAATAAGCTGAAATAAATTTTATTTTATTTCAGTGAATGTTTATGTTTGTGTTATATATATATATATATATATATATATATATATATATATATATATATATATATATATATATATATATATATATATATATGTTATAGCTTTAGGTTTAGTTAATTAACAACAATAACCCTAGTCTGTAGTTCCCATGAGGAAAACAGCTTAGAAACAGCTGTTTACTATAGTATACACTACCAGTCAAAAGCTTGGAAACATTACTATTTTTAATTTTTTGAACGAAGTCTCTTATGCTCATTAAGGCTGCACTTATTTCATAATTAATACAGAAAAAAAACAATAATATTGTGAATTATTACAATTTAAAATTATGGTTTTCTATTTTAATATACTTTAAAATATAATTTATTTCTCTTTCTTTTTTCAGCATCATTACTCCAGTCTTCAGTGTCACATGATTCTTCAGAAATCATTCTAATATGCTGATTTGATACTCAGTTATCAATGTTGAAAACAGTTGTGTTGCTTAATATATTTTTGGAACCTGTGATACTTTTTTCAGGATTCATTGATGAATAAAAGTTTAAAAAGACCAGCATTTATTCAAAATATAAATCTTTTCTAACAATATAAATCTTTACTATCACTTTTTATCAATTTAACACATCCGTGCTGAATAAAAGTATTAATTTCTTTCAAAAAAAAAAAAAAAAAAAAAAAAAAAAAAGACTGACCCCAGACTTTTGAACGGTAGTGTATGTTACAAAAGATTTCTATATTAAATAAATGCTGATATTTTTTTTTACTTTTTATTCATCAAAGAATCCTGAAAAAGTATCACAGGTTATAAAATAATGAGCAGCACAACTGTTTCCAACATTAATAATAAATCAGTATATTAGAATGATTTCTGAAGGATCATGTGACACTGAAGACTGGAGTAATGATGCTGAAAATTCAGCTTTGCATCACAGAAATAAATTACATTTTTAAAGTATATTAAAATAGAAAACCATAATTTTAAATTGTAATAATATTTCACAATATTATTGTTTTTTCTGTATTTATTATGAAATAAATGCAGCCTTAATGAGCATAAGAGACTTCATTCAAAAACATTAAAAATAGTAATGTTTCCAAACTTTTGACTGGTAGTGTATACTATAATATAGTGATTTTAAAATGCAGGAAGGTTTGTGTGAAGAACAGGTTTAGGTGGTTAAGGGATACAAAAAAATATTTAGCTCAGCATTAAAACCATAGAAGTAAATGGAAAACCACACCATTGAACATCAGCTCAAACAGACAGTCTCTGTGTTTTAGAAAGTCATTGTGGGTTTGTGCATATCTCAGACACTCTGCAGCTAACGTTGAAAAGAAGACAAACTGGTTTTAACCTGTTGTCATAGGGAGAGTATAAGAATGTGCTTCCCAAACAAGTATTCCCAAACAAGCAAAACAAATCACATTAATATTTCTGTGTTCTCTGTTAACTGTGTTCTCAGTTAAAACAACTGTACACAATATAATATGCTCTGAGTCTGACAAACCACTAATATAAACAATCACACAAACATACTGTAGCCAGGTGATCACCAGTGGACATAAACATAGTATATTCAAACAAAGAGCAGTTATTATCTGCAAACAAGGAATATTTGACATGAAATGAGGAGACATCTTACCATGTTGGAAGAGTAACCAGACATTTATGTCTGAAAACGTCAGGGTTGCTGATAGTTCATTTGAAGACACCAGGAAATAGTAAGGTGACACACTTACTGACTGAGCAACTCCTCCTGACATTTACTGCTCCACCCACCATCCTACAAACTTCCACCTACAGGTGGCACATTCCTGAAATCTGATCCCGATTGTGTGTCGTACCTGTTGTGATAAAATGCAGGACTCAACAAGAATCTTGCTGTGACTTTACACTGAATTAAACATTTTTGAGGCACTGATAGACTGCATGGGCATATTATTTTTACGTTGGCTGACCAAAATAACTTTGGAAAACTATCAAATTAAATATATAAATCAATGTATATATAATTAATATATTATATATTACAATATAGTATAAATAATACATTTATACCTGGCATTGTTATTAAAGATAGCTTTTCAAATGACTCTAAGAAAATTAAATATGAAAAATTAAATTAAATCCAAATACAGATTACAAACAAAATTTCAAAATTAATGTTTTGTTACCTTCTTCAATGACACTTTTTGTCCAGATATTTTAAGGGCGATATCGACATCTAGTGGTTCGCTGTGGTACTGCGCTGTCGCAATTCAACTATTCATCACGACAAACCAAACACCATCCTTATAAAAAGAGTGCATGACAGTGCAGCATCAACCGACAAAAATATCAAAAATTTTCCATTTCAAACCCTTAAAATCGCTTTGAAGAATGTTTGACAGGGACAGAGATCTCGACAAGACCATCTTCGTGGGAAACATCCACAGCTGTGTGACGGAGGAGATTCTGTTTGAGTTGTTTCTGCAGGTGAGCTCATCCAGGCCATCATCATTCACCTGTTCAGAGTCTTGCAGTGATTATTTATTTATATGCAGTGCTCAAAAAGTGGGGAAAATGATTCTCTTGTCTTCTTGACAAATCGGTTATTGCATCCTGTATTTCTTCGATTTGTTTACTAATGTTTAAAGCAGGGTTTTCAGATGCCATGGACTCCAAAGATCATCCTCGAGATCCTAAAATTTAAAAGGCATCTATTTTTTACAAACACCCAATTTATACACTGAATATATATACACTTATATAAAAATATTTAATATCTGTCTATCTATCTATCTTTCTATCTATCATATATATATATATATATATATATATATATATATATATATATATATATATATATATATATATATGGGCTCTATATATATATATATATATGTATGTATGTATGTATGTATGTATGTATGTGTGTGTGTGTGTGTGTACGTATGTATGCATGTATAATAAATCTCCATTAAGTTACATTATATTTATTTTAGTCACTATAGTAATGTACTGTTAAATGTATTATTTATTTATTTATTGAATTTCAATCAGTTTTTTTATTTATATTAATAAATTTGTATTTATTTATTTATTTTAATTTCAACTAACTAACATTTTTTTTTATTCATTTATTTATCTGAATCTGATTAATGTGTTTATTTTAATCTTATTTATTACTATTTATCATTTAATTTTTTTTATACAGTTTTCTCTAGACTTTTCCACATACTGGGGGGTCTGTGGTAAAGTCTAGAGAAAAACTGTAAAAATAAATAAATAAAATAAATAAAATAATATTTTGGTCTCCAGACCCCAGTTTAAACACTTTGGGTAAAGTTGGTTTTATATTCGCACATTCGGACTTCTGATAAATTCAGACTTTCCAATAAATGTGCAATAAATTAATGTTTGTGAATTTTAAGCAGCGACATGATATTGACAACCAATGATTGTCAACTTACAACATTTTTCACAGTCAATCAAAATTGTTTTAATGGCATATTTACTTGTGAATGTCCACTGAATGTCCAATGTAGTGTGATTAAAAAAGGCTATTGAATACGGATGTCCGAATGTGCAAATATAAAACCAACTTTTTAATAATTAAATTAGACCGGCTTTATGACTAATTTTAGTAACAAATTGACCTAAAATTTAATTAATAAACTTTTGAAGAATAATTTCTGTTTGAGACATTTATTCCTTTTAGAACTAGTACATTCATTCATTCATTCATTTAAATGGTAATTTATTATTGTTGTTGTTATGGTTGTTTGTTTATGATTGTTGGTCATTTGTTGGTCAGTAATTTTTTTCTTAGTGTGAAATGTGTGGTTTGTTTTCATACTTTTTTTTCATATATGATTAACTTTCCAGGCTGGGCCAGTAGACAAGGTGCATATATTCAGAGATGGACATCAGGCGCCTTATGGATGTGTTTATTATAAGCATGCTGAAGCTGTTCCGTATGCAGTTGAACTTCTCAATGGAATCTGGCTCTATGGGCAGCCAATCAAATTACAATGTACAAATGGTGGGTACATTTAAAATCAGTGTTGAATTGAAGGCAGACATTTTGTCTTGAACGTTCACAACCGAATTCTTGTGCTGTGCTATTTTTAGGTGGCCATTATCACAGAAATCACATGCTTGCATACCACATGGAGAATGGACTGATAGCAAACAGGTGTGTCCGATTACAAAAACAGGTACACTAAAGTTCCATGCACTTTTGTCACTGCTTGTGTTTATGACGGAGTTTGGCATTATGGGTATTACAAAAGTGCCTTTATTTATTTTTTATTTTTTTTGCGTGTTACTAATCTCTGGACCACAGAGGTATTTCAGGCAACAAGGTCAAACTACAGACTACAAGTATGTACTTCATTTGATGGGCAATATTGGGGAAAATTACTTATTGTGTTACTCCTTGTAAAGGATATATAGAACTAATTGCGTTATTTTGTTACCTTTTTATGAAAAGTAATATGTTACATTACTTTTGTATTATTACCCCCCCCCCAAAAAAAAAATTATAATAAATAAATAAATAAATAAATAAAATAAAAATAAAAATCTATTTTTGGCAAATGAAAAGGCCCTTTCGCACCAGAAGTGAAGTGAATAAACCTCAGGCTGAAGGAAATGCAATTTCACGCCTGTACAGTAGAGGGCGCAGCTCAAACAAACCTTTCAGCTGTGCATCAGCTGTGTTCACAAATCATCTACGGGATAGTAAAGTTTCCATCAGATGCAAACTTCATAATCTCAGTGGAAGTAGTAGGTCATCCAGGTACTTTTTGCCTACTCTTTTATGAGTACTGTGAATTTGGACATACTTCTTTTGTCACACTGTTTTTCGCCTACTATATAGTAGGGAAGTATGCGATTTTTGGATGCAGCCTCTTCAGCAGTAAAAACAAAAAATCAAACACAGCTGTGATGTACGAAATATCTGAAGTGATTTTTACTTATTATTATGGTTGAATTAGATCATTGAAGGTCAGCAGCAAAGACATTGGTTAATAAAGTGAGATTAAATACATTAAAGGGCATCTATTAGGCCCCTTTTTACAAGATCTAAAATACGTCACTGATGTCCCCAGAGTGTGTATGTGAAGTTTTAGCTCAAAATACCCCACAGATCATTTTTATAGCATGTTAAAATTGCCACTTTGGGGATGAGCAAAAACACAATGTTTTTGTGTGTGTCCCTTTAAATGCAAATGAGCTGCTGCTCCCGACCCCCTTTCAAAAAGAGGGTGTAGCTTCAAGAGCTCATGCAACAACAAAACAGGGCAATCTGACGCACTGAAAATGTCAGAAACTGTCAGTAGCGGTGTTCAGCCTTATATGTTCAAACCAGAGTCAGACAATGATGCCAACAGGGCCAGAGAATATATTCTGCATAGAGACAGAACAGGTATAGTTTAGTTTAATTATGATTATTAAAATTTATGTTGTCATCTTGCTTTTATCCAATTTTAGTACAAGCCTGTTGTATCGGATCCTGTCCGAATGATGGCCAAAACTTTACTGATGAGTTTTATGATGTTTATTGTACATCACACAAAAGATGAAGCATGATGAACAAGATGAACGTTTTCACTTCAGAAAAACACTGAAAGAGCTGAATAAAACAGTACAAAAAGTGTGCATTAAAGTCTTATCCATAAACTCTCTCTCTCTCTCCCTTGCATTATCATCAACATACGAATTACACAAAAAATGCTCATTACAACAGTAAACAAATATATACAGACCTTATACCTTTTTGGGGTGCTTAATAAACTGGTAAACTTTATATCCGTAAAACGACTCTGATGAACTGTAAAAAAGTGTGCTTTCCCCTTCATTACTGCCATAACCAGCTTCACTCCGGAGTCTATAAGCTGGATCACAAACAGTTGGTACTGATCCATCCTTGAGTAACAACTTTTTAGCAAAATCTGTGTTTTGTAATGTCCCTTTGTATTGACTGTTTTCACAAAGGAGTCCAATGTGAAATGATATGGGGGCGCATTCCCTTCAAAAATAAAACAAATCCACTGCATCTTCAGCAGCTCTGATGTCAGCAGGGATGGGCAGTATTTCAAATACATGTATTTGAAATACAAAATACTATTTTGTATTTTGTATTTGAATACATTTGAAAAAAAATCAAATGTATTTTGTATTTAAAGGTGCCATTGAATTGAAAATTGAATTTACCTCAGCATAGTTGAATAACAAGAGTTCAGTACATGGAAATGACATACAGTGAGTCTCAAACTCCATTGTTTCCTCCTCCTTATAGAAATCTCATTTGTTTAAAAGACCTCCGAAGAACAGGCGAATCTCATAACACTGACTGTTACGTAACAGCCGGGGTGTACGCCCCCAATATTTGCATATGCCAGCCCATGATCAAGGCATTACACAAGGGCAGCCAGTATTAACGTCTGGATCTGTGCACAGCTGAATCATCAGACTAGGTAAGCAAGCAAGAACAACAGCGAAAAATGGCAGATGGAGCGATAATAACTGACATGATCAGTTTATGTACTGTTAAATGTGGTTAAAGTTACCATTGTTTCTTACTGACAAGAGAGCCATCGCTATTTTCATTTTTAAACACTTGCAGTCTGTATAATGCATAAACACAACTTCATTCTTTATAAATCTCTCCAACAGTGTAGCATTAGCCGTTAGCCACGGAGCACTATCAAACTCATTCAGAATCAAATGTAAACATCCAAATAAATACAATACTCACATAATCCGATGTATGCATGTAGTATGCATGACGAACACTTTGTAAAGATCCATTTTGAGGGTTATATTAGCTGTGTGAACTTTGTTTATGCATTGATGGAGTCGAGAGCTCGGGAGACTTATATTACATCTTGTAAAAAAACGTTCGATGGCACCTTTAAATACATTTAAGCTGAGTATTTTTGTATTTTCTATATATTCTCTATTAGGCAGCTGATTTCAATTAGTTCAACTGGTTCAGATGTGACTTTTTCATACATGTGAGCTGCAGCATATGAGTCCATCTACAATTTGGTGAACAAATTATCTAGATTCCTGTAAAGAAATAAGGAATAATGTTGCCTTCGCATTCAAGTGTTTTGCTGTCAGAAAGAATAGGAATCATGGAGGACACCGGAATTCATGGGGAAATCTTGTTAAAGCTAAAATGTGTTGAAATTATTTAATTTAGAATAAATTGTAGTGTCCCATTCATTAACAGCCATATAAACATTTACAGCCCTGGACATAAGAGCTAGCCAGTCAGTCATGATTTTTATTATTCTTTTATTTTGCTTTTATAAACTAGCTGTTCAAATTTGCTATGGCTGGGGAATATAGCTATTCAAGTTGAGTTAAATAAAACTACCCAGCAGCTTGGGCAAACATTAAATCCAACTGCTGGGTTAAAACAACCCAATCGCTGGGTTTGTCCATTTTCAACCCAACATGGGTTGTTTTTAACCCAGCATTCTTTAGAATGTACCATGTAGAAATTGTTCAAAAAAACAAAACAAAACTATATTGTTCGAATCACTTTCAGAGTGATTTCATCCAGCTGAGCTGATGAATGAAAAAACATTGACAGCCAATCGGAATCAATCCTGATTTAAAGACCCCTGGTGAAAATCAAGTGTTTTATGTTGTTTATATGTCTATGTCAGTGTTGCCAGGTTTTCACAACAAAACCCACCCAATTGCTCCTCAAAACTAGCCCAAACACATTTCGGGGGGTCCCACGGTAAAAATTGTTTTCCGGGGGTAAAATCTGCGTTTTTGGCGAGGCTCCCCTGGTAAAATTCGCATTCCAGGGCCTAAATATCACGTTATTTGGGGTCGATTCAACCCCACGGACATGAAAAACAACCCTCGGCAACAGTGTAAAAGTAGCCCACTTCCTCAGGAAAACTGCAAACACTGGTCTGTGTGGTGTTTTTAATTTGCTTTTAAGACAAACCATGTATAGTATAAATGCAGCAGTCATCTCCTTTGCTGTGCATTTTTAAGTCCAGAGTACCAAAGACAGGCACAAAAACATGGAAACCACTCCTGTTTCCTACCATCACAAATAATTAACCAATCCTGTCAACATGAGGGGCGGGACTTACTTGAGGTTCAAAGCATTTGTGGATGCTGATTTTTTTAGAATGCAGCTGTCTGATTCTGAATGAGCAATAGGATCATGGTTTGTAACATTAGCAACACATTATTAGCTGCTTGATAACTTAGTCAAGCTGAAGAAAATCATATCACTTTCTGGTATGTGTCCGATATTGTAGAGAGCGATGCAAAAAACTAAAAAATTACCGTTTGGACATCGACTTGTAGATGAGCCTGTCTACAATTCACTCTCCCTCTTCTGATTGTTCAAACATGTCTGAATTAAACCAATATTTCCACTTGCCATTGTGTAGTGGCAGTATTTTCAACAGTTACCGAGTGGATCAGGTAGTCAGAGCTGGTGTGATTGAGTGGAGCCGGGACTAAATTACACATTCATGGACCCACGTATACTAAATGAAGCAAGTGTGTTGAGTTAAATTTAAGCTATTTGAAGGCATGAAAAAATTATTTTCACAGGAAAAAGTTTAAAAGTTTAATTGATTATCAAAGATGAATTTTAAGGGATAAAATGATTGACTACAGTGGGACTTTACGGCGCTCAAGCATTTAAAGCAACAAAAGCGCATGCTTAGAATATGCTAATATAGTTATCTTTATAGTTATCATTCATGGCGTGAATGGGCCTTAATAGTGATACTTCACTGGATGGCTAGTTTCACATGTATTTTGTGTATTTTTTAAAATACAAAATACTGTATTTGTATTTAAATACATTTTTCCACAGAGTATTTTTTTATTTTATTTTAAATACATTTTCATGTATTTATGCCCATCTCGAGTACATGAAGTAGGGCTGCACGATATATCACATGATATGAAAAATAACATTGAACTTTAACGCCATTATTGCTTAAACGCGATTCTTAGTGCGATTATGAAATCGCAAAGGCTGCGATTATTTATTTATTTTTTTTGCGCAGCTTGTCAATGAAGTATGGCTCCAAATGCTAATCCATCTGAAAGCACTGTGAGTTTGAGTCGCTTATAATGTACATTTGAAAAAGCAACACGCGTCAAACTTCTTTTCAGACACGAGAAGCATTTATTAACATCTTGTCCAACAAAAGACAACATTTAATAACATGTTTTTACTCCAAACTCACTTCATAAAGACAGTTGAGCGTCCTTCTGTGAGATGATGTGGCTTCTTACACAGAATAAGGCAGTCGTGTGTTTAATTAATCAAAGCGTTTCAATCTTCTGGTTATTCAGCTACAGCGCGTGTTATCTTCTTCTGCTGCAAGGCATATTTTGCGCAAGAGCGCCCTCTGGCTTTCAAATGGAGAAGCATTTACTACTGATCACAGAGCCGTAAAGCTCTGACAAGCCACGCATTAAATAATCGCAGCCTTTGCCATATCGCGTGCGATTTTATCGCGATAAATCGTGCAGCCCTAACATGAAGACTGTTATGTTCACTCTTACATCCATCAACAAAACACTGGAGTTGCTTATGAGGCATTCTTGTCGCTACAGCTGCTCCAGCCCGGAGAAAATGCCGGACAGTGTACAACTTGCTCAGGGTGAGGTCTATGCTAATGGAGTACCTCAGGGATGACGTGTTTTTGTAGGCCAACCCGGAAGTTAGCAGCGCACGGGTTCCCTCGTTTGAAAGCCTATGCATTTTTCCCATAGACTTTTGGAGAATCGTAAAAAATAAGCTCTGTGTTTAACAAAGGGTTATGACACTTACACGTTTTGTCTATCAAGATAATCTTTACAAGTTAACACAACATTTATACATTTTTGAAGTCTAAATAAAGTCGTCAGATATAAAAACCTAACAGTAGGCTTTAAAGGGACTACAGCACGCCATGGTCGCGGATCAACGTCACCACCACCAAGCTTCCTCAAAATTTATTTAAAAACATGCTCGCTGATTATTATCTGCGCTGTGTATGAATACTTATCCATGAGAAATGCTGTCCAAATGTCCTTGTCATGATGACGTCTAAAGTCCCTGCCAAAGGAAGTAGTCCCTTTTAGCAATCTGTTAGCAACCGCCATTTTTAAGACACAATAAAGGTTTAAAAAAATCACAAGCGGGTTATAACTGGTGTGTTTTATGTCATAGATCAAAACGTGAAAATATTTAGAGGCTTTGTTAACCACAGATCTTATTTTAGGTGATTTAGCAAAAACCCATTAAAAAAACCCATAGACTTCGGGGCGACGGAACCGGAAGTCCTAAAATGCTAACTCGCTTCCGAGTTTTGCCTACAAAAACACATCTTCCCTGAGGTACTCTATACGGCAGAGTCTGTCAGCAGTCGTGGGTGGGGCCTAGGCATTTTGTGATGTCACTTTGTACAGAATCTGTGAACGGCTTGTTCTGAGACACTGCTTATGATTTATGGGGATTAAAAAATTAGTGATTTTTTTTATCATTATAGTGTGGTTGTGTTCACACTGCTGACACACATTTATGTTCAAACACCATGTAAAAGTGAATTTTGTATAGTAGGTCACCTTTAAGTATATTTCTGTTATTTAACACAATTAATGTGTTAATTTGTGTGTTAGTTAATGTGTTAACTTGACATTTGATTTGACATTTGCTATTCAACAGTGCTTTGATCTGCCTGCAAATATTCAAGAGCTGCTACAGCCAAAATAATGTACCAGTTATCAATGTAAAGCTGCTTTGACACAATCTGCATTGTAAAAAGCGCTATATAAATAAAGGTGACTTGACTTGACTTGACTAATGCAGGTTTGAGGATTTTTTTTATTTATTTTTTTATCACATTTAGTCTAGAACTACAATAACCATCATGTTACACAGCACACACAACACCTCAGCACCTTAATCGTGATTTCTCTCAAAATGGAGACAGGAGATGTCAGTCAATAAATGGGGGGAAAAAAGTAACTTGCATTACTTATTTGAAATAGTAACTGATGTTTTGTTGTAAATTGGCCCTCTTCGGTCATTTTTGACCGAAAAATCTTATATTTTGAAATGTTAAAAATCGTAGCTTTGTTGGAATGAGGTGACTTTTGTCGCATTAGCAATATGAACACACACTAAAAAAAATCAAGGACATGATTCGGACATGTTAAAGGGTCATAAAAAAAATAGTCAAACTCACCATCTTTTCAGTCAAAAATTAAATGAATGGGAAATACGAAAAAATACGAAAACTCAGAGAATCTTTTGTTGGTACAAACTACAAATCGGACACTGTGCAGAAAAAAGTGCACAGCACTGATGGGGGGACACTCTAAAATGCCAAGAGTGCAAAATAGACACACCCAACCCCCTCCCCCCCTCCCCCCCACACATATATATGAACTAGCCTGACTATAACACAGAGCAAGTTTATACAAATGTGTGAAATAAAATAAAAAAATTCAGCCACAAAGCAGTAAAAAAATGAACAGCGCTCTATAGGATTCTAGTGGTTACAACATGGCATTGCATAAGTTTTTCTTTTTTTTACTCTCACCAAATGTCACTAATCTACCTCACTGGATTTTAAATGCATTGTCTCTATTTTAACATGGAATTCTGCTTTAATTGAAATATAATTAAAAAATATATTACAAAAAAAAATTGCATTATTTTCAATGGGGAAAAATAGCTAATTAAAAATTGTGTAAATATTGCATAGTATCATAAAATACCCTCAAAATTGTATATAATAATCAAAAAATATTATTGAACAAAAATATATTATATTGGTATTCCTGAAAAACAAAAAAGTTACTTTTCAAGGCTTCGGTCACTTTTGACCGTAAAGAAGGCAAGAGTTGACTCCTAAACGAAGAGGGCCAGAGGGTTAAAAGTAATGCATTACTTTACTAATAACTCGAAAAAAGTCATCTTATTGCGTAACTCAAGTTACCCCCAACACTGTTGATGGGAAAGTACATACTTCTGAGTGTGTAGTAATATAGTGTGCCCATAATGAGATGTCAAAAGATGCGTCTTGCTTCCACCATGTGTTAGCATCTAGTTAAAATTATTACCTTAAAATTCATAATTAGTTCATAAATTCAAAAACTCATTGGCCGCTTCGGCTTCATCATTTTCTACAAGTGAAAACATAGTGAACCGTCACAAGCTACTTTTCTTTTGCACAAGGTTTTGTGGCTAATATTTGCTCAAAAAGCATTCACAGATAAACACTTTAATATATATGATTTGGCATATACTTATAATATTGCGTACTATATAGAACAGATAGCATGATTTGTGAACAGTCTTCCAATGATATTTGGAAGATTGAATAAATGGTTGTTTCATAGTGACACATACTAAGATCACAACCTGTTTTTTTAATTTATACATGCACTACTGTCCAAAAATGGGGTCAGTAAGATTTTGAAGGTTTTGAAAGGAATGAATACTTTTATTCACCAAGGACACATTAAATTGATCAAAAGTGACAGTAAAGACTTAAATTGTTACAAAAGATTTCTGTTTCAAAGAATCCTCCACAAAATATTAACTATTTTCAACATTGATAATAATATAAATGTTTCATGGGCAGCAAATCAGTATCACATTGAAACTTACTGACCCCAAACTTTTGAACAGCATGATATTTAGCATGTTTAAATGTCATATGTTGTGCTTTGATCTTTTTAGTTGTGTGATATTTATTGTAATTGTGCATACTCTGTTATTTCCCATCAACGTTTTCCATACAGTGCTGATGCTGTACACCAGGATAATATGGTTTTGAATTTAAATGGCAGTCCAGGTGTGGAGAACTGCTCTAATGAAGCGTGTGGCTGGAGTGACATGGTAACATACACAAAGAGAAAATATAATCATCATGTTTCTTCCTTAAATCTACAAATAGAGCCAACAGTGCACCTTTAAGAAGAAAATATGAAAATACCTGCATTTGTTATTCTTTGTGTCTTAGGTATACAGCAGACCTCCAGTTGTGTGGTACTGTCCACCCCTCCAGCAGTGGATGAACTCTGGATACCCTCCTTGGACGTCCTGTCTGGATGAGAATCTGTTACTCCATAGGTCAGCCAGCACCAGAGAAGGTTGTGCAAATGTAAGTTTAGAGGGTAAACGCAGGAAGTAATGCGATCCTGAGAGCAAGAACGAGTGTAAATCTTATTTTACAGGCTCAGTTTAAATATAAAATCCAGATAAACATTTCATTTTCAGAGACAACTGTACAGTGGACACTGTACAAGCATCCTGACACCCCTTGCACAAAAAAATGCAACATATATTCCAGCGAGCGCTTTTGGTTGCACTGATTCAGACTGTAAGCTGTAAATCATTCATGTGAATGCTCGGATAAAGCCATCTAAATGCACCTTACTGTTTCTTGAAACATTAAAGCACAAATATGATGATCTGAAATGTTTGTTTTTGTGACTTGCTGATAAACCTCATCTCACGTTAACATCCAGTATAGGACTTTGCATCTTGTGCAGTAAAAGCTAATGAGGTTATTAGAAAAGTAATAGCAAAATGATTGATTGGTCAATTTGTTTTTTTACAATGACATATTTAGTGGCAGAGATAAAATCTTAATGTGACATAAAATGTCATATTTTTATTGGATAATTTATGGCCATTTCCAAGGGCAACTTCAATCTTATTCACTCTTATTACGTGGAACAGTCTGTTGAACTGGTATGATAAGATGCAATAACTGTTAACTTTAGACTTTAGACTTGAGGAGATTTTATTCACCAAGAACAAGAATACAATGAATTTCAGTTGGTGCTGGTGTTGACATTAATTAAGAAGAAATGTACAAACATAACAAAATTTTATATAATAATTGTACAATAATTTTAATGATTAGAAAAGTTTCTTGAGCAGCTAATCAGCATATAAGAATGATTTCTGAAGGATCATGTGACACTGAAGCCTGGAGTAATGATGCTGAAAATTCAGCTTTAATCACAGGAATAAATTACATTTTAAAATATATTAGTTATTTTGAATTGTATTACTAATTTACAATATTACAATTTTTAATGTATTTTTAAACACACTTTTTTTCAGAAACATTAAAATACAGACCCCAAATTGCTAGATGCTAGTGTACATTTTTAAATAAAATAATTATTAATATTATAAATGTGTGTGTGTGTGTGTGTGTGTGTATATATATATATATATATATATATATATATATATTTTTTTTTTTTTTTTTAATGTATAAAAATAATTTCAAACTTAATTCAAACAGTAATAATAATAATAATAATGACAATATTACTGTTTTTGACTGTATTTTAAAATAATGAAACCTTTTTCTTATTAATGAATAAAATAAAATAGTACCAAAGTAATAGCATAATGCATAATAATAAAGTTCTCTCTCTCTCTCTCTCTCTCTCTCTCTCTCTCTCTCTCTCTCTCTCTCTCTCTATATATATATATATATATTCAAAATTTAGGAATTTCATTATTATTATTATTATTATTATTATTTTATTGAGAATAAGAAAAAAAGTTTCATTATTTCAAAAATACAGCCAAAAAAAACAGTAATATTGTCAATTATTATTATTACTGTTTAAAAGACTATTACATTTGAAATAGAATTAAGTTTTGAATTATTTTATACATAACATTTTAAATGTATAAAATAATTTAAAACTTAATTCTATTTCAAATTTAATAGTCTTTTAAACAGTAATAATAATATTACTGTTTTTGACTGTATTTTTTTAAATAATGAAATACTTTTTAATAATGAAATACTTCAGGATTCTTCCTGGAGGTTAAGTTGGGTGGGCAGGTGAGGTTTCACAGCACACAGTGATTCTTCTGGAATACATTTGGATCGTGTGGTATGATTTGACGGTCGTTGAAAATGAAAAATGAAAAATGAGAAAGTCAAAGTGTTTGAACATTATATTTTTGCTTCCAACTTCCATTTATATCCTTGCTTTGCATCTTACAGTCCTGCCTCCTCCCTTTTATTTGACGTTTTGTGGAATAGCTGATAAAATGGTACTCTAATCAACAATATTAGTTATTGTTCAATAAAAATTTATTGCTAGGCTATATAACAGTGACAAAAGCAAAAATGTGGGATATTAGAAGCTCTAGAAGCCAGTGTCACCTCTGACTTTCCAGTAACATGCAGGAGGTTTGTCATCTGAAGAAAAGTGTTTGTTGAGTCTTCATAAATCAGTCACTTGTCTATAAAATGGCTAGAAGAGTTCGCCGTTTGTCGTCCACGGAGATTCTGCTCATAACACTGGTTGTTTTGCTGTTTGTGGTTTGTGTGGGACTAATTGTCGTCACTTCGCTCGCACTGGACAACAAAGGTATGAGACAATTGCCTCCATTTCAGATGAATAATACTGAATACTTATGATGTTCTGTAGTGACCCTTGTTTCATTTTTTTAGCTATAGATGGCGAAGGAGATGAAACAGGCTCTGAGTTCACTGGGAGACTCGTCCTCTCTAATGGAACCGTTTTCACAGAGGAGCTCCTGAACAAAAACAGCTCACAGTTTAAAGCTCTGGCATATGACACTGAGCAGAAGGTAAATTATTATTAATTATTCCTGGAAAGTTTAAAAGCAGTTCACCCAAAAATACAAATTACTCAGCCTCATGTCGGTCCAAACCCATATGACGTTCTTTCTTCTGTGAAACAGAAGAGCAGATGTTAGGCAGAATGACACTCTCACCATTTACTGTCCACACAATGAAACTGAGACATTCATTCTGCCTAACATCTGCTTTTCTGTTCCACAGAAGAAAGTCAAGTCATACAGTTTTTGAATAACATGAGTGTGAGTAAATGGTGACGGCATCTTCATTTTTGGGTGAACTAATTCTTTATTTCACTGAATGAATCATGAAGCATGTCAAAACATGTTTAGGCCACATTTGACCCCTTATTTAAGAGATTATATTTATATTATTTTTTATTAATTAATTTTATTTATTTATTGTACCAAATGTTTGCATTGTGACATTATTTACATGACAACTAAAACATTTTTGTGCAATTACTGGAATATGAAATCACCATAAATTAATTTACAAGTCATAGGACAGGCGTTGTATTTGTTGTAAAACCTTTAAGACTGCTTTTAAAGGGATAGTTCTCCCAAAAAAAGAAAATTCTGTCCTCATTTACTCACCATCAAGTTGTTCTAAACCTGTAAGAATTTCTTTCTTCTGTTGAACACAAAAGAAGATATTGATGGAGCCCACTGACTTCCATAGTATTCCCCCCCATACTGTTGAAGTCAATGGGGTCCATCAACTGTTTGGTTAAGCATATTCTTCAAAATATCATCTTTTGTGTTCAGCAGAAGAAAGACATTCATACAGGTTTAGAACAACTTGAGGGTGAGCAAAATGATGATAGAATTTTCATTTTTGGGTGAACTATCCCTTTAATGAAAACATTACATTAATTGTTTACAGTCGAAATCGCTTTATAAAGGAAAATCATCATTGATAAAAAAATAAAGGGAACGGCAAAAACATCTTGATGCATTACATTCATTAGAATTAATTGTGCTTAATAGTCATGAAAATGCCACAATGTGAATATAAAAATGTTAATAGTACTTAATAAGCTTTATCATGTAAAATATTATTTTAAATGTGAGCATATTTTCATGAGAAAAATCATTGTAATGGTTACTGAAGTTTTGTGTGTACATTATGTGAATCTATATGCAAATCAAGCTTCAGGGCAGAAGATGCGACTAACATTTGTATATAGTGTTATGTTACAGACCATTTCATTCTGTAAGTTGCTGGCTGACTAATATCATTACTATTCCATATCAGTATTTTAGTGTGATAAAGCAGATTTTGTGTTCTTTGTGTATTGCTGCCTGCTTGCAGATCAATGAAGCCTACAGTCTTACTTCCCTTAAAGAGCAGTTCAGAAGTTCCAAGGTCAATGAATTCAGGTAAGACTTTATGGCCAGGTTTCACAGACAGGGATTGGGCCTTAGTTCAGTTAGGACATTTAAGTAGCTTTTATAAATGTGCCGTAGAAAAAAACATTACTGGTGTGCATCTTGAGACAAAACAATGAATGATTGTTCACCCAAAAATGAAAATAATGTAATTTATTACTTACCCTCATGCCGTTCCACACCCATAAGACCTACGTTCATCTTCGGAACACAAATTAAGATATTTTTGTTGAAATCCGATGGCTCAGTGAGGCCTGCATAGCCAGCAATGACATTTCCTCTCTCAAGATCCATTAATGTACTAAAAACATTTAAATCAGTTCATGTGAGTACAGTGGTTCAATATTAAAGGTGCCCTAGATTCAAAAATTGAATTTACCTCGGCATAGTTAAATAACAAGAGTTCAGTACATGGAAATGACATACAGTGGGTCTCAAACTCCATTGTTTCCTCCTTCTTATATAAATCTCATTTGTTTAAAAGACCACCGAAGAACAGGCGAATCTCAACATAACACCGACTGTTACGTAACAGTCGGGGTGTACGCCCCCAATATTTGCATATGCCAGCCCACGTTTCCAACATTATAAAAGGCATTAGACAAGGGCAGAACGTCTGGATGTGCACAGCTGAATCAACAGACTAGGTAAGCAAGCAAGAACAATAGCAAAAAATGGCAGATGGAGCAATAATAACTGACATGATCCATGATAACATGATATTTTTAGTGATATTTGTAAACTGTCTTTCTAAATGTTTCGTTAGCATGTTGCTAATGCACTGTTAAATGTGGTTAAAGTTACCATAGTTTCTTACTGTATTCACGGAGACAAGAGCTGTCACTATTTTCATTTTTAAACACTTGCAGTCTATATAATGCATAAACACAACTTCATTCTTTATAAATCTCTCCAACAGTGTAGCATTAGCCGTTAGCCACGGAGCATAGCCTCAAACTCATTCAGAATCAAATGTAAACATCAAAATAAACACTGTACTTACGCGATTAGACATGCTGCATGACAAACACTTTGTAAAGATCCATTTTGAGGGTTATATTAGCTGTTTGAACTTTTTTTATGTTGTTTAAGGCAAGCGCGAGCTCCGTGGGCGTGGAGCACGAGATTTAAAGGGCCACACACCCTGAATCGGCTCATTTCTAATTATGCCCCAAAATAGGCAGTTAAAAAAATTAATTAAAAAAAATCTTTTTTGAGCTGAAACTTCACAGACACATTCAGGGGACACCTTAGACTTATATTACATCTTTTAAAAAAAAGTTCTAGGGCACCTTTAATATTATAAAGTGATGAGAATATTTTTGGTGCACCAAAAAAACAAAATAACGACTTATATAGTGATGGCTGATTTCAAAACACTGCTTCAGGAAGCTTCGGAGAGTTATGAAGCTTTTGTGTCGAATCATGATTCGGATCGCGTGTCAAACCGCCAAACTGCTGAAATCACGTGACTTTGGCACTCCAAACCGCTGATTCGACACACTGATTCATAATGCACCGAAGCTTCCTGAAGCAGTATTTTGAAATCGGCCATCACTAGGGCTGCACGATTAATCGCATGAGATTGTCATGCGTGTCTCGTCAGTAAAGCCGGTTCTGTGATTAGCGGTAAATGTCCATCACCTGCTTTCAAATGGAGCGGCACTTAATATACAGAGCCGTAGTTCGCGGACAAGCTACGCAATATTGCGTTCATAATCGATTATTATACGAAATGAGGCAAGGGTCTACACCTACAACTCTACAATAAACTCTTATTATAGGCGTACTATAGTGATTCAGGATAAGTGCTTCTCAAGTAAATGCATATGATTTTTGCAGTGACACAACACATAATATCTCTGTTTTTCTCCTGTTGTCCTCAGCGAAGGCAGTGTGGTTGTGCACTTTGACGTCCTCTTCCATGGCGTTCTAGATTCTGAGGTAGCGCAGGAACAGTTAGTAGATGGTTTACAGCAAAGTGAAGGTGGAAATGATGGCCTTGTGATTGACATCGACAGTGTGCAGGTCTCAGGTAATATCATCAATATCAAGGCATATCTACAGTTTCATAGTCATCTGAAAATCTCCATGTGACCTTGTAGTCTTAATTTAATTAGCTAATTGAATATAGGCAATTAATTTGTTTGAGTTGGTTGTTTAACAGTTCATTTGATTGTATAAAATGTATTTTACCTTCAGATAAACCAACTACAACCCAGAGAGCATCTACAACAAAACCAGGTAGGATATGGTTTAGATTTTATTGCTGCTGTTGCAGTGTGTGCTGTGAGGTCACTCATCATGACATGGACAGCGAC
Source organism: Megalobrama amblycephala (assembly GCF_018812025.1). Taxonomy (NCBI): domain Eukaryota; kingdom Metazoa; phylum Chordata; class Actinopteri; order Cypriniformes; family Xenocyprididae; genus Megalobrama; species Megalobrama amblycephala. Next base: position 9,855,827 of record NC_063061.1, read on the forward strand.
AGACATCATGTCAGGGAAAAAGTGTCATTTCTGGTTGTTAAAATTGTATTTATTCATGTTATGAAAAGCTAAATACATTTTAATATAAATGATTTGGATCAACATCAAAATGTTTAAAATTAATTAGTATGAATGTATAAGGGAATGTGTGAATACATTTTCACAATTGCTAATCACCTTTTTGCCATTTTAATTGGCTCTTCAGTGTGACAAATTAATTTTACACAATTCAATTGTGAAAATTCAATGTAGTGTCTTAATTATTTTGAGCTTATTAAAGCTGCATGTGTAAAAAATTATGGAAGCTTGTTTCTGCCACTGAATAAAACATAAAAAAGGTAATTGCTACTTTTTTATCTCACAATTCTGACTTTTTTCCTCAGAATTATGATATAAACTTGCAATTGTGAGGTATAATGTCAGAATTGCAGGAAATAAAGTTCTTGTGAGATAAACTTGCAAATCTGAGAAATAAAATCAGTGTTTTTTCCTCAGAATTGGAATTTATAACACGCATTTGCAAGTTTATATCTCACAATTAGGAGAAAAAAAAAGTTTCAAACTCGCAATTGCAGGAAAAAAGTCAGATTTGTGAGTTTGTTCCCCAATTCTGACTTTTTAACTCTCAATTCTGAGAAAAAAGTCAGAATTGCGAGATGTAAACTCGCTATTGTGAGATAAAAAGTCGTAATTATCTTTTAAAAAAAAAAAATTTCGGTGGCAAAAACAAGCTTCTGTAAAAAATAGAAAAATGCTATGAAGTATAAATGTGTGACATGAAGAATTTCATGTCAGTGTATATATTCTGTTCCAAAGTTTGGGTTCAGTAATTTTTAAAAAAAGAAATTAAAGGGATAGTTCACCCAAAAATGAAAATGTGATGTTTATCTGCTTACCCCCAGGGCATCCAAGATGTAGGTGACTTTGTTTCTTCAGTAGAACACAAATGATGATTTTTAACTCTAATCGTTGCCGTCTGACAGTCTTATAATGCGAGTGAATGGGAACACAATCTATAAGAGTCAAAAAATATGCATAGACAAATCCAAATTAAACCCTGCGGCTCGTGATGACACATTGATCCTAAGACACGAAACGATCGGTTTGTGCAAGAAACTGAACAGTATTTATAGAATTTTTTTACCTCTTATACCACTATGTCCAGCTGCGTTCAGCACTCGCTTAGTGAGTTTTGATCGCGCTCTGACAACGGAAGTAATGCCTAGCACTCATTGAAGTATACGCGCGAGACATCACTGCCGTTGTCAGAGCGCGATCAAATTTTCATTTTTGGGTGAACTATCCCTTTAATACTTTTATTCAGCAAGTTTGCATTAAATTGATCAAAAGTGACAGTAAGAAATAGAATCCTGAAAAAAAAAATGTATCATGGTTTCCTCAAAATGATTAAGCAGCAAAACTGTTTTCAACATTAATACTGAGAAATGTTTCTTGAGCAGCAAATCAGCATATTAGAATGGTTTCAGTCTTCAGTGTGACACTGAAGACTGAAAAATCATCCATCATAAGAATAAATTACATTTTAAAATACATTAAAACAGAAAACGGTTATTTTAAATTGTATTCATATTGCATAATATTACTGTTTTTACAGTATTTATGATCAAATAACAGCATAAGAGAATAGGAGACTTATTCAAAAACATTTTTAAAATTCTGACCGACCCTTACCTTTAGAATGGTAGTGTATCTGCATTTAATTAACAACCTTTGTGACAGAAAATTACAGATTTGGATAAAAAGTGAATATTTTTCTACTTGTTGGCTGTAATGGTAATAGTTGTGCGTCCTCTGTCAGTCACTCCAGTGAATTGTCCAGATGGACAGAAGGCATGTGCTGACGGTACAAGATGTATTCCTCAAACTGACTTCTGTGATGGAATACAAAACTGCTCTGATGGCTCAGATGAGAGCCAGAGTGTCTGTGGTATGTATTTATGACTCTTTTGATATGTTTTATTTACAATATTGGTATTTACTTTGAAATTATGCACTTATTGCGATAGATAAAGTATTATATGTCTTTCATGCTCCATAGCAACAGTGTGTGATGGACAGTTTCTCCTGCTTGGTCCGACTGGATCCTTCCACTCTAAAAACTTTCCAGAGGTCTATGACAGTCCCACATCCTGCCGTTGGATCATACAGTAATACAATAATCAGACACATCTAGACATACTTTGAGATTTCACCAACTCATATAGTCTTTCATTCCACCCACAGAGTGACTGAGGGCTTGGCCATAAACATAGCCTTTCACACTTTCCAAACGGAGCAAGATATTGATGTTCTGGAGCTATATGAGGGCATCGGCCCTATGAAAACTCTAACATGTGAGATTAGAAAATCAAACCATATTGCATTAACATTTTGGACTTCTAAAGTCGTGTTTTGACATCAGATTGTGTCTTTCAGTCTCTCTCTCAGGAACGTCACCTGGGGACATCTGGCTATTATCTCATGAAGCCACTGTTGAATTTTTCGCAGACTACAGCAATAACTTCCAAGGCTTCAATGCTACTTACATGGCAAAGAACATCAGTGAGCTCTCTAGTGGGTATTGATTTTCCAAAAATACCATACCTGCCATTGAATCAATGTTATTTGAACATTTATGGAAGGTCGACACAATAATGGTTTGGAAATAGCTTATTCAGATGCATATAGAGCGCTGAAGTTAGGATGTATTTTTGTTGGCCAACCCGGAAGTTAGCATCACCATGGTTTTCTTGACAAAAACCCCATAGGATACTTCCAATGGCTATTGCAGAAAATAAGCTCTGTGTGACTGAGAAAAGTTGGATTCTTACACATTCTCCTCATTTAGATAAATTTCACAAATTTTGAAGCCTAAATACAATCGGCAGAAGTAAAAGCTAAATGTAGGCCTTAAACAAAGTACACATGACTTCAACGTCTCCATCACTAAGCTTCCGACATCTCTATATATTGATCTTGTTTTAACCACAAACCTTATGTATGGCATTTAACCAAAATCACATTAAACACTTAAGCACAATGGAACATGAAGTGTAAGAATATTAACTTTATTTCATTTTTTTTTTTTTTCAAATCATATTCAAATTTATTAGTGAAAAGTCAAGTTTTTATTGAACTCTATGGTCTTTGGTAGATGAAGACAAGATAAGCTGTTCGTTTGAAGAGGACTTCTGTCTCTGGAGGCAAGAATTTGATGACAATGGCGACTGGATTCGAGCTCAAGGCGCTACTCTTCCATCAGACACTGGCCCGAGCTTTGATCACACAATGGGCAACCAGTCAGGTGCCATTTAATACACTCTGCTATTAAAGATTGTACATCAAATTTATCTGCAGTTACCAAATACTCGAAAATGTATTCTATCTAATGTTTTATTATACTTTGATTTCTGATTGATGTTACTTTTACTATATGCACACCTGATGTACTGCACTTAACAGATTTTTATCTCATAGGGTACTACATTGTGACCCCTCGGACTCCTGGAAGTTGGGAAAAAAAATTCAGAATCTACAGTCTTCCTCTGACTCCTACAAAGGAATCAATGTGTCTGCAATTCTGGTTAGTTTTTTATCAGGGGTAACATTTGGAAACATTCAGCTTATACATGCACATTTTTCAGGGGAAAAAAAAAACGTAATCATTATTACAAATGTGTAATTAGAAATACAGTATATTTAAATACATGACATGCAAGTTTCAATAGAAATTACATTAAAGTCTATTTTAGTTTACCATTTTTAATATCAATCATTTATCAATTGCACTTAAGTATATTCTTTTAAAGTTATATTTCCATTTCCATAATAAGTACTCTTCTTAAAAGTAAGCTGAGGTGTACTTCTTTTTCTCAAGGGATTGTACTTCCCTGTAAGCATTTGATGAATGTACCTGTGCTCTTTTCAGGTATCATATGTTTGGGGTGGAGGTGTGGCGTCTGACAGTCACAAAAGAGGAAGGGTCATCAGTCACTGTCCTCTTCCAGAAAGAAGGGAACTATGGTGACAACTGGAACTATGCTCAAGCCACACTAAACGTGACTGAAGATGCTGTGGTCAGTTTATTTAAAAATCAACTTAAATTTTATAACATTAAATGGTTAAAGTAATTAAATACATTCGACTTTTTTGTTTGTCTCTTAGGTGGTCTTTGAAGCACAGAAGAGGGCGGGACTTCTGAATGATATCGCCCTGGATGACATCAGCATAGTGCCCGGTTCCTGTGGACAGGCCCCCCCTGACCCAACCCCTGTCCCCCCTCCCACAACCCCCCTCCCATACCAGGTAAGATCTAGCAATAGACCCTTTTCACAATAACATCAGTTAACTTTCGCCTATCTGTAAAGCAGTGTTTCTGTAGTCTTGCCTTCGCACCAGAGGACCTTTGAATTTCTCAGGAAAATGCAGTAACAACTTGAAATACGAAAGGAAAAGTTAAGAGTAAGACTTATAATTATTGCTGTCAAAACGATTAATTGCAATTAATCGCATCTAACATAAAAGTTTTTATGTATATATATGTATATGTGTATGTATATGTCACGGCTCCCTGATGAATCCAGATATCTCTCAATATGAAAGCTATTTTAGGCTGGGCAGTGTAGCTGTAACCATCTCTTAGCTCTGTATCAGAGAAAAAATTGGTCTTATTTGCACTTTGAATATTGAGAGCGTGCGATTATGGTTGCACTTATTGTAAAGTGTTACCATAAAAATGAATAACAGTTTTCTCTTAATCTTATTAAGCACAAACAATAAGGTTTCATTTGTTAACATTAGTTAATGCACTGTGAACTATCATGAACTAACAATGAATGACTATTTTTATTAACTAACATAAACAAAGATTAATAAATACTGTAGCAAAGATATTGCTCATTGTTAGTTGATGTTGGTTAATACATTAATGTTAATAAATGAGACCTTATTGTAAAGTGTAACCATTTTTATTTATACTGTTTTTATTTCTATGATCAGTTTGTGGAAAGGAGTTCAGTTAGGAAGTCAAAAGTTGTAGAAGCTCATAAATCATGTACAGTACAGTAAATGTACATGTACAGTAAGGTCTGAAGAGACTGAAATCATACAGGAGAGAAGCCAGTCAGTTGAGTTAGTGGCAAAACCTTTTACAGTACTTGAGTATTGTTGTCTTTTACTGCATATGATAATTCACACTCAGAAAGAAGAACTGTAATGACATTCATTAAGATGATTAGTTAAAACATTTCAAATACACCTGCAGAATATTTTTTCTAGTCATGTATTTCGCCATTGAGGATTTCTTAAAAATAGTGTGTAAAAATCTTGTATCGTCTCGTCTCGTGAGATACCCGTCTCGTCACACCCCTAATATATATATATAATTTATTATGTTATGCCATGTTTATAAAAATAAAGCTGAAAAAAAAAACTTTATTAGTATTTAAAAATAATTTATTATGTTGACCTTAATTCTTATACATACAGGCGCTGAATTAAGCAATACATAAATTATGGAATGAAGAGTCTTTCTTTTGCTACATGTAAACGTATGTGTTTATTTGACAAATGCTGACAAATACATCTAATCAACTACATGTGCAAACACTGTGTAAGAGTCACTAAAGGAAGCGTCAAGTCAAGTCAAGTCACCTTTATTTATATAGCGCTTTTTACAATGCAGATTGTGTCAAAGCAGCTTTACATTGATAGCTGGTACATAATTTGGCTGCACAGCAGCTCTTAAATAATAGTGTCAATGCAGGCAGATCAGAAGCACTGTTGAATAAATGTCACGAATACTATTGAATATCAAATGTCGAGTGTCCCCAACTAAGCAAGCCAAAGGCGACAGCGGCAAGGAACCCAAACTCCATCAGGTGACATCAGGTGGCAAACAAGTGGCAAATAGGTGTTAAAATGGAGAAAAAAAAAAACCTTGGGAGAAACCAGGCTTAGTCGGGGGGCCAGTTCTCCTCTGGCGAACAGTGCTTTGTTACAATCAGGTTGCTATCATAAGTCTGATAGGATCGCAACAATCAAAGTATTTATTTCGGTTCCATCCAGTTGAGGATCGTATTCATCACGCCGGTATGGACGGTTTGTTGAGGAACTGTGCTACTGGGTGTCGTGTCGATGAGGCCTTCACAATGGATGATCTAGTTGACTTGATCTCTGCTGATACTTCAGGGCTGCGTTGTGGTCGTGTCCAGTTGAGGATCGTATTCATCACGCCGGTATGGACGGTCTGTTGAGGAACTGTGGCACTGGCTGTCGTGTTGATGATGTCTTCACAATGGATGATCTAGTTGAAAGTGTACGACTTAAGTGCTCAATTTTCAACTGACTACGTGGCTGCTGTCATCCTCTAACTGCATTTGTGGTATATATATAAATAAATATTGGGTGTACTCCATTTGAGTTGCTAAGAATTCCACTATGCTGACGAAGTAAGAATACACCATCCGCTTCAAAACAGAAGTTGAGTGACGTCATGTGAAAAGGGCATATTATACAATGTGTTAGTCATGCAAATGCCATTTTTATCAGCACAAAATTGTAAAGGAGTAACATTTATGTATTATATTAAATGTTTTATAATAGTGGATTGTGGTGGACCCTTTGACCTGTATGAGTCAAACTCAACATTCAACTCTCCAAACTACCCCAATGGATATGGACACGATGCTATGTGTAAGTACTAAAAAGATTAATTTAACTTTTAGCCATGATCATTAAGAATGCAGAACAATTCATAGAAGATTCTAATAAAAAAATGGACAATTACACCCCTAAAGTTTTGATTATTATTGTTTATCTTGGTCAGGTATATGGACTTTACATGCTAAGGAAGGACAGAATATACAATTGCATTTTCAAGACGTTGCTTTAGAGATGGATTATGATGTTTTGGAAATTCGTGATGGAGTGGAGCCCAATTCAGATTTGCTAGGTAATTTTGTTGGGAAGACATGAATCTTTACACATATTTACTATATACAGTCAAACCAAAAATTATTCCTGCATTTTTGATATATTTTTACTAGTGGGTGCAGGACACAATAGTTCATTTATGTAAAGTGAGGATAGCAAAATAAAGTAAACTGTGACATATTATACCCAAAAATTCTTCATACAGTGGACTACCAGAAAAAAATGACATAAATTTGTAACAAAAAAATATTCAGACACTTTGACCATGTTTTGCTTGAGTGATATCTGGCATAATTAAGATTATTTTTTTCTGACACAGTTTAACTTTGAGATGTTGTCATATTTTATTACCAATTTTTTAACTATAGTGAATAAACTGTATTAATGAATGAAATGTTCAAGGTGTCCGTTCAAGGTTTGACTGTGTGTGTGTTTGTGTGTATGCATTTCAATACATTTTTCAATAAAAAAAAATGTATGTATACTACTTTGCAAAAGTTTATGGAGTAATGTGTGTTTCATCACTGAAGGTGTCCTAACTGGTGAACGTTCCTTCCCGGATCTTTTTTCCACAACCTCTCAGATGACCATCATGTTTTACACAGACACAGCAGGGAATGACAGAGGCTTTCTAGCCAACTTTAGCACAGGCCTTAACCTTGGCCAACCAGGTTTGTTTTCTTCTTTGTACTGTATGAGAATGGTACAATAACATGCAGATAGCCTAAGAAACGGCAAAAATTCTTATGAATATGCAGATCCATGTCCCACTGGCCAGTTTCAGTGCAGCACAGGAGCGTGTGTGTCCAGTGCCAGTGTGTGCGATGGGGTAGAAAACTGCTCTGATGGCTCAGATGAAGGCGACTGTGGTAAATCAACAAGTTAAACTACAGCAAAACCTTACAAATCAAATCATGCTGTTCATGCTGTTGATCACAGGCTCTGTTGTATTGTAGTGCATTTAATAAAAGCTGATGCAACTGGAACTGAAAGACTGAGACTTCAAGTCCAGAATGAGCTTTACACGGTATGTGCTGAAGACCTCTGGACCTCTCAGCTATCGGACTTCTTCTGCCGCTACTTGGGTTACAGGTAAACACTTAACCAACGAATAAATTTAACATATTATAATATTAACCCTGTGAAGACAGACATATGAAAGAAAAATCAAAATTTTGAACCCGTTTTTTAACCTTAAAGGGATAGTTCACTCAAAAATAAATATTCTGTCATCATTTACTCAACCTCAAGTTGTTCCAAACATGTATGAGTTTCTTTCTTCTGTTTCACAGGAGCATTTGAAAACATTCATAAAAATTTTGTTGAGTATCATATTTGATACATCAGGCTTTTATGGCTCATATAGTATGATATAGGAGAATATGGAGCTCATACTTGAGGATGAAAAAAACACCTACATTTTATTCAAATGCACAAACTGACCAAAAATATGCAGTTTAGTGCAGTTTCTGATGTTTATGGATAAGATGAAATTCTGATGTAAATCGATGAGATAGGGATAGTTCACCCAAAAATCAAAATTCTGTCATCATTTACTCACCCTCAAGTTGTTCCAAATCTGAAGATATTTTGAAGAAAGTTCTGAAAATCTTAAGATATTTTGAAGAAAGTTTGTAACCAGGCCGTTTTGGGGCACCATTGACTTCCATAGTAGGGGAAAAAAAAATACTATGGAAGTCAATGGTGCCCCAAAACTGTTCAGTTTCCCACATTCTTCAAAATATCTTCCTTTGTGTTCAACAGAACAAATAAATTAATACAGATTTGGAACAACTTGAGGGTGAGTAAATGATGACAGAATTTTGATTTTTGGGTGAACTATCCCTTTAAGCTTAAAATAGTTTGTCAAATAATACCTATAAGGAAAAAACAGTATAACATCTTGTTTGTTGATGTGTCTAGGTCAGGAATTGCCTCATTCTCAATCATTATGGATGGAGATAGTCCGTTTACCACTGTGAGTGTGAATGCTAATGGCTCACTGGATCTGAAACCCAGGTAATCAATAATCATTTTTTTCTGGAAAAAAAAATGTATTGACCTATAAAATCTCATTTCAAATTCTTTTGTCTTTTTAAAGTGACACATGTCTCAGTGAGAAGATCGTGTCACTGCATTGTAACAATCAACGTAAGTTTGAAAGCCACTCCTTGGATCATACACTCTTAAAATCACCAAAAATCTAACATCTCTTGTTGTGTACAATGTGTTTTAGCATGTGGCGTTCGTAAAGTAACTTTAAAAAGTGAGACCAATGTGGAAACGGACAGAAACCAAGCAGGCAAAGTGGTGGGAGGACAGGATGCCCAGGAAGGGGCGTGGCCGTGGATAGTGTCTCTGCACTGGCTCGGGCGCCATGTATGCGGGGCCACTTTGATTGACAGGGAATGGTTGATTACGGCGGCACACTGTGTTTATGGGTAAGCATTGCTCAGCATTCTTGGCATTATGTTGCCATTGTAGTTGAAGCTGTAAAAAAAACATGCACTGAGAGACTAAATGATATTTTGATCCTGTAGAAAGAACGTTCACCTGTCAAACTGGGCGGCTATGTTGGGTCTTCACTCTCAGTTTGGGACGGATAACCCTAACAGACAAATCCATTATATAGATCAGATTATCATGCACAAGCGCTATAACAGGATAACAAAGGAGTCTGACTTTGCCCTAATGCATTTACAGACACCTGTCAACTACACAGGTACGTACACACAAAGTTTTATTTCTACAGATCATGTGACACTGAAGACTGGAGTAATGATGCTGGAAATACAGCTTTGATCACAGGAATAAATTACATTTTAAATTTTATTCAAATAGAAAATAGTTATTTTAAATTGTAATAATATTTCACAATATATTACTGTTTTGTCTATATTTGATCAAATAAAAGCAGTCTTCAGACTTTTGAACGGTAGTGTACATGTAGGCTACTTTCTCATCCATGGTTTATTCATTTTGCAGTCCTAATAGGATGGTCATGTGATCTCAACATGGTGGCCATAATGAGGGGGACATGTTTGTCAAAAATATATTGTAAAAGTTATATTTCACCCAAAAATCAAAAGGAAAACAAACTGAAATTATATTTTAATGAATAAATAAAAAAGCTTATTTTTGGGGCCACCTTGTCTTTTTTTTTTATTACATTATGTTCATGTTTCATGACATTTTAAACAACCCCCCACACCCCCCTTCAAATATGACCTGGACATTTGTGTGGGATTTATTTAAATCCTTTTTAAGTGGAAACAGCTTTTGCAGTTGTTAGCTGCACCACTACTTACAGAGATATATTTCAGAACAATGTTGATTTGTACATATTTTATTTTCAGATTTGTAAGGAATTGTCTGCAAAGCATTAAAAAGATTTTTCTTCCAGATTACATTCAGCCCATCTGCCTACCAGATCCTGGAGCACAGATTGAAGAAGGGAGAAAGTGTTTTATTGCTGGTTGGGGACTGCTGTCTGAAAATGGTCAGATATACACATTTGTGCATTTTATTGGAATTTTTTTATTTATTTATTTATTTATTTTTAAGCCAACTCAGATTTGAGTTTCTAATCTTTTGGATGGTCGTGTCTAAGCTGTTTGTTTTTGATCTCCAGGCAACGTAGCTAATGTGTTACAGGAAGCTGTTGTGCCCCTTTTAAGCAACACACAGTGTCAGGAATGGCTGCCTGAGTACAACATTACAGACCGCATCCTGTGTGCTGGATATACTGAGGGTGGGGTGGACTCCTGTAAGGTGTGTACATATATTAACTTTTTATAGGTACAAAGTATAAGTTTTCATATTTTTGTTTTTTTTTGTTAATTTAAAGCTGCAGTCCATAATTTTGTGTTCAAAATTTACAAAATGCATATAATGAGCGAGTACATCATGAATCCATTTTCCAAACCGTTTTTGTCTCATCCTGAATCATTACAGTACGTCTATAGTAAGTGTTTATATTTGGACTATTTTAGACTGCTGCGGAGTATCCCAGTACCTGCGTGACTCATCATAGACATAAAAAGAGAGAAGTAGCTCCAGCTATAATATTCTTCCACAAGATGCATGCAGTTCTGTTTATTATCCGCAAGAGCGCTAAAAGTTACAGACTACAGCTTTAATTAGACCAAGAACAGTGAACAATTTTTTTAATTGACAAACATCAACATGCCTCATATAAACTAATTTTTCTAGCAATTGCAAGTTTTTTTGTAAGAAATAAAGTCAGAATTGTGAAATATAAACTCATAATTGCAAGAAAAAAGTCAGATTTGAGCTGAAATAAAAAAAATGTAATAAAAAAAAAAAAAAGTAATTGTGACTTTTTTTCACTTTTTTTAGCACACTAGTTTTATATCTCACAATTCTGACTTTAATGACAAACATCAATGTGTCTCGCAATTGCAAGAAAAAAGTAAGAGTTGCGAGTTAATATTCTGCAGAATTGCGAGATGTAAACTCGCAATTGAGAGAAAAAAATACAGGATTGTGAGAATAAAAAATTCTCAATTAATTTTTTTCATTCTGTGGCAGAAACAATGGCTGTGTCCGAAATCAAATACTTCCCTACTATATAGTATGCGAAAAACAATACGGCAAACGAATAGTATGTCCGAAAGCACAGTATTTGAAAAACAGTAGTCGAAAAGTCCCCGGATTCCGGCAAGATTCTGAAGTGTGCATTCGATGGACACTTTACTATCCCATGAGGCCACAGGAGAGGATTTATGAATGGCAGTTAAGTGACACAACTGACGCTGATAGGTCACGTGAACAACATGGCAGATATAGTACGTCCAATCCTGCTCCTGGAGGGCCACTCGTCCTGCAGAGTTCAGCTCCAACCCCAATTAAACACACCTGAACCAGCTAATCAGGTCTTAGGATATTAGAAACTTCCAGGCAGGTGGTTGAGGCAAGTTGGAGCTAAACTCTGCAGGACAGTGGCCCTCCAGGACCGATTTTGGATGTAGAACATACTTCTTTAAGAGTCACAAAGTAAGTTCAAATTCAAATGTAGTACCTACTAAGACAATATGCGATTTCGGACACAGCAAAGCTTACATGCATATTAGTTTATCACTTGTTAAAAAAAAGGGAATTGTTTAAAAGGGAAATGTTTTTGCATTATTAATTCTATTTTTTTAATGTATTGGCATATTTTGTGGGCTTTTGACAGGGGGATTCTGGAGGTCCGCTGATGTGTGAAGAGGCTGGCCATTGGGTTCTTGTAGGGGCGACATCTTTTGGTATCGGCTGTGGACGACCCCAGCGGCCTGGAGCATATGCTCGCGTCAGTCAGTTTATTGACTGGGTAGTAGAGAACCGACGGCTCTATTCAGACTGGAAAGGGCTATAATAATTTAGTATGCAGTGATGTTATGTCTTCAGTCGATTGTATTCTTGATTTCAATGGGCTTCTGGACATTGTAATCAACACCAAGTGATTTGTGCACTTTATTGTCATTGCTAAAAAATGTAAATGTGAATAATGGAGAAAAATGTACTTGCTAGTAACCAGTCAGTAATATTCAGCCTACCCAAATGTGAGATTATAAATAGTTTTGAAATATAAATCACAAACTAATGTTAAAATTGTTTTTAAATAAAGTTTTGAATTTTAATTATTTACTGAAATAATTAAAATGTATTTTGCTACAGTTGTTTTGCAGTGGCGGAGCTAGAGGGGTGTCCAGGGTGGCACTGGGCAGGATAAGACATCTGATGTGCCACCCCAAAATTTAATAGGCTACTACTACAATTTAATTTTTTTATTTAATATTACTGAAAGAAACATGACCTTGAGGATGTGATGAGTCTGGTGTGCGGCATCATGCTTCATCTCGTCAGAAGGGCTGCTCTCACAAACACACTCTCACACCATGTCCATTTTTTTGTGGAGTGAAAAACATCGTTGAACAAATAGGACACCGGCAACATACTGACTGACAAAAGGTTACTTTTGATACTATGATTAGAGGGGTGGTTGATTATGATTTCACTTTTTTAACTTTTTTTCAAAGTGCAAAGGAAGATATTCTCTTACAGAAATCGCTTTTTAAGGACTACAACAAGCTTCTTCCCGGGTTGGTGACATCACAAACCCTAAAATTTCCATAAACCCCATCCTCGAGAACACGTAACAAAGAGGGTGCAACCATGTTGGGCTGCTTTAGAGAAGAGGAAGAGTTGTTGTAGTAGAGTGTTGTTACCATGCCGTCATTTTACGCCCGACTGCTTCACAAACGAGGGTCATTTCAGTACTGTATTTGCACAAAAGTTTAACATGACGGCACATGCTAGTCGATGAGTTGAATCAACTCCACAGCAACTACATACATTTATCCACTAATCATCAGGCTTAACATTATGAGCACTGATTATCTCTTCATCACGGCACCTGTTAGTGGGTGGGATATATTAGGCAGCAAGTGAACATTTTGTCCTCAAAGTTGATGTGTTAGAAGCAGGAAAAATGGGAAAGCATAAGGATTTGAGCGTTTTTGACATGAGCCAGATTGTGATGGCTAGATGACTGGGTCAGAGCATCTCCAAAACTGCAGCTCTTGTGGGGTGTTCCTGGTCTGCAGTGGTCAGTATCTATCAAAAGTGCTCCAAGGAAGGAACAGTGGTGAACCAGACAGGATCAAGGGCGGCCAAGGCTCATTGATGCACGTGGGGAGCGAAGGCTGGCCCGCGTGGTCCGATCCAACAGATGAGCTACTGTAGCTCAAATTGCTCGAGAAGTTAATGCTGGTTCTGATAGAAAGGTGTCAGAATACACAGTGCATCACAGTTTGTTGCGTATGGGGCTGCATAGCCACAGACCAGTCAGGGTGCCCATGCTGACCCCTGTCCACTGCCGAAAAAGCCAACAGTGGGCACGTGAGCATCAGAACTGGACCATGGAGCAATGGAAGAAGGTGGCCTGGTCTGATGAATCATGTTTTCTTTTACATCACGTGGATGGCCGGGGCGTGTGCGTCCCATACCTGGGGAACACATGGCACCAGGATGCACTATGGAAAGAAGGCAAGCCGGCGGAGGCAGTGTGATGCTTTGGGCAATGTTCTTCTGGGAAACCTTGGGTCCTGCATCCATGTGGATGTTACTTTGACACGTACCACCTACCTAAGCATTGTTGCAGACCATGTACACCCTTTCATGGAAACGGTATTCCTCTTTCAGCAGGATAATGTGCCCTGCCACAAAGAAAAAATGGTTCAGGAATGGTTTGAGGAGCACAACGAGTTTGAGGTGTTGACTTGGCCTCCAAATCAATCCAATCGAGCATCTGTGGGATGTGCTGAATAAACAAGTCCGATCCATGGAGGCCCCACCTCTCAACTTACAGGACTTGAAGGATCTGCTGCTAACATCTTGGTGCAGATACCACAGCACACCTTCAGGGGTCTAGAGGAGTCCATGCCTCGACGGGTCAGGGCTGTTATGACAGCAAAACCAGGACCAACACAATATTAGGAAGGTGGTCATAATGTTATGCCTGATTGGTGTATATCCTGTAAACACTTTATATAAACACAATACAGGTAGGTCTAAATTTGGGGATCACTTATATCAATGATAGGCCTATATGTCGTCCAGCCCTAAAACTTACATTTTTCTTTCAGTGTTTATTTAAAAACATCCAATTATGCAGAATATAAGATGCTAAATATTTAATTGATGAGTTGTCAATAAAAAAATATAACAATACAATATACCGGGTATAATTTTACCTCAAAATTGACACAAATTGATAACTGCAAATATGTGTTTTGCTGCCTGGAGTCCAGTTGTTTCTGTGAATTGCAGCGATCCATTTGCATTTCTTTTCTGTAGCTTTCGTCAAGTCTCTCTTTACAGTCAATCGCACAGATCTTTCCCGTTTTAGATGTGTTTTTCACAGCATTCATGCTGAAAACCAATGCTGCCACTCAGTTTTTTTTGCCACTGAGTGGGCGTAACCGCAGTCACTCCGGCCGACGGTGATGTCACATGCACACCCTCTGTACCCAAAATACAAAAGGGATACACAAGTGTGTACGCGAAATGAAACGTTGCACACACAATTTACAACTTAAAAAAATAAAGTACGTAAAACTACACACATATAGGCTATAAAACACACACACACACACAAACAGAAGAGGATCTTAACACTGAGATCACAGAGCTGATTGGCCACACAATACTGTGGTATTTTGTATTAAACAGATAAAACACAAAAATGGCATGGTACACAAAAACAATATTGCATACAATCTAAATTGCTATCAAAAACTTTAAAAGGATGCATGAAATTACTTTTTACTGTGCAGTTCTTACTGTAAACAAGTATATGAATATGATTTTAAATATGACTTCATAACCTGCAGTCCTAACCTAGAAATCATAAATAATACTTTGTTTGCATTAACTTGTCTACTAATTGACATTTTGAAACATTCAGGAGGAACAAATGAAAAACACCCAACCCACCCACATCATGTTGGTATCATTTTAAGTTTGATGCGAGTAGTTCATTGCCACAGATTCTGACAATTTGTGGCAAACATATTTTGCCGTAAAGAGCTAAGGAAGAGAAACTAAGGCTGTGAAGACGATGAACAGGACATATTTGTTCAGATATCTAAAGAGGGTAGTGTCAGTCCATGTGTGACAGCCTATGCTGCAAAGAAATAATTACCTTTTGTTATCTTCAGCAGCTCAGCCATCATTTCAGCTGTTGTGGGAAGAAAGTTGATGGAGGTGATGTTGTAATTTTGCACTATTGCACATTTTAAATAGTCAGACAGCACCACCCAATGCACAATAAATAACATTTTACTTTACAGATGTTATAACCTATTAAAACATTTCATTACATTATTGTTTATATTATTCTGTATATTTTTATTTTACTGTGTGTATTTGTGAAAATGAATATGCATATTTAATGTTATTTATGCTTTGTCAATGTTAAGATTCTTTTCAAAATGCCAATAAAAAGTACTGCAGGCTTTCTCCAAGTCTCTATCACTCAATTAAATTTCTGTAAAACAAAATGACAAATGTTTACTTTTTACAAAGGGGTACTTTCAAGCATCCTCTGTACTTGTGTTCTTATTGGAATTGAACTTTTGACGCAGGGACGTGCACAGGGGGGTTGCTCAGGTTGCCCGGGCAACTGCCCATATGCCCTTCTTGACTCACGTTGCCCTTCCGAGGTGGAAAAAAATAAATAAAAAAATCGTACAATGGATGCAGAATTTCACGTAGGCCTAGATAAAAATAAAAAATAAAAATAAAAAATCGCAAAGCCTCATTCACTTCCATATTCGGGCACCCGTCCGAAAGTGAAAGTCAGTAGGGGAAGGGCAAACTCTGTTTACGTGGCTGCAGCGCTGCACGCGACCGGCACCTGAGCTGAGCCTGCATGAGCGGCACTAGAAGGAGATTGTCGCGGTTGTCGGGAGAGACGACTTAACGTTGTCGGAAAGGTGATAAAGGTTATAATCATTAACGAAAACGAACGAAAAAACGAAAACTAGGTGGGAAAAAACAACGTCTTTAACTGAAATAAAAATAAAAACGAGGCATTACAAAAAACGATAACTAACCAAAACTGTGATGTGTGTTTGGCAAAACTAACTAAAATAAAATAAAATTATAGATTAAATGTCCTTAGTTTTCGTCTTTGTCAATGTCTTTCATAGAGCAAACGTTCAGCTCTTTTTTTACAGTCTATGGTTCAGCTGCATTTCATTTCCCTGCGTCTCTCACTCACGCGTCTCTCTCACATACTCGCGCGCGCACAGCCCCTCCCTCCGTGCACACCGCGCCTCCATGAGAATAAGTGTTGGAAGCAAGTTCGCGAAAGGTTGGTATCTCGTGAAAACCTTTACACAATCACACATTAAAAAGTCGTATAAAAATATTTTTAATTCTGAATATAATTTTGTCAGTGTGTTAATGTCGACCCCAGAAGCGAAAGAAAGTTAACTAGACGCAGGTAAAATGCAAGGGTTGTCGATGTCAAAACACTATTTAAGCTGTGATTCAAGTAAGGAATAATTGACGACGGGCCGTTGAATTATTAGAAAAATAATGCACACCTGAGGTCGTGATTCGGTCACGACTCGAAGCGGAGTCAATTATTCCGCTTATACCGCGGTTATTCTCAGTCCTTCATATATAGGTTTTTTTTTTTTTTTTTGGGGGGGGGGGGGGGGGGGTGCCCTTTTTTTTTTTTTAGGTCAGAGCAACTGCCCCTCAAAATTCCTGTGCACGTCCCTGTTTTGACGGTTGATGATGACAGTACGAAAACACAAGCCTGCAAGATGGCTTAAAGGATTAGTTCACTTTCAAATTAAAATTTCCTGATAATTTACTCACCCCATGTCATCCAAGATGTTCATGTCTTTCTTTCTTCAGTCAAAAAGAAATTAAGGTTTTTGATGAAAACATTCCAGGATTATTCTCCTTATAATGGACTTCAATGGTCTCCAAAATGTTGAAGGTCAAAATTACAGTTTCAGTGCAGCTTCAAAGGGCTTTAAACGATACCAGACGAGGAATAAGGGTCTTATCTAGCGAAACAATCGAAAAAAATGTAAATGTATATGCTTTATATAACCAAATGATTGTCTTCCAATTGGTTCCACCAAAACCGCACTTATGTCACTAATGTCCTATGCCTTCGATATTCTACTTACGGAAAGAAACGTAGCGTCAGTTCCATTTTTTCCGTAAGTAGAATAGTGCAACGTCTGTCACAGGTGCTTACATCTTTAGTTGAGACGAGCGGGACAGCCACAAACCAGCCCCAGTAGCTCTCTGAGAGCTTGCTGCAGTTCCATTTTTCACCACAGATTGCATTTATATTGTGTGGGGCGCTGTAGAGCTGGGGAGGGCTCTAAGCCCGGCTGCCCCTATCATGAATAAATGCCAGCCATATCCATCCTTGTGCTACATTTTAATATATCCTGCTCACTTTACGACTTAAAGGTGCCCTCGAATGAAAAATTGATTTTATCTTGGCATACTTAAATAAGAGTTCAGTACATGGAAATGACATACAGTGAGTCTCAAACTCCATTGTTTCCTCCTTCTTATATAAATCTCATTTGTTTAAAAGACCTCCAAAGAACAGGTGAATCTCAACATAACACAGACTGTTACGTAACAGTCGGGGTGTACGCCCCCAATATTTGCATATGCCAGCCCATGTTTCCAACATTATAAAAGGCATTAGACAAGGGCAGCCAGTATTAACGTCTGGATGTGCACAACCAAATCATCAGACTAGGTAAGCAAACAAGAACAATAGCGAAAAATGGCAGATGGAGCAATAATAACTGACATGATCCATGATATTTTAGTGATATTTGTAAACTGTCTTTCTAAATGTTTCGTTAGCATGTTGCTAATGTACTGTTAAATGTGGTTAAAGTTACCATCGTTTATTACTGTATTCACGGAGACAAGAGAGCCGTCGCTATTTTCATTTTTAAACACTTGCAGTCTGTATAATGCATAAACACAACTTCATTCTTTATAAATCTCTCCAACAGTATAGCATTAGCCGTTAGCCACGGAACACAGCCTCAAACTCATTCAATATCAATGTAAACATCAAAATAAACACTGTACTTACGCGATTAGACATCCTGCATGACGAACACTTTGTAAAGATCCATTTTGAGGGTTATATTAGCTGTGTAAACTTTGTTAAGGCACTGTTTAAGGCAAGCGCGAGCTCTGTGGGCGGAGAGCACGGGATTTAAAGGGGCCGCAGCATAAAATCGGCGCGTTTATAATGATGCCCCAAAATAGGCAGTTAAAAAAATTAATTTAAAAAAATCTATGGGGTATTTTGAGCTGAAACTTCACAGACACATTCAGGGGACACCTTAGACTTATATTACATCTTTTAAAAACATAATCTAGGGCACCTTTAAAATAGTTTAGAAAATCCGCTGTGGCCAAAAGAGAATAGGCTTGTTCGAGATGCATTGGCGCTGCACAGACTGATCGGTGTATGACATCAAAGTACCGTCAGAGCATATGACTCCTTATGCTTATGAAAATGATGTAGGAATTCCAGTGAGGAAAAAGTAATGTCTATTCTCAAACAAACATAAACACAACAGAACTATTGTATATAAAAGCTATTCACACATGAGCACGTTTAAATTGAAGGGTTTATACTCTCATTCAGGGGCATAATTTCCACTGGGGACAGGGGGGACAGGGGGGACGTGCCGCCCCGCCCCCCCCACTTTCAAATTTGTTTGTTATGATTTTTTTTAAGCCACACGCCGTCATCACCACGGAGGAGCAGGACTGAGCAGGACACAGAGAGCCTGCCTGTGTTGATGCGCACGTTCAGGAAATAGCTCACTGAAAGTTCTAATGAACATGTATCGCGGTTGGCGGCACAGTCATTGATGAAGCAGCAACAGAAACAGCAACAGATGACTTTAATTTCAGTAAAGAACACAGATAGCATCCATATTTAGGCCTATTCATGGCCAGCTATGGTACAGTTCTGGCAGCGGTAAAGGTCACACGGGCCGTGTCTGGCCCACACACATCAAGCTGGTTTTAGTGCAAGTTGTGGCTTGCTGTGTATGGCCCAGATGTGGCCCATGTGACCTTTGCCGCTGCCAGAACTTAGCCATATGTGCCATAATTGGCTCTGATGAGGTCTGGATATGTATGCTATTGCCAGCCACACTCAGGTTGAGTCATCACCTTCATTCTATGCATTATGTGGGCCAGAAGAATGTGGGGGATGTGGGCTACAACTGGACCAGATGTCATTAGCTATCTGGGAAAGAAAGGAGATGTGAGTTGGTTGATTCAGTAAATTAGCTCAGGTCAGGATAATCATATTTTCTGTCTACACCTGTTGATGTTAGCCTAACATTGACTGAGCTAACATTAACATACACTGTTGCTAGGTCCACTTTAAACCGCAGCATTTTCTGTCAGCAATGTATGACAGAAAATGTATTACAAATTCAAGTACAGCAGTTAGTTTGAAATAAAAGTTTAACAGATTGAGATGTACATTATTTAAATTTTATTCACACACAAAACATTAATCATTAGTGAACATTTTTGGCTTTATAAAATGATTCTCTCAAGTCTTGGTGATCGACCCCTATTAAACAATAAAGAAAGTAAGACTTTCTTATAAAATCTTTTTCTTATACATAGTTTAGTAGCGTGCTATTCTATTTGGCAGAATTTATCATTACAATCAACTTAATTTTTTCCTGCATTTTGTATAACCATAGTCCCTAAATGTATGTAAATGCAGGAAATGAAATTAAAATTCCCCAAAAACATTTCCCCCCATTTTGTGTCTCTCTTTAACTGGATAAATAAATGGCTATTATATTTTCAAAACTCACTTATTATGATGCAGTGTTTTAAGGAATTAAAACAGAAATAAGCAGAGAGTAACAATCCTAAAAATGCAAATAGAATATGTTTTGTTTTCAATAATTATTACTTGGTTTAATTTAGTGAATATAGCAGGGAGAGTATTTAAAATGAGACGATTATAATGAGAACAACTTTATGCTCGTGCAAAGGTAAAAAATTATATTGTTTTTCTTGAAACTGTGGTAAAAAAACAACAACTTTCCTCTGATCTTGGCTTCAAAGTTAAAAGTGATGCTTCCCCTATTTAACACAGCAGTAACAGAGCTCTCGAATTCACTGTGTTGTTAGCAGTCCTGCTGAAACATTCAAAGAGAAAGTCATCTGAAATCATGCATGCATTTACCGGTAAGCCTTGAAATGAATCTGCTCTTTTATACTGTCAAATATATATATATATATATATATATATATATATATATATATATATATATATATATATATATATATAGCTTTACAAATCTTTAAACATGTAGAGGATGTGGTCAAAGAAGAGAAGTGATCCATTAGTGTAGCTCTAATAAATTTGTTTTAAACTTTTTACTTGCCTATGAATGAAATGTATCATTATATGTACTTTCTGACACTTTCATTGACAGTTTTAGGTCCTATGTTGCTGATATGGTCGTGCCACATCAAGGTCATTTCATGGTTTAAACTGCACTCACCTTTCTTTTTAACCCCTAATTCCAGAGAGATATTTCACCCAAAGATTAAATTTCTGTCATCATTTACTCACCCTACTTGTTGTTCAAAACCTGTATGACTTTATTCTTTCATGGAGCACAAAAGGAGATTTTAGGCAGAATGACAAAATCCAATACAGTGAAAGTGAATGGTGACTGAAGCTGCCGTTCTGACATATTTTGTGTTCTACAGAAGAAAGAATATCGGTACAACTTTACAATAAGATCCTATTAGTTAACACGAGTTAACTAATATAAACTAACAATGTGCCATACATTTGTTACAGAAAGTTGCAAATGTATATGCACAATATGTAATTTTTTTGCATTAAAATATCCAAAAACCACTAGGCCAGTGTTATATATTTTGTTCAATTAAGTACTTACAATATCCCAAATGTTTCCAAGTGTTTGTAGATCGTTAGAAAATTGCGATTTTGACCAAGGCTCCGTGAAGTGGCCGGGAGTCGCCTGTCAATTGCGTCATATGTGCATTACCCTCGGTTTCCGGTTTTATTTTGTAGAAACCTTGGAAATACTAAAGACGCTTTAATATATTAGGCTACATATTTTAATAGACAAGGGAACCACTGTTTGGTTATAGACAGAAAATGAATTATTGTTTTATAGCTCAACACGTTTAGTATTATTGTTTAAATGTAGCTAGTTTTCTTGATTTTCCGAGAGTACCATGCTTTTACCATGCTTCAGAGAAAAACTATTGTCAAATGGCTAATACAGCATTTTCTTCATCATACAATACATTTTAAAATTGCATGCCATTTATCAGCACAAGTCATCCAGCATTTATTAATGATATTATAATATCTACTGCAGTGTGCAACAAGTGTCTCACAGCAGCTGCCAAGCGAACGCACAGAGTAACGTTATAACATCATTTTCAACACATTCAAATGTCTAATATGATAAAACAGTGCTGCGTTACCTCATACGCTTGATCGGAAGAAGCGAAAGCGGCAACTGCGGCATAATTAGAGCTCTGCTGCTCGCGAGGCGTGCATTTCGTGTTCGTCTCTCTCATTAGCAATTGCTCCAGCGGCCTCGTTCAGCTCTCACATCACTCACCCTGCTCTGCTTCATACTACAGTAATGTTAATAATCTCATCCATGAACATGATTTCTGCTCGAGTCCCATCCTGATTCTTTTCCACTGACTGTGAGGTGAAGACGACATCTCCCAAGAATCCGTGCTCAAACTCGGCGTCATCAAGCTACGCCTTTGATTTGAATAGGCAACCTCTAGATGCGAAAAATTTACATATTGTAGCTTTAATAAAAAAATACCACTGTTCATGGTTAGTCCATGTCAGCTCAGGCCCATTAAATATTATCAACAGACACAAATTTTTATTTTAATCTTGTATTAGTAAAAGTTCAAAATGAACATTAACTAAGATTAATAAATGATTCAGAAGTATTTATCATTGTTGGTACAAATTAACTAATGTAGTTAAAGGATTATTTCACTTCTGAGTTTACTCACCCCCATGTCATCCAAGATGTTCATGTCTTTCTTTCTTCAGTCAAAAAGAATTTAAGGTTTTTGAGGACTTTAGTGGGGTTCACCGGGTTGAAGGTCCAAATTGCATTTTCAGTGCAGCTTCAAAGGGCTCTGTGCGATCCCAGATAAGGAATAAGGGTCTTGTCTAGCGAAACGATCGAACGTTTTCTAAAAAAAATAAAAATATATACTTTTTAACCACAAATGCTCACCTTGCACTAGATCTGCGATCCGCACGCATGACGTAATCATGTTGGAAAGGTCATGCGTGACATAGGTGGAAGTACCAATCCAATGTTTACAAAGCGAACTCGCAAAGGTTAAGCCAAATGGCCTTTACAAAAAAAAGGTACAAAATGATATTGGAAGATTTTGAAGTTGGAGGAGAAAATTAGTTTTTCGCCCTACCTCGGAAGCTTGTCACTCGTGACCTTTCAACGTAATACATGGCACATCACAGAGCAGTGCAAGACCGATCGTTTCACTATAGACAAAACACTTTTTCCTCGTCTGGGATCGTGTAGAAGCTGCATTGAAACTGCAATTTGGACCTTCCATCCGTTGAACCCCACTGAAGTCAACTAAATGGAGAAGAATCCTGGAATATTTTCCTCAAAAGCCTTAATTTCTTTTCGACTGAAGAAAGAAAGACATAAACATCTTGGATAACATGGGGGTGAGTAAATTATCAGGAAATTTTCATTCAGAAGTGAAATAATCCTTTAACTAAACTTTAAAAAAAATGGAACCTTATTGTAAAGTATTACCAAAAAAACTGTAGAGTTTGGAACAAGCTGCCAGAATTTTCATTTTGGGAGAACTATTTCTTAGACTTTTGGAGGTCTGCTTGTTTCAGAATCTACAGATTCCAGACTGTCTTTTAAATGTATAGGATAATGGCAGCTTTTGATGAGTAACTGATTACTTGGAAGGTTTTTGTGAAGCTTCTGCATTACCTTTATTTCAGAGAAGTTGGTCCAGTGAGAATACTGAATACCAATTAGAAGAAAAAAGCACAATAGAGTATGAGTATTCCACAGAGGTGGTGGATTACAGCGGGCTTGAAATCATTTGCGAAAAGGGCTCCATCCATACCTTCCGTGCCTGGTTCCTGCCCACCATCTACACAATCATCTGCCTCCTGGCTCTCGTGGGGAACTTTCTGATTATCCTAACCTACCTTTACTTCAAGAGGCTGAAGACAATGACTGACGTCTACCTGCTCAATCTAGCCATGGCTGACATGCTGTTTGCAATTTCTCTCCCCTTCTGGGCAGCTAGTTCCATGAGAATGTGGTATTTGGGTCTGTATACATGCAAGGCCATGTTCACAATCTACAAGGTCAGCTTCTTCAGTGGCATGTTCCTTCTCACCTGTATCAGCATAGATTGCTATTTCTCCATAACGAAGGCAGTCTCTGCTCATCGCTGTTGCTCAAGTGCTGTCTATTATGGACAGGTGTCCTCTCTGCTTGTCTGGGTGATGGCGGTGATCTTTTCTGTACCCGACATGGTGTTCTCTGAAGTCAATGTCAGTATGACCTGTGTAGCAAGTGGCAGCAACTATGATGACTACCGCATTAAGATCCTGGTAAGTCAGATGATCCTGGGTTTTATAATTCCAGCGGTTGTCATTGGATTCTGTTACATCTGTATCATCAAGACCCTTAACCAAGCCAAGAACTTTGAGAGGAATAAAGCCATCAAGGTTATCATTGCAGTGATAGCTGTCTTTGTGTTCAGCCAATTACCTTACATCGTAGTCATGGGAGTGACCACTCAGGAAACAATGGAATGCAACAAGGACAGCAGTCTTTATGCCATGGATGTGACCAGAGCCGTGGCCTTCTTGCGCTGTTGTGTGAACCCATTCCTGTATGCCTTCATTGGGGTAAATTTTCGCAATGATCTAAGAAAGCTATTGAAAGACTTGGGATGTATCAAATAGAGACGCTGTCCAGGCTTCTGTCAGCCTGGACAGCGAAACCACCACGTTTTCCCCCTGAATGCTTGTATTTGCTTAAGAGCAGTATAGTGGTAAATCAGTTCATAAGCTCCATTTAAAGGAAACTGCCTGTGGAGGACTGAATGGTGATATACTGCAAATTTTGGTATGCCTGCTTTGTAACAATAAGCTTTTCACTTGTTTTTGATTGCCCTTTGAGAGAAGAAATTATTTTCACTCTTTGGGCCCTATAATACACCCGGCGCAATGCGACGCAAGGCGCAGCGCAAGTGTGTTTGCTAGTTTGCGTCCGGCGCCGTTCGCGTTTTCCCGTTCAGCGCCACGTCCTTAGTAAATGCATTTGCGCCAGTTAGTGCGCCCATGGGCGTGCTGGTCTAAAAAAGAGGTGTGTTCAGGCGCATTGCCGGCGCATTGCTATTTTAAGGAGCTGAAAATAGACTGCGCCATAGACCAACTCAAACCTGGTCTAAAGTCTGAAGTCAATGGCGCAAAATTTTTTTGTTAGAGCGCGTTGGTAGAAACTGCGCCTCTGGGCGCGTCCACAGTGCGCGTTGACTTTGCTTATTACACACAGGGATGCGCATCACACAAACATGCCAAATATTAAAAACAAAAGGATTACAGTGTAAAATAATATTATTGTGTAGGCTACATAAATATAAAAATGTAATGATGAATAGTCATTGTGTGTATTAGAATTAGGCTACCTATTTTCAATTCAGCCTATTACTACTTATAATGATGAACGAAATTGGCTAATTAATTGAACAATCGTGCCAATACACACACATATTAACTGACTCATCGCGTGTACGCCATGTAAATAGCAATCCTCCGGAATGGGAGATGACACTTTGATTGGTTTATTGAACGTTACGCCCATTACTCATTAAGAGAATAGGGACAACCCATTTCAAAAATGCGCCCCGGCGCACGGACCGTTTTTCCGTCATTAAAATAGCAAACGTGGATTTGGACACGCCCTGAGTGCACCTGCGCCGTGCGCTTTACACTTTGCGTTTAGATCGTTAAAATAGGGCCCTTTGTGTTATATGATATAGCCATTTTGTCTCCATTATCTTATTTTCAAAATCAGTTTGTCTATATTGAAAGTAAATTAGACATTTTTAAGTTAGTCACTAATAAGAAACATAATCCTCTGTTATGGCTAAACAGTTATTTAACATATGCCTTCTTTATTATTTGTGTCTGGGTTGTTTTAAAACTGAATAAATCTACTTTTTTAAAATAAATGACTCAAGTTGCTTTGTGTGTTGTGAGAACATTTGTCAACTTCAATTCATCTCCACATCAAAATAGTTTCACCCTCTTCAGCTATGTGGTTTGGTAGTTAGTGATAATTAAGCGACTGCAAGGTATATTGTGTGGAGTAATGATGTTAACAAAACTACATTAAAGGTGCCATAGAATTCTTTTTCACAAGATGTAATATAAGTCTAAGGTGTCCCCTGAATGTGTTTGTGAAGTTTCAGCTCAAAATAACCCATAAATATTTTTTTATTAATTTTTTTTAACTGCCTATTTTGGGGCATCATTAAATATGCGCCGATTCAGCGTGCTTCCCCTTTAAATGTTCGCAACTCTATAATACATTGCATAAACAAAGTTCACACAGCTAATATAACCCTCAAAATGGATCTTTACAAAGTGTTCGTCATGCAGCATACCCGATTATGTAAGTATGGTCTTTATTTGGATGTTTGCATTTGATTCTGAATGAGTTTGAGGCTATGCTCCATGGCTAATGGGCTAAAGCTAACATTACACACTGTTGGAGAGATTTATAAAGAATGTGTTTACGTGTTTGAAAGTTGTGTTTAAGTTTAATGTGTTTAAGTTGTGTTTATGAATTATACAGACTGCAAGTGTTTAATAATGAAAATAACGACAGCTCGTCTCCGTGAATACAGTAAGAAACGATGGTAACTTTAACCACATTTAACAGTACATTAGCATCATGCTAACGAAACATTTAGAAAGTCAATTTACAAATATCACTAAAAATATCATGATATCATGGATCATGTCAGTTATTATTGCTCTATCTGCCATTTTTCGCTGTTGTCCTTGCTTGCTTACCTGCATAAAGTCTGTTGATTCGGCTGTGCACAGATCCAGACGTTAATACTGCCTTGTCTAATGCCTTGAACATGGGCTGGCATATGCATGAATTTGGGGGCATACATATTAATGATCCCGAGTGTTGTGTCACAGTCAGTGTTATGTTTAGATTCACCTCTTCTTCAGAGGTCTTTTAAACAAATGAGATTTACATAAGAAGGAAGAAACCATGGTGTTTGAGACTCACTGTATGTCATTTCCATGTACTGAACTCTTGTTATTCAACTATGCTGAGGTAAATTCAATTTATAAATTCTATGACACCTTTAATTCTTTGCACATTAAAATATATACAATAAATAAATAAAATTAAAGATAAAAAAATCCCCAAATCGTTAACTATTATTTTCATAATTTCATATAAATACCTTTTTTTTTCATTTCTTACTGAATATTGATAGATCAACACAATTAAAACAATAAAATATGGGTTTTAAAAGACTGTGATTGATCTACTGTTGTGCACACCTGTTGCATATTTTGGTCAAGATCATTAGCCTAACTATTTAAGTCCCCTTGCCATAACGCCGTGTTAATGAGAAATGTTAATGACAAAAAATAAATGACACGAAAACCACAATATTTGAAGAGAGAAATTTCAGTTCTTTTGAAGGAGGTGGAAAATAATAAAATAGTGCTATTTTCAAAGCTGCAAAACTGCATTACAAATGCTGAAAAAAAGAAAGCCTGGGCAGAAATCACACAAAAAATACATGCTGCTGGCCATGGGTATGAGTGGAGCCCAGAAGAAGTCGGGAACAAGTTCAGGGACTTCGCAGGTGTGACGTATGTAGAAGGGAAGCGAAAAAGACGGGTGGTGGCATGAATTCAGTTCCTCGTCTGACTGGAGAGGAAGAGAAAGTTTTGGCCATCCTGCGGCCTGAGGCATTGGAAGGGATCCCTGGAGGCATAGATGCATGTGCGTCAACCAAGCCTTTGCCTTTAAAGGTGAGCTCTCCAACATCTGGTCCCCTCCAACCTGGCCCTCCAACATCATTTACAGATCTACAGACTTGTAATATGTATTTGTGCTTTTCTAATACACTGGCCATTCATATAGTAGTTTAACAGAAAGAAAAGAGCATGGTATTGTAACTTGACTCATCAAAGTATAATGTGAATAATGTGACTAAGGGCCCTATAATACACCCGGCGCAATGCGACGCAAGGCGCAGCGCAAGTCTGTTTGCTAGTTTGCGTCCGGCGCCGTTCGCGTTTTCCTGTTCAGCGCCACGTCCTTAAATTAGTAAATGCATTTGCGCCAGTTAGTGCGCCCATGGGCGTGCTGGTCTAAAAAAGAGGTGTGTTCAGGCGCATTGCCGGCGCATTGCTATTTTAAGGAGCTGAAAATAGACTGCGCCATAGACCAACTCGAACCTGGTCTAAAGTCTAAAGTCAATGGCGCAATATTTTTTTGTTAGAGCGCGTTAGTAGAAACTGCGCCTCTGGGCGCGTCCACAGTGTGCGTTGACTTTGCTTATTACACACAGGGATGCGCATCACACAAACATGCCAAATATTAAAAACAAAAGGATTACAGTGTAAAAGAATATTATTGTGTAGGCTACATAAATATAAAAATGTAATGATGAATAGTCATTGCGTGTATAAGAATTAGGCTACCTATTTTCAATTCAGCCTATTACTACTTATAATGATGAACGAAATTGGCTAATTAATTGAACAATCGTGCCAATACTCATCGCGCGGAGCTATTTGAAAGCCTGCATTTGCAAGACCGCTTTAACTTCGCGCACGAGCAGATCGGTTTCTTCGCTTGAAAAGCGTTAAGCTTTTCCGCCAACAAATTCCGCCATGTAAATACCAATCCGCCATGGCGCGAGCGCATCTCGCTCTTAAAGGGAATGGGAGATGACACTCTGATTGGTTTATTGAACGTTACGCCCATTACTCATTAAGAGAATAGGGACAACCCATTTCAAAAATGCTCACCGACGCACGGACTGTTTTTCCGTCGTTAAAATAGCAAAAGTGGATTTGGACACGCCCTGAGTGCACCTGCACCGTGCGCTTTACACTTTGCGTTTAGATCGTTAAAATAGGGCCCTAAGTCTGATCATGAAACATATGTATTGAATGGAATTCAAACTTTTATTTTGCAGTGGTGAGGCACAATCACATACACAAAAACCATCATGTAACTGAAGATTTTCTCAATTCCCAACATTGTCATCAATAAAAATATAAGCCAAACATGACACAAAACCTTTATTACTATAACAAATCAAAGAGAGATCATGTGTAGGTAGTTAATTTAGAATGATTATTAGCTAAGGTGTTTCTATTATCTCTCTGGTGCATCAATAGCAGGTGTACTAAGGACTCTCCTAATAAAACAGTGTGTATGTGTGTTCCAAGTGCTCAACAATGGCAGCTTTACAAAGAATCCTGGAGCTTGAGCACAGAAGGCGACGCAGAAGTCAGTCAGTGTATATAAATGCCTACATTAGGACAAATTTTACCTCCCTTGTCTGATGATGTCATCTTAAGAAAATTCTGGCTTCCAAGGACCAAGATTCTTGAACTACTTCAGATAGTGAAACCACACCTTCAGAGGGCCACAAGAAGAAACTACGCCTTAAGTCCAGCAGTGCAGTTGTTAGCTGCAACATCCTGATTTTCCCCCAAATTCCTGAAGAAATCCAGCTGGCCAATCAACAATTCTATAGTATTGCCAACATCCCCAGGGTGATTGGCATCATCGATGGCACCCTTATCCCATTGTCAAGCCCTGTGGTAAATGAGCCCTTGTACATTTGCAGGAAGGGCTATCCAGCCATTAATGTTCAAGTAGTGTGTGATCACCAGGGGATGTTCACTGACATTGTGGCAAAATGGCCTGGAAGCACACATGACTCTTTCGCATGGGCCAATTCTGCAATTTGCAGATTGCTGAAGAGGGTGGCTTTGGTGATAGCTGGCTGCTGGGAGACAGTGGATATCCTCTTCGACCATTCCTCTTAACACCTGTGCATCATCCAGCCACCATTGCAGAGGAAAGATTTAATCAGGCCTATGGAAGGACACGCTCTACGGTTATAGGACTGCGGAAACAATGTTTTCGCTGCATCAGCAGGTCCAGTGGTGGCCTGAAGCTAAACCCCTCCAAAAGCTGTTCTGTTATTGTGGTTACTGCAATTCTCCACAACATTGCATTCAGGGAAAATATCCAGCTTCTTGATGAGGAAGAGGGAGGTCATGCTGGTGCTGATTGTGAGGAAGATTCTACCTCTGGTGATGATGATCCTTTGAATGCAGATCAAGGTAGAATGCATCCTGCAGGAGCAGAAGTCAGAGGACTTTTAATTCAGAATATGTTTGGTTAGTATGCTAATATTTGACAGTTTGGATAGTATATTTTCTCTTATTTGTTTCATGTAATCTGACTTAACTTGTTTTAATAAATATTTTGTTTATTCGCCTATGTTCCCCCCTGCAACTTAATTAAAATGCTTTTGCAAACAATAAATATGTATTTGTTTCTTATAAAGCCTCTGAAAATATTCTTTTCTACTTCTGAGAAAACACAAAACCAAGGAATAGTGAAGGTGTGGCTAATTTGCATATTCATTGATCCGTGTATATTAAATGAGGGTGTACAAGCTATTTTAAAGGTGCCCTCGAATGAAAAATTGAATTTATCTTGGCATAGTTGAATAACAAGAGTTCAGTACATGGAAAAGACATACATTGAGTTTCAAACCCCATTGCTTCCTCTTTCTTATATAAATCTCATTTGTTTAAAAGACTTCCGGAAAACACGCGCATCTCAACATAACACCGACTGTTATGTAACAGTCGGGATCATTAATATGTACACCCCCAATATTTGCATATATGCCAGCCCATGTTAGAGCATTAGACAAGGAAAGGCTGTATTAACGTCTGGATCTGTGCACAGACAAGGTAAGCAAGCAAGAACAACAGCGAAAAATGGCAGATGGAGCAATAATAACTGACATGATCCATGATATTTTTAGTGATATTTGTAAATTGTCTATCTAAATGTTTCGTTAGCATGTTGCTAATGTACTGTTAAATGAGGTTAAAGTTACCATCGTTTCTTACTGTATTCGCGGAGAAAAGAGCTGTCGCTATTTTCATTTTTAAACACTTGCAGTCTGTATAATTCATAAACACAACTTCATTCTTTATAAATCTCTCCAACAGTGTAGCATTAGCCGTTAGCCACAGAGCATAGCCTCAAACTCATAGAGAATCAAATGTAAACATCAAAATAAATAATTTACTCACATGATTCGATGTATGCACACAGCATGCATGACGAACATCTTGTAAAGATCCATTTGAGGGTTATATTAGCTGTGTGAACTTTGTAAATGCGCTGTAATATAGTGGAGAGCTCGTGTGGCAGGGAGCACGCGATTTAAAGGGGCGGCGCGCTGAAAAAATCAGTGTATAGTTAATGATGCCCCAAAATAGGCAGTTAAAAAAATGTATTAAAAAAAATCTATGGGGTATTTTGAGCTGAAACTTCACAGACACATTCAGGAGACACCTTAGACTTATATTACATCTTGTGAAAAAGCATTCTTGGGGACCTTTAAGGCATGAAGACATTTTTTTCACTTGAATTTTTTTTTAAAATATGTCCGTTTGGTGATCAAAGATGAGTTTTAAAGGATAAAATAATTGACCACAGGGGGACTTTAACTACAGCAATCTGCACTTAAATAACTAAATACATATTCAAGTTTTGGCCAACTTACAATATCAAGATAAAGAAAGTTGTCAAACTTGTGCATTCGCTTGATGGCAACCTGCAAGAAAAAAAAAAAGTTTCGATAACAGAATTCAACCAGTATTAAGCCATCTAATTAAAAAAAAAAAAAAAAAAAAATCTTTGGTTGTCCTGCTTCCTCAATTGGTTGTCCTGCTTCCTCAATAAACAAGCTACAATTAGTACGTACAAAATGCAGCTGCTAGAGTTCTTACCAGGTCAAGAAAATATGATCATATATCACCAATTTTATCATCTCTACACTGGTTACCTATTAAGTTCCGTATCGATTATAAAGTATTGCTACTGACCTATAAGGCTCTTAATGGTTTAGCTCCTGTGTATTTAACCGATCTTCTATTGCCCTACAATCCTTCACGCTCTTTAAGATCACAAACTCTGGACTTCTGGTTGTACCTAGGATATCTAAGTCCAACAAAGGAGGGAGAGTGTGTTTTCACATTTTTTTCTCCGAAACTCTGGAATAGCCTTTCTGATAATGTTCGTGGCTCAGACTCGATCACCCAGTTTAAATCTAGATTAAAGTCGCATCTCTTTAGCCAAGCGTTCACATAATGCATCTCATATCAGATCAATTGCACATGACTATCTTTGCTTAATATTATGAACAGCAGCTACGCTAATTATTTGCTTTTCTGTTTTATCTCGGGACGCCCGTCCCGATGTGACTAGAGAGTACATCAACTCCAGCCTCTTAAGAAGATCTCAGATGACCAACACCTTTGAAGAAGACGGCACCAACTCCTGTGAGGACTTCAGAAGACGCAATCATCTGGATCAACATGCACATTCCCAAATTTCTATATATCCTAATTATTGTTAATATGTAATTCATTTTTCCAGGAGCTCATTGCTTCTACCTTCAGTTAAACTGTTAACAGTGATTGTCAATTAATTGCCTAAATTATTACATTATTTGCTAACTGCATTCTTTAAATTAATGTTGACATGCATTCTCTGTAAAGCTGCTTTGAAAGAATATGTATTGTGAAAAGCGCTATACAAATAAATGTTAAGTGAATTGAAATGTGAATCTTTTGATGCATGCAAGAGCAAAATGTTTGTACAATTCGGTAAGATTTACCTTTTTGCCATTAAATTTGCATGTTCTCTTGAACACGCTGCCAAATGTTCCAGATCGAATCATCTTTCCCATGTTATAGAGAAACTCAAAGGACTCTGAATAACAAACAGAAAAAATATGAGAAATATATGAGCTTGTTAGATCCATTGTTTTATTTAAAAGAATATCAGTGCTGGTTGTGTCGAGAAAACAGTATGGGGAAAATAATATGAATATTCTCTGAAAATGAGCCTTAAAGGATTAGTCCACTTTTAAATAAACTTTTCCTGATTATTTACTCACCCCCATGTCATTCAAGATGTTCATGTCTTTCTTTCGTCAGTTGAAAAGAAATTAAGGTTTTTGATGAAAACATTCCAGGATTTTTCTCCCTATAGTGGACTTCAATGGCCTCCAAACGGTTGAAGGTCAAAATTACAGTTTCAGTGCTAGTTTTTTTGTGTTAGCACTGAGTGGAATATACAAATTACTTTGATAATAAATAAAAAAAGTAAAATTTCACCTATAAAATATAATTTCATAAAAATAAAAGCCAATGTTATTTTTATTAGAGTCTATGATTTTGCATGAAACGCTGATAAAATGAACTGCAAATTTGTGACATTACATTAGGAACTTCCATTCTCATAAGATCCGGAACTCTTGAATAGTTTTTGAAACTCGCCGGATTTATTATTGAGGCGCACCGCAGCACAAGCGCCACACTCAAAAGCCACCCTAATTATTTCGTAACTTCTTATTTTCTACCTAAATGCAACAAGTCCGGGTATATAAAACAAGAATAAGCAAAAAACGTCTGTATTAACCATGCCAATAAATTCGTAGGAGCTTTGCAGTAAACTTTAGCTGTAATTTAGTCCCCTTTCAATCCCCTGTTGCTCTCAGCGACAGGAACAGCAGATAAAATGATCCCTCATATAAACATTAGAAAGTATTTTCCAAATGTTGCCTTCGCCCTGGTCATTATTACAGCTTTAAATGTAGGTTTTTGTCAGAGTACTGAGATTGATCCGGGTAAATGTCTCGTGTGGGGTCCTGGACTGAATCCTGATGTTGTGCTTCCTGTCAGATACTTCTTCATTCAGACTGTTGATTCACAAGGAGGAAACATCACTGTCTCTCCTGGTAAGAATGTAAATATATCATATATAAAAATATTTATTGGAAATTAGATCATATCGGGGGGTTAAAAAAACTTATTATCAGCCTTAAAACTTAATGACATTTCTAATGTTTGAACGTACATTCTACTGTTCTGTTTTACAGCATATAATAATGAGATAGTGTTTGTATCTGTTTTGAATTTTGTTTTTTTATTATTAAGGACTATTAGATTTTTAAGATCTCTGTTGCAGTAATACACAATGTTCTTCTGGTTTAAAAAGTCAGTATTTAGTAATATATTAGAGATCAATGCAAATATACCTTTTTACTTTCATTTCCTTTGTGTAAATTGACTGAAAGCTATGTTTAGTTCAAACTAGTGCATGTCCATTTCTTTTCTTGGACACTTTATGATTTTTGTTTTATTTCTTTTAGTTAAAGACTCTTTCAAAGTGAAGATATCCTCATTAGAAAAGGAGTATCTTCGTATCCATATCCCAGCACCATTGGATCGGGGCGATGGCTCCCTACTTGTCAGATACCGCCTCTATGGAAGTTCTTTGAAGGGTTTGAAGATTGAAGTTTTGTATCAAGATAAGCCAGTGGCAAAGTCACCATACACTCTTAGAGGTAAAGTTTTTTTGGACATTGATAGATGTCTAAAAATCTAAAAACACTGCATTCAGTTCTCACTTATATTCTTTTAAAGTATATTATTTCCATAAAAAGTACTCTTTAAAAGTATGCAAAAGTGTCATCTATTAGTATTATGTAAAGACAAACTCTTTTCCAAATGATCTGCAATTCTTTAAAAAGTTTTGCATAATATGCATAATAAAATCTTTTAAATTCCATCAGGTCCTGTTTATCATGAATACTGTGATTGTCCAGAGTCTGATGTGGAAGCGTGGCAGAGGGTTATGCAGTGCCCAGAGGAAGACCCCCAAATTCAAAAGGATTTCAGTTCATTTCCATCTATTGACCTGCAGCAGCTCCTGCAGGAGGTTCCAAAGCGCTTTGCACAGCGAGGTGGACTCATTCACTATACCATCTTAAACAACCAGGTGCATCGGCGCTCGCTGGGCAAGTACACCGATTTCAAGATGTTCTCGGATGAGATACTGCTCTCCCTCGCTCGAAAAGTAAGCTACGGAGGTTATTTCTTACCTTTTAGTCTTATTTCACTTTGAAACATTTTGGAAAACAAAAGTCTCAGACCTTTATAAGTACTTTATAATTTTTTTTATTATACATTTTTCATTGGACATGTCATATCAACTATTTTATTGTTATATCTGTATTGTCTCCTCCAGATAAAAATGCCTGATGTGGAATTTTATATTAACGTTGGAGACTGGCCAATGGAGAACAGGAAAGTAAGTGACAAACCTGGACCAGTGCCTATTATCTCATGGTGCGGCTCCACGGACACACGGGACATCATTCTTCCTACATATGATATCACACACTCATCCTTAGAGGCAATGAGAGGCGTAACAAATGACCTGCTGTCAGTCCAGGGGAACACAGGTGCTACTTTGAACATCAATCTGGAGATTGATATTAGCTTACTTTTCTTTGTCTCACTTCTCTTTGTTGGTTTTCCAGGTCCTGTATGGTCAGATAAAATGGACAAGGCATTCTTCAGAGGAAGGGACAGTCGAGAAGAACGCTTGCATTTGGTAACCATGTCCAAAGAAAATCCGGAGTTGCTCGATGCGGGAATAACAGCATTTTTTTTCTTTCGTGAACGGGAGAAGGAACTTGGAAAAGCACCACTGGTTGGTTTCTTTGATTTTTTTAAGGTAAGTAATGTGTTGAAAAACTTTCGATAAACTGTGATATGCTTTTTCTCTGCTTACTAAATAATACAGATTAAGAATTGTGACACGCTTTGCTCTACTCTTGAAAATCTCTCTAGTACAAATACCAGGTGAATGTAGATGGAACAGTAGCGGCCTATAGGTTTCCGTACCTGATGCTGGGCAACAGTTTGGTCTTAAAACAGGATTCACCATACTATGAACACTTTTACACACATCTGAAACCAGGTGTGCACTATATACCAGTGAAGAGGGACCTTTCTGACCTCATCGAGAAGATTAAATGGGCTAAGGTACAAACGATGTCCTTATGTTTGGAGCACATTGACTATGTAGAGTAACAGCATAAATTACATTTCACAATGACAAAAAAAAAAAAAAAAAAAAAGAGACCCATATATCATATGCAAAACAAAAACTGAATTTTTTTTGTAATTGTTATAACTTGTATATTTACTTGTATAACCCCCTCATCATTTAACATACACAGAACAATGACACAGAGGCAGAGGCCATAGCTAAAACCGGACAGTCGGTGGTGAGAGATCTGCTTCAGCCTCACAGACTCTACTGCTACTACTACACTGTTTTCCAGGTAAGAATCTGCCATTTACAGCAAAATAAATGCTGAATAATTTATTGATAAATGTATAGTGACTCCTAATGCATTCAAAAACTACAGACAGCTTTTACATTGCCTGGTCAGTTTTGACTCTTGAACTTATGAATCTTAAAGGTGCCATCGAATTGAAAATTGAATTTACCTCGGCATAGTTGAATAACAAGAGTTCTCCATTGTTTCCTCCTTCTTATATAAATCTAATTTGTTTAAAAAACCTCAGAAGAACAGGCGAATCAAAACATAACACCGACTGTTACGTAACAGTCTGGATGTACGCCCCCAATATTTGCATATACCAGCCCATGTTCAAGGCATTACACAAGGGCAGCCAGTATTAACGTCTGGATCTGTGCACAGCTGAATCATCAGACTAGGTAAGCAAGCAAGGACAACAGCGAAAAATGGCAGATGGAGCAATAATAACTGACATGATTCATGATAACATGATATTTTTTGTGATATTTGTAAATTGTCTTTCTAAATGTTTCGTTAGCATGTTGCTAATGTACTGTTAAATGTGGAGTTACCATCGTTTCTTACTGTATTCACGGAGACAAGAGCCGTTGCTATTTTCATTTTTAAACACTTGCAGTCTGTATAATTCATAAACACAACTTCATTCTTTATAAATCTCTCCAACAGTGTGTAATGTTAGCTTTAGCCACGGAGCACTATCAAACTCATTCAGAATCAAATGTAAACATCCAAATAAATACCATACTTACACGATTAGACATGCTGCATGATGAACACTTTGTAAAGATCCATTTTGAGGGTTATATTAGCTGTGTGAACTTTGTTTATGCAATGATAGAGTCGAGAGCTCTGGAGAGGGCGGAGAGCACGAGCAATTAAAGGGGCCGCAACCTGAATCGGCGCATTTCTAATTATGCCTCATAACAGGCAGTTAAAAAAATGTATAAAAAAAAAAATCTATGGGTTATTTTGAGCTGAAACTTCACAGACACATTCAGGGGACACCTTAGACTTACATTACATCTTGTAAAAAAACGTTCGATGGCACCTTTAATATTTTTCAAAATAATATTTTTCTGATCAATAACTTATCATTAATGAGTGTATGTGAAAAATTTCAAAGCTTTAAATATGGGCTTTTAATAAAACTTGACTAGACACTTTTTTTTTTTTTTTTTAAATTAATGCTATATGACTATAGAAAACAGAGAAAAAGGACTGTGGCATTCCCTTTTACCAAAAATATCAACACCCATGTAGCAAATAAGCCCAAAGGAAATATGAGTAATTAATTATAACTAGTTATAATTAATTATAAACATTTTCATCAGCTGTAAGAATTAACTTGATGTAGCAGAATTAACACCACAATCAACTAACCTATTTGTCCAGCGAACACTCAGTGTTAATTGTTTATTAATTCTAAGAAATTTTAATTTCCGGGGTATGGGAAATAACTTTCTTTCTGTACAATACAACTCGGAGCATGTAGCCAAAATCTGCATGATTAGGGACTCCAGTATATGAGCATGAACCACAAACAACTTTACATGTGACACGAACAAGCCTCTATTAAAGGGATAGTTCATCCAAAAATAAAAATGAAAGATTAATGATTTACTCACCCTCAAGCCATCCTATGTGTACATGACTCTTCTTTCAGACGAACACAATCTGAGTTATATTTAAAAAATATCCTTACTCTTCCGAGCTTTATAATGAACAGGGTTCACGAGTATGAGCTGAAGAAAGTGCTTCCATCCAATGGGGGGCGAGATTTTGAAGCCCAAAAAAATCCATCCATCTTAAAACAAAAAAACAAAAAACATCGCTTTGCTTCAGAAGACCTTTATTAACTCCCTGGAGCCGTGTGGGTTATTTTTAAAGAAAAATATCCATATTTACAACAATTAAACTAAAATAACTAGCTTCCGACAGATGACCATACGCGTACTGTGCAAGTCCACTTGCAGCACAAGAGTAACCTGTGACGCGATGTATGACGCAGGATGTAGGAGTATCGTAAGCTTAGACGCCTCTCGCGGTTCAAACAAATAGGGCTGGGCAACAAACTCAAGCTCCTCTTATATCAAAATCCTTCGACATTTCTCTTTAAAAATTCTCGTTTTAGACTTATAATTCGTGACTGGTGTTTTGTTTTGCTCTCTCTTCTGCGCTTCTGTGTTCGTCAATACGTCATGCGTCGGGGTCAGCGGTTACTCTTCGGCCGGAAAATCGGTGCGTACAACTGTCTACCAGAAGCTAGTTATTATAGTTTATAAAGTTTTAAATATGGATATTTTTCTTCAGAAGGCCTTTAGTAACCCACTGGAGCCGTATGGATTACTTTTATGATGAATAGATGCATTTTTTTGAGCTTCAAAATCCTGCCCCCCATTCACTCCCATTATAAAGCTTGGAAGAGCCAGGATGTTTTTAAATATATCTCCGATTGTTCATCTGAAAGAAGATATACACCTAGGATGGCTTGAGGGTGAGTAAATTATGGGATCATTTTCATTTTTGGGTGAACTATCTCTTTAGCTCGACTAAACTGAAAACCTTGACTAATCATGCATATAGTTGGAAAGCTAACTGAAGCAGAATACAGGAAAGCAAGAAGTAATCACATTGTTTGAAATTCAGCAGATCAACAGATGGTCCTCACTGCAGAACACAAGATCCAGGGGGTGGGATCTAGATCCAACTCCTCCCACTTTACATATCCCTAAACCAGGGGTAGGCAAGTTTGGTCCTAGAGAGCCGCTGCCCTGCAGAGTTTAGCTCCAA
This sequence comes from Megalobrama amblycephala, assembly GCF_018812025.1. NCBI lineage: Eukaryota > Metazoa > Chordata > Actinopteri > Cypriniformes > Xenocyprididae > Megalobrama > Megalobrama amblycephala. Next base: position 9,894,710 of record NC_063061.1, read on the forward strand.
CCCTAAAAAAAACCCTTCAGCTGCCTATAGCCTTAGTAATCCTGAATAGCTTGTTCAGGTGTGTTTGATTAAGGTTGGAGCTAAACTCAGCAGGACAGCGGCTCTCTAGGACCGAGCTCGCCTACCCCTGCCCTAAACCTACCCATCTACGCCCCTTGGATCTAAACCTACCCATCTCCACCCCCTGGATCTGGATCCAACTCCTCCCACTTTACATATCCCTAAACCAGGGGTAGGCAAGTTTGGTCCTAGAGAGCCGCTGTCCTGCAGAGTTTAGCTCCAACCCTAAAAAAAAAACCCTTCAGCTGCCTATAGCCTTAGTAATCCTGAAGAGCTTGATTAGCTTGTTCAGGTGTGTTTGATTAAGGTTGGAGCTAAACTCAGCAGGACAGCAGCTCTCTGGGACCGAACTCGCCTACCCCTGCCCTAAACCTACCCATCTATGCCCCTTGGATCTAAACCTACCCATCTCCACCCCCTGGATCTGGATCCAACTCCTCCCACTTTACATATCCCTAAACCAGGGGTAGGCAAGTTTGGTCCTAGAGAGCCGCTGCCCTGCAGAGTTTAGCTCCAACCCTTAAAAAAAAACCCTTCAGCTGCCTATAGCCTTAGTAATCCTGAAGAGCTTGATTAGCTTGTTCAGGTGTGTTTGATTAAGGTTGGAGCTAAACTCAGCAGGACAGCGGCTCTCTAGGACTGAACTCGCCTACCCCTGCCCTAAACCTACCCATCTACGCCCCTTGGATCTAAACCTATCCATCTCCACCCCTTGGATCTGGATCCAACTCCTCCCACTTTACATATCCCTTAACCTACCCGATCTCGAGTGTTCTGCAGTGAGGGGCTACTGGATCAACTGCCAAACCATCAGTTTCTTAATTCTAACACACCCTTCTTTAAAAGGGGTAGGTTATACTTATTGTATCAAACAATGAGACTAAATATGATACTTGCATGTCTCACCCATTTGAATAAAAGTGTCCTGATGTCCCTTGTTGAGGCACTAGTTGGTCTTTGCTGAAGTTGTCTTGATGAGAGAGAAATCCAGAAGATCTTTGATGAATGGAAGACAAGGCCTCAGTCCGGCACAAGCGTAGGGTTTAATGAGGACTTCTCCTAGGTCATCTCATCTTCAGGTCTGAGCGTCCAATTCTCCCAAGAAACGGATGGGGAGCATGACCAGTGAAAACCAAACAACTCAAACCCCTAGAACTTGCAAACTCCCCCCAGCTTTGTTCTTAGACTGGATTTTTTAAACCATAAGGATGTATGTAATTTGATTGGGTGTTGATGGAGAAACTATCCTATAATACTAATATGTTGCATAGGTATCGACATATAATGTAAATGATCATTCAGGAAATTAAAACAGAAAGTTGTCGATAGCAGACATGGTATACATGTGATCTTGATTACGTAAGGAAGGCTAAAATATTCATTCAGAGAGTTTAGATTAACACATAGGCAAAACAATATAAAAGAATATAAAAATTACATTTCTCTTTAATGGATACAGCCTTACAGGTAACAAGGAGAAAGTAGTAAATTTTGTAAATTTGTATGTTCTTTCCTTTTACAGACCTATGCGAATCGTCAGAGCACTCGGCCTGTAGTTCATCCTGATATGGAAATAGTGCCTCAGCCATCTGATCACTCTGCACTGTGTAACTGTGAGAGGAGATCCGAGGATCAGAATCTTCAGCAGAAGGATGAGCTCTGACAAAGTCAGCTCAGACTGTCTCAGCCCTCACAGCTCCTTTTCCTCCAAAGATTAACTGACAAAAGTGATCCGTCTGAAACAAGTGTCACAAACATGCACATGAAAGAAATAATATTGAATGGAACACAAAAACCATTCAAATAGTGACACTGAATCAGAATGGCTTTTTATATAGGTATAGAGGAATGATATACTTTTGAAGGATGAACTTGAGTTGTGCTAGGATTAAAATGTTTTAACGGTTTGTTTATCTGACTGCAGATAACCATTTATGTGCCTGTGCATTACACTATTAATCCCACTGTTTTAAATTATTTTATTTCCCACTTTCCTCACTTTTTTCTGCTTTTTTTGCATTTCACAGAACTGCGAGTGTAATGTTTTTGCTTTGATTTTTGATCCTTTTCCCCCCTGTGTTTATCTTTACTTGCATTACTTTTCTTATTAGAATTACTTATCAGTATGGAAAGCAGGGGTGATAAATATAATTTGAAATGTGGAACAAAAATGAGCCTGTAAAACCTGTGAGTAGCCTAGTTTTGTTTTAAAACTTTTTAATGTGTTCTGAATGAAGCTAATGTAAGCTAAGCTTTATGCTGTATGTGTGCCACACTTAAGCTTATTGCCCAAGTAGAGCATCACTACATTCCTAACATTACAGTGATAGTATCAAACTTTGGATTCTCTGACAGCTCAATGAATGGCTGAACTGCTCTTTTGGTGACATAAGTGTCATTTTGACTATGATGTGGAGTTGTGTCTCAGACCTCATCAAAAAAAGTCTGAGCGTAAATCATGCTTGCCTTAAACTTGTACACGTTCCATTTGTTTCCAGAGTTCATTTGTGCCAAACAGCTATATTCTATGGTAAAATATGTGGCAGTGGACTGTCATTTGTCAACTCAAGGATTTTTTTGTTTGTTTACAAAAAAAATTCAGTACTATTGTTTCATAATAAACTCTCTTTAATCATAGTTAAGAACTAAGTGTGCTGGATTTGTCATTGTGTTTTGACGTGTTATGTAAAATGGATTTACTATGCCATATAATCAAAAACATTGGACAAACAACACTGGAATTTCAACGCACTGGCAGCAGGAGGGACAATGGCTGTGTTCTAAATGAGATAAATCCACCTCCCAAGGGCCCTTTGAACAATCATGGCTGCCATATTGAAGGGTCATTCCAAACTGAAGTACTCAAAACTGGATGCTTCAAAGGGCCCTTAGGAATGACCATTGCCAGCAGCCATATCACCCTGTAGCCCAAGACTGGTTGCCCACTGAAGCTAAGCAGGGCTGAGCCTGGTTAGTACTTGGATGGGAGACCTCCTGGGAAAACTAGGTTGCTGCTGGAAGAGGTGTTAGTGAGGCCAGCAGGGGGTGCTCACCCTGTGGTCTGTGTGGGTCCTAATGCCCCAGTATAGTGATGGGGACACTATACTGTCAAAAAGCACTGTCCTTCGGATGAGACGTTAAACCGAGGTCCTGACTCTCTGTGGTCATTAAAAATCCCAGGATGTCCTTCGAAAAGAGTAGGCCAAATTTGCCCATTGGCCTCTGTCCATCATGGCCTCCTAATCATCCCCATACACTGATTGGCTTCATCACTCTGTCTCCTCTCCACCAATAAGCTGGTGTGTGGTGGGCGTTCTGGCGCAATATGGCTGCCGTTGCATCATTCAGGTGGATGCTGCACATTGGTGGTGGTTGAGGAGATTGCCCCTTCAATATGTAAAGCGCTTTGAGTGCCCAGAAAAGCGCTATATAAATGTAAGGAATTATTATTACTATTATTAATGAAGGATTTCTAAGGGTACAACTGATGGACACTTCACTCCCATGATTCTATGTGTACACAACTGTGCGACAACAGCATCTCCTGGCTCAGCAAAATGCCAAGTCCAGAAATCAATCCCAGTGAAGAGTTTTTTGCCCCTTAACCCTTCATCCCTTGAAAGCTCTCACTCTGGGGTGTGTTTCCCAAAGCGAACTATGGTCGTAAGTTCCGTCGTTACCAATAGAGTTCAATAGGACTTATGACCATAGTTGACTAACGATGCTTTCGGGAAATGCACCCCGGAAGGTAAACCCTCTGAAGCGATTAGGGCATAGAGATGAGCCCTTCAGAATGGAATGGAGGGAAAGTTAAGCTCTAACCCTTATTAAACAAACCTGAACCAGATAATGAATGGTTCCCTCAATATTTCCCATGGGTTTTTATGAAGGGGTTTTTCAATTTGAGTAAAATAAGATGTGTGGTATGTGGATGTTTTTCTCTACAATGTAGTTTACACACACCCATATTGAAAATGCAAATTTTGAAGCGGTTATGTTTATTCTTTAAAAACGTATGTTTCTAATAAGTCACTATAAGAACGTTGAGGTGTGCAGTTTGCTCATCATTCGAAAAAAACCCATTATAAAAACCCATAGGAAAATCTCAAGGGAACCACTGGTGAATTAGTCTTCTGAGTTTTGACATCATCCCTACAGCACTGAAATCCCCAATTTCATCAGCAGTTAGTTCTCAACACAGAAAAACGCACATAAAGGGCATGGTATACTGTGAAGTGATGCCAACATATGGAATTTAAACCCAGAAGAAGAACATAGTGCAAAACACCCTCAAAATAAAACATTCTTCTAAAATTAAAATCTTCTAAAATTTCATAATTACTTATATTGTATTTGAAATATGTTTTAAGTATACTGACTAATGTACAAAAAAGCATTTATGGTAAACTAAAATATATTTGAATGACATTACTACTGAGACTTGTATATCATGTATTTAAATATTTGTAATTACACACTTATAATAATGAAGTTGCAATTTAGTTCACAATGTCTTTATTTAGACTAATAAACACTCAGGAGATAACTAAGGAAACGTAGGAGAAAATGCAAACCACATAAACTGAAATGACATGGAACAATGAACTGAAGAAACTAAGTGTGTTAATACACAAGGAGTAATGAGGTAACTAAATTCACTGTATGTGTAACACATAACTTGGACTTTTTTCTGTACAATGTAGTTTACACACACCCATATTGAAAACGCAAATTTTGAAGCTGTTATGTTTTTTTTTTTTTTAAAAAAGGTATGTTTCTAATACGTAACTAGATAAGAACGATTGGGGTGTGAGTGTGTGCAGTTTGCTCATAAATTGGAAAAACCCCATTATAAAAACCCATAGGAAAATCTCACGGGAACCACTGGTGAATTAGTCTTCTGAGTTTTGACATCCCTGCAGCACTCTATATGGTAATAAAAATAAACTCAGGAGATATCTAAGGAAACGTAGGAGAAAATGCAAACCACATAAACTGAAATAACACAGAACAATGAACTGAAGAAACTAAAGGCTTAAATACACAAGGAGAAATGAGGTAACTAAATGAACAACAGGTGAACATAGTCAGTAACTAAGCGAACAAACTGGCATACACTTGGAAACATGGTCAAATTACAATGACAGGGCACACAGGCAAACAGGAACAGGGAAAACAGAACTACACCAGAACAGAACAGAACAGAACAGAACAGAACAGAACATACACCGATCAGGCATAACATTATGACCACTGACAGGTGAAGTGAATAACACTGATTATCTCTTCATCACAACACCTGTAAATGTGTGGGATATATAGGCAGCAAGTGAACATTATGTCCTCAAAGTTGATGTGTTAGAGGCAGGAAAAATGGACAAGCGTAGGGATTTGTGCGAGTTTGACAAGGGCCAAATTGTGATGGCTAGATGACTGGGTCAGAGCATCTCCAAAACTGCAGCTCTTGTGGGGTGTTCCCGGTCTGCAGTGGTCAGTATCTATCAAAAGTGGTCCAGGAAGGAACAGTGGTGAACCAGTGACAGGATCATGGGCGGCCAAGGCTCATTGATGCACGTGGGGAGCAGGACATTGCGCCCTGCCACAAAGTAAAATTGGTTCAGGAATGGTTTGAGGAGCACAACAACGAGTTTGAGATGTTGATTGTCCTCCAGATTTCCATCCAATCGAGCATCTGTGGGATGTACTGAACAAACAAGTCTGATCCAGCGAGGCTCCACCTCGCAACTTACAGGAATTAAAGGATCTACTGCTAACATCTTGGTGCAGATACCACAGCATACCTTCAGGGGTCTAGTGGAGTCCATGCCTCGACGGGTCAGGGCTGTTTTGGCAGCAAAAGGGGGACCAACAAAATATTAGGAAGGTGGTCCAATATTAGGAAGGGAAAAGACGTCCTTGTGCCGTAAAAAGTCCAACAGAGGAGGGAGGGCAGGGGCTTTGGAGGAGGACGCAGAGCAGGCGAAAAGCAGGAAGAGATGGTGGTGGAAGAAACCAAAGTGCCGTTGATGGTAGGAGGAGCCAGGAGCAGGAGTAGCTAGGCAGGGACCCAGAGTGCAGCCAGGATGAAAGCCCACTGTGGAGTCCTAGTACAGTTTTTTTTTTTTTTTTTTTTTTAATATTCTTATAAGATTTGAAATACACTACAAGTGCACATTCAATTACCGGATGGGCATAACCGATGTCCATGGCATATGCAGATTGATAGGCCTATCTAAAAATTTTTTTTTTAATTTTCCTGCTCACTAACATTTGGATATTAAAGTTGAATAAAATGCCAGCAATAAAAATAACTGGCTAGGTTAGCTGATTTGCTGTTAAAGGTGCTAAAGAGGATGTTTTGTTTTATACATTTTTGCAATATTACTTGAAACTGTCTTTACTAACTGATAAAAGACTATTTATTAGGTGCACTGAAAGGAATAAAATTAATATACATCATCTGTGCACGAGGTAGGGCCTTAAAAACATCAGCCAATCGTTTACGCGATCATCGCGTAAACGATTGTCTCTCTGGCTTGTCAATCACTGCCATGACGTTCCTTGTGAGAGACGAGCGCGGCTGCGCGCTCCAGTAACTTTCCACACTCCACAGGCGCTGCATGCAATGTTTTTGTCAGGAGACAGGAGTAACAACTGCAGATTATGAGTTACCTCCGGTGAGTCCGACATAATGAATCCACTAACACGATACAGCGAATGCCGGTGGTAAACACTCGTGTTTTCCAATACTCGTGCACGAGTTTTGGGAGGCGTTCCCTCGAAAGGAGGGGGGGGTTGTTCTTACGTATGCGCTCATTTCAAAAACTCAGTAACAGTCTTTGGTTTCTCAGTTGACAAAAAGATCCTCTCTATCACCTTTAACAAGCGGATGCGATGAGACCTGTTTTCCTGTTCGTTCATGTGACATTCGGCACATAGCCTTTTTGTTCAAGGAGATGGAAACATGGAACCAGTGTCTTTCAATAGAGGAGGACAGTAGGCAACTTTTACAACATTTTATTTAACACATACTGGTTGAATAAGGAACTGCAAGTCCAAAACAAACCTCAGACAAACAACCCCCCCCCCCCATGCTTCTCTTGAAGGCAAATGTTTATGATAACATAGTGAAGTTATTCCACTTCCATACAATTATTACAGACAATTATTACAATCCATTACAATTTATGTAGCCAAGATATGTAGATTATGTAACACTGATCTGAAAACAGTCAAAAAGTGTCATTGTATTTGATTAAACAAACCACAAAGGGTATGAGGAGATTCCTCATACTGTCCAGATGGTGTCAGTGTTGTACAATCCATTACTCCACTGTTAATGTTCAATGTACTCATCTTTAATTACTGTTGAATGATTTCACATTAAATAAAACAGAAAATACAATTTCTGACTCTTCAAATTTCAAATGTTTGAAATCAGCATATAACTTAATATAATCCTCCTAAATATCCTGGTGTTTTTCTTGTGTACTGAGTGGAAACTGTCAGCATAAACATTCAAATGTCCTATGATCCATTTTAATCAAAATATTTAAAATCCCAAAAAATTAATTCACACACTGGTTTCCAGTAATCTTGCATAAACACCCCCAATCAATCATTAGCAATCTTCAAAAGCATGCCAATTTATTTGTATCTATTTGGGTTGTTGGAATATTGTCTGATGGACGGATAATGAACAGATAGATGTTGTGGATGGATGGAAGGAAACAGTCTTATCATCATAAGGTCATAGCCATGCTAATGTTGGAAATAAAGATTTCCTGCCCATTTCAGGAGACAGACACATCATTCTTTGGTATATTCAATAAAACAATTTCTGTCTATGTGAGTAATCACTGACAAGCAGTCCGGATGACAAAGTACAGGTTACTAATGTAAAAAAAATAAAAAATAAATGAAACTATGAGAGAATCTTACAATTTATAGGCCCATTTCTGAGCTGAACTGAACAGTTCTTTTCTGTGACCTGACCCTGTTTTTGAGACTGAGAGTGTCCCTGTGTTCCATCCTGAAGGCTCATCCCTATTCCCTAATCCCTTTGAAGGGATGAAAGAAGTAGGGGACCAAAAAACTGTTCTTTGGAATGCATTTCTGCGTCATTTTGCTAAGTCAATTAAGCAGGCGCCCTTTGTGTACAAAAAGAATCATGGGAGTGAAGTTGTAAATGGTAAATTTGACTGTTATGAACGTGTGTGTGTGTGTGTGTGTGTGTGTGTGTGTGTGTGTGTGTGTGCAATGGCAAAAGGCCAAAGCTGTTGTTTGGCAAGCTGATTGAGAAAGCTGAGACAGAAATGTCAGAGATGATATACAGTGTTTCCATATTAATATTAGAAAATATCTGATGGCTGAATGGCATTATTGACCAATAAGAATGAAGTATTCAAATAGCATTGTGTATGCACATTAATTTATTAAATGATTATAGATTTAAAAAACATTCAGTGTAATTAATTTAATGTAATTCATAGATGAAATCACATTAATTAGTGGTAGCATTAAAAAAAAAAGTTAATCAAAATATGTAAAACGTCTTTTAAAAATTACATCCAAACCTACACTTAAAAAGTAAGTCTTGTAATATCATTTAATATTTATGATTTTGCATCATAAATCATGACTGACAGTTTATAAAGTTTTTAAAGTAATAAATGTTTTAAATGAAAAATTCAACCTATTACTCTACTGTAGAATGCTTGTTATGCTTGAACTATTTTTATACAGATGGTACTTATAGATGCTGTTTGCCCATACTTTATATGTGTACTGTAACTGTAACAGCACCCTCACTAATTTCAGAAGCACCCTCAGTGATCTCTGAGTGTTATGCTTTGTTCAATTTGCACCATGTAGAGTTTCATTACTGCAACTTTTTCAGTTTTAGTGGGTTTTTGAAGTGTAAGTTAATAATGGGTCATCCATACAGCTCTTGTCCATTTTGTTTGAACACATTGAGAGTTAGGACATCAATAGTAAGCACCTCTACTTTTTGATGCTATTGAAACAGACAGCATAGTGCCATTGTACATTGTAAAATGTTTTCCTGTAGCTCAAACAGTAGAGCATGGTGATAGAAATGCCAAGGAAAAGTAATGGGTTCAATTACCAGGGAAAGCAAGAAATGTGTACTTTTACCTTTAGCAAGAACTTTAAATTGTGATCACTTTGGATAAAACTAGAAAACTAGGAAAGAGAACAAACAAACTAAAACATGTGACAATCCAACCCAAAACAGAAACAAACCAAGATTATCCCTTGCATCCCCCCGAATCAAGAAGGCGTGACAACGTGCTTTAACTATAAAAGCAACAACAATAAACAAAGTCCAACAGAGGAGGGCAAGAGTGGGCTTAGGAGGTGGGTACAGGGCAGGCAAAAGGAAAGACCACGGGAACCAGGGCGGAGCAAAGAGTGGGAGAATGCATAAAGGAGATGACGGAGGTAGAAGCCAGGTCAGCGGTAGGAGTAGGAATAGGAGCCAGGATGGAACATAAGCCCACAATGGACTCAAGGGAGGGAGGAGCCATCGTGGAGACTTGGCAGATAGAACCAAGGGGACGACCGACGGAGATGAGGCTGATGGTGATGGAGACCCAGGCAGAGCTGAAGAGCCGATGAGACCGGCAACACAGAATGTCCTGGAGATCAAGGTGGAGCCATGGGGATGAGCGGGTGCCAGGGTGCTGGAGGACTAAGGCGGAGCTGGTGTGCCCAAGGATTGAGGTGGAGCCAGGGGGAAGGCAGATCCCGATGGAGCCAAAGGGGTGGAAGGATGAGTTGCAGACGAAGGCCCGTAAGTCCATGGTGATGTCAGACAACAACTGACCAAGGCGGAGCCAGAGGGACTAGGAAGTCTGATGAAGCTGTAGGAATGACGGTCCCAGGAGGAGCTGAGGAGCCGCGGTGGAGCTGACAGGTTGACGGGCCTAGGAGAAATGACGGGCACGGAGGTACTAGGTGGAGCAAATGGGTCGACAGTCCAGGCTGAGCTGTCGAACAATCTGAGAGGCAGTGAAGACAAGGCTGACAGACTAGGTAGTGCAGGCAAGAGTTTAAGGAACAGCCTCCAGGACAGACAGACTTCTCAGGAATGGCCTCCTTGGCCAACGTGGAACAGGCAGAATTTTCTAGCACAGCTCTCTTGGCCAACTTGGAACAGGCAGAGGAGGTGGGAGTAGGATGCAAGGCAGGAACATCACAGACATCAATAATTCAGTGCTGGGAGACAAAACAGGCTCGGTGCAGGGTGATGAAACAGGCTTGGTGCTATTATCCTCCATATCCTAAAAAAAAAATCAGGGGCTCAGAGTTCAGCGCATTCACACTCGCCTTAGCTGACGAGACAGGGCTTCACAACATCCCCTCATATTCCACCAGTTTACCCTCTGGGACAGATGATTTTGCTTTCTCAGACACCTAGTCAGATTCTTTGTCGGGCTCCGGGATGATATTCGGCTCTGGCATTACATCTGGTGCTGGCATCATGGTGGGTTTGGGATCCTTGTCTGCGGTGGGCTCTAGCTTCTGTAGAGATGGTGGTGGCGGGTAGCACGAAGTGCGCAGCGTGGACTGTAATGTAGTGATTCTTCTCCACCTCACCGATGGTAAAGTTGGATCCGCAATGAAATTGGACCCAGTACACGTATTCCTGGAAGCTCCCTTGAGGTCTGTCTCCATGAGACCTGCCCAGAAAAACACACGCAGGCTGTCGTCGTCATAGTGGGCAAGATGGCATAAATCCAGGAAGGCCTGTATGTGTCTCTCTAGTTCCCCTGGGAGAGAAGGACACAAACTTTCCGCTAGATCCATTATGTGTAATCTGTTCTTGTCAGCTACAGTTGAAAATAAAGATGAAAGGGTTAGTTCACCCAAAAATGAAAATAATGTCATTTATTACTCACCCTCATGTCGTTCTACACCCATAAGACCTTCGTTCATCTTCAGAACACAAATTAAGATATTTTTGATGAAATCCGATGGCTCAGTGAGGTCTCTATTGCCAGCAATGTCACTGAACCTCTCAAGATCCAGAAAGGTACTAAAAAGACATATTTACAACAGTTCATGTGAGTACAGTGGTTCTACCTTAATATTATAAAGCGACAAGAATACTTTTAGTGCACCAAAAAAATGACTTTTCAACAATATCTAGTGATGGGCGATTTTGTGTGTGCACTTGGATGGGTGAAATGCAGAGCACAAATTCCTGGTATGGGACACCATACTTGGCCACACGTCATGTCACTTTCACTATCACTTTCCTAACCCTAACTGAACAGTATACTAATACTTTAATGAGAGTTACTTGACATGTAGTTGCAAATTAATAATAGTTGACACATAGTTGCAAAGTTACTTATAGTAAGAAGAATGTCTAAAGTGGAATATTGAAAAAAAAAAAAAGTGTAACCATAGTTTATATATTTTCATTTCAAAGGTTACACTCTTACTGTTCCTGGTTAAAAATGACAGAAAACAGCCAATTTGTGACCCTTTTTGAACAGCTTAGGAGGGTTCATGTATAGGTGTTTAATGTTGGCTTCACTTATTTCACTGAAAATCCATGCCTTAATCGAACTTTAATCGAACTTTAATCGAACTGGTAGCTATTTTTCAAATCGTTAAAAAAATAAATAAATAGATTCACTTTCAAAAATAAATGCAAAGAGAGACTGAAGTAATTGGGTGCTTCACTCGTTGTCTACTGTCCCTCCTCCATTCATACACCACATCTTGGTCTTGGAACTGAGTGTATATGTTGACTCTGAAGGGCACTGCAAACATCAGGATATATATAATATACATATAATGAAAACAATATATGTGTATTATTTATTCAAAATATTATTGTACATTTAAAGTAATACAGTATTAGCTACATTACATTACAACTTTGGTTTCCTCATCCTCACAGTCCTAATGAAAACTACTTCCTTAAACATAATTATGTATTATAGGCATCTGTTTTTCACCTGTGTGTTCAGCCTGATTGGTTCTTATTGCTTTTAACTCTGCAGACTGAACTACACAGACACAAGCACAATGATTAGCATAAACATAAGTGTGCAGGTGCCCATAATTACATGTTATTTAGACTTCTTCTTCCTCTTCTTTTTTTTATTTTTTTTTTAGTGGACCCAGGGGACAGGCAGCAAATAAGAGAGAGAACAGAATCATTAAAGTCATTATAATCCATCCACTATGACTGACTGAATGTGTTTTTTTCTTTTTCTTTTTTTTTTTTTTAAATTATGGTCTTGATTTGGGCCCTTCAGAATAGAACACATTAAAGGCCTGTTCACACCAAGAACGATAATTCTAAAGATAACTATAACGATAATTATATTTGCGTCCACACCAACGAATCTAAGCTCACGTGCTGTGGTTTCAAAGTGTGTACATCAAGGATGTCTCATTTAAGGAAAGTAACCATTAGATTACAAAGTATGAAAGAAATTATAGTATTTTACACCTCACGAGGAATAACAGTCAATTTTATTATGGTTACTTTTCTTAAATACCCTTACAAAAAAGAAGTATACAAGTATATAAGTTCAAGTATATTTTTTAAGTATACTTTATGTAGAAAGTATACTAGTATCAATGTACTAGTAGTAAACTTGTAAGTGTACTATTTTAATACCGCTTGGGACTAAATTGGCCCGAAAGAGGTATACATTAAGTACACAACTAGTTCTCAGCTGTGCTTCTCATACTACAAGTGAACTTATAAGTATACTAGCTACTTATAACTTAATACTAGTAGTACATTTTTAGTATATGAAAGTACACTTTGAAATATACTCTCAGTAAACTACTAGTTTAGTGCAAGTATACTTGTACAAACCCGATTCCAAAAAAGTTGGGACACTGTACAAATTGTGAATAAAAACAGAATGCAATGATGTGGAAGTTTCAAATTTCAATATTTTATTCAGAATACAACATAGATGACATATCAAATGTTTAAACTGAGAAAATGTATCATTTTAAGGGAAAAATAAGTTGATTTTAAATTTCATGGCATCAACACATCTCAAAAAAGTTGGGACAAGGCCATGTTTACCACTGTGTGGCATCCCCTCTTCTTTTTATAACAGTCTGCAAACGTCTGGGGACTGAGGAGACAAGTTGCTCAAGTTTAGGAATAGGAATGTTGTCCCATTCTTGTCCCATGCTCAACTATCTTAGGTCTTCTTTGTCAGATCTTCCTCTTTATGATGCGCCAAATATTTTCTATGGGTGAAAGATCTGGACTGCAGGCTGGCCATTTCAGTACCCGGATCCTTCTTCTACGCAGCCATGATGTTGTAATTGATGCAGTATGTGGTCTGGAATGGAAAATACATGTTGGAAAATACAAGGTCTTCCCTGAAAGAGACGACGTCTGGATGGGAGCATATGTTGTTCTAGAACTTGGATATACCTTTCAGCATTGATGGTGCATTTCCAGATGTGTAAGCTGCCCATGCCACACGCACTCATGCAACCCCATACCATCAGAGATGCAGGCTTCTGAACTGAGCGCTGATAACAACTTGGGTTGTCCTTGTCCTCTTTAGTCCGGATGACATGGCGTCCCAGTTCTCCAAAAAGAACTTCAAATTCTGATTCGTCTGACCACAGAACAGTTTTCCACTTTGCCACAGTCCATTTTAAATGAGCCTTGACCCAGAAAAAATGCCTGCGCTTCTGGATCATGTTTAGATATGGCTTCTTTTTTGACCTATAGAGTTTTAGCCGGCAACGGTGAATGGCACGGTGGATTGTGTTCACCGTCAATGTTTTCTGGAAGTATTCCTGAGCCCATGTTGTGATTTCCATTACAGTAGCATTCCTGTATGTGATGCAGTGCCGTCTAAGGGCCCGAAGATCACGGGCATCCAGTATGGTTTTCTGGCCTTGACCCTTACGCACAGAGATTGTTCCAGATTCTCTGAATCTTTGGATGATATTATGCACTGTAGATGATGATAACTTCAAACTCTTTGCAATTTTTCTCTGAGAAGTTCCTTTCTGATATTGCTCCACTATTTTTCGCCGCAGCATTGGGGGAATTGGTGATCCTCTGCCCATCTTGACTTCTGAGAGACACTGACACTCTGAGAGGCTCTTTTTATACCCAATCATGTTGCAAATTGGTCCTCCAGCTGTTCCTTATATGTACATTTAACTTTTCTGGCCTCTTATTGCTACCGGTCTCAACTTTTTTGGAATGTGTAGCTCTCATGAAATCAAAAATGAGCCAATATTTGGCATGACATTTCAAAATGTCTCACTTTCAACATTTGATATGTTATCTATATTCTATTGTGAATAAAATATAAGTTTATGAGATTTGTAAATTATTGCATTCCTTTTTTATTCGCAATTTGTTCAGTGTCCCAACTTTTTTGGAATCGGGTTTGTAAGTTTTCTTTAAGTGAACATGTCATTACACTTATAGTTTACTTTTTATATATTATTTTTGCACTTTAAGTATACTACTATGTTCCTATTTAGGTATTATTTTATATACTTGAAATACCTTTAACTGTACTTTAACTCTTTCTATTTTAAAAACATTTTATTCTAGCTTCATGAATACTTTTTTTTATCAACACTTAAATGTGGGTAAGTTTAATTTTTTTAAAAAAAGAAAATTGCATTTTTGTCAAAGACTATGTCCGGATGGAATTCAAAATGCAGGAAAAGATATGAAAGGGATATGCTGTTTAATGTTTGATGAGTTTTCTATCGCTTGTTTCAGTTTCTTCTGCATTTTGATCTGGAGATTTATGGAGTTATTTTACTGTCAAATGTCGAGAGAACGAGAGCACATCAATGTTACATTTCTTTTTTTAATTTTTGTAATGTGATGCAGTTAGACTAGGTTACATTTGATTAATATTATTAAATTGTAAAGTAATTAAATATCCATTTTTGTCGAAAGAATTCCATGTGCAGTTCACTCTCAGCCAATAAGATTCCATGTAGCATTTTCATGGATCAGTCATCTCTTCTGATTGATTGATAACTTTTGACAGCATTTAATCCAGAAGCAAATTAATTTCTAGTGCAAGAGCACGGAGAGATTCGCGAGTGCACAGGACACAGTTTGAGCGCGCAAGACACAGTTTGAGCGTGCACACGCAATATCTAAGCGAGAGGAGAGGCAGTTCATAAGAGAGCACTGTATATTTGAGGGCGTGCGCCAGTTTTGTGCAAGAGCAAAGGAAATGCGCTCGCGCATTACATTGATGTGCTCTTGCGTCACAATAATGTGCTCTCGACATTTGACAGTAAAATAACTTCATAGAGATTCTGTACTCTTTCAGAAGATGTGTAACAGCGCCCCCTACCATGTAGCCTGAAAATGCAGTCAATGGCGAGGAAAGTGAAGTAGATATTTTGCATTTTTTAAAAAACCTACTTTTGTGAACTAGTCCTAGGTTTTTCACCCAATCAGAATCAAACGAGTGCAGAAAGATTATCTGGAGTCTGATTGTCAATATCAAAAAAAAGTCAAACTTTCTATTCACGGCAAAACGTTTGCAGTGGGACTGGGCACTTTTACTAAAACGGCTATCACTCTTGAACGGAATGAGATCATTTCACCAAACTCGGTACACCTATGTACGGGCTCAGTCTGTGGTCTCCTGAAAAAGGACACAGCAACTGGCCACTTGGTGGCGCTACAGATAAAAACACACACATGAAAACAGCTATAGCTATGGAACAGACAGTCCAATTGACTTGAAAATTGGCACGCAGTGTCTTGGTCCAAGGTGCGGTGATATAATGATGTTCGCGTATCTCGAGAAACGCGGCTGCCGTCGACCAATGAAGTTTGAGCACCTATCAGACAAGGTTAACTGTGGATGATCGGAATGAAACTCACTGGGCCTGTTTGACTCATGGCCCTAGAGGCCTGTGAGAAATTTGAAAGAAATCGGCCACCTGGGGGTGCAATTGCATTTTCAGGCACGTAAATGATTTTATGTTATGCTATTTTCAATCAAATCAGCATATTAGAATGATTTCAGAAGGATCGTGTGACACTGAAGACTGGAGTAATAATCCTGAAAATTCAGCTTTGCATCACAGGAATAAATTACATTTTAAAGTAAAATCTGAGTCAGAAAGTGATTTAGGCTATTGGCAAAGTATGTTTGCACACACAAGGAATTCATTCAGCTATTTAAATGTATAACAATTTTACTACAATTTAATATGATATGGAGATTTTTTTTTTCAGTGTCCTATTATCAAATAACCTTTTACTTAGCTATATATGAAACATTGAGTCATCATCAGTATTGTGAAAATGAGCCGAGTCCTGCAGGCTTCATCAGTGGGTGAACAGATAACCCTTTATGCATTTGGCCATCCGTGTATGGTGATTTTTCTTTGTAAAGACTTACGTCTTTGGATGTCACAGGGCAACTATCTTGTCCACCCACTCCTTCATTAAACAGCAGAACTCTACAAAAGTAGAGTATGATCTTAGGACTATAACATCATTATTAAAATGCCCAAAAACATGTCAAAAAGGTTCAATTAGAAGGTGCTTGATTTTTAGTTATAATATAATAAAAAATAAATAAATGGTGATTCAAATATTAAATAGAGACTTTTAGTGCAGCTAATTTAATATGTAATTATTTTATTATTCCATTAGCTTTTCCTGTGATTTCTGGATATATTTACATTACAGCTAATATTTATTATAGATTTAATATTAACTTATTTAATTGCAAAGAGACACTGGTTATTTGTTTGTACACTGTAATCTTGCCTTTGTATCATCCATTCATCTTTGTGTTTCTCTGGACTTTTTTGTACCAAAGGGAAATCACAGGGAGAAAAATCTATTTTTTGTGCCCTCGACAGAGTCACTCAATACACAAATTATTAATGCTCCTGTGGTCTGTTAGCATTAATCTGTGGACTCATTGCTCCAAATGTCCTTTCATCTGTCTGGATTAAAGCTTGACAATGTGTCTACAGCTGTGCGGAATGAAGTAACCCAGTATAGTTTGGTTCAAGCAGCACCTACTTGTTTTTTAACCCTTTACACAGAGTGTGACATATTGTAGTTTTGATAATGTTCCTTATTTTCAGTGATTTCTGTGGCTTTTTGGATCCCTGAAAACACTCTGCTGTTGCTGCAACCCATAACAGTATATGTTTTATAGTTTTCATAAATATTACCATCATTAATAAACATAAACATAGAAATTATTGTCATAACCATAGCTAATTAAATGCAGTATTAGCGATAATATTGAAAAAAAAAAAAAAAAAATCAAAGGAACATAAACCACTTTTTTTTTTTTTTTTTTTTTTAAATAAAATACATCACCTTTTACCATAAAGTCTTTTAAAAGTATTTTTCCTTTTTTTCTGGCATGAAAAGAGCACCATAGTGCACATATAGAGTTCATTTAAATGAATGTTTACAGAAGCTTCTGCATGAAGGTTAAAATAACACAGAATTAATTTAAGGTGGGGTTCTTCTGAAATAAGTTTGAGAATGAGCGATAACAAGGATTGTATTATATTTAAGTAAATATAAAATGTACATATTTTTATTAGTCTACACCTATTTCACTGAGTACAGCATGTTCCTGGATCAACATTGTTGATCCTGGAACAACATTCCATTCAACCAATCAGATTTGAAGGACAAGTTTACAGTTTGCCAAGTTTAGGCTTACAACCAGGGTTAGGTGCTTCTACATCAGTGTTATTCATCATTTCCCTCTGATTTTAGGCATAACTTATAGGGTTAGGTTTAGGGGTAAGGATAGGACTAAATTTTCAGACAGGAATGTTGTTCCAGGATCAACAAAATATGTTTACCCACACTGTAAAAAGAATTGTTGGTTTAACTTAAAAAAGCAAGTTACCTGGTTAATTTGAGTTAATACAACGAAGGCGATTGGTTTAATCAACGGAAACTTAAAATATTATGTTATGTGAACCAAATTAATTATCTAAGTTGATTAGACAAAAGAAAAAATGTGATAAATTATGAAAATAATTTTTTACAGGGCAAAATCAGGACGTAGATTGCAACAACATTCTTTGACAATAATTTACTGTTTAGGGATAAATAATAGATGTATACACTAATTTGATGAAGATGGATATATGAATATTATATAACATTTTGAGACAAATAGAGTTGACTTTGAAGATGTTGAAAGCAAAACATTCCCAAGTCATCCCTATATTCTTCCTGTCAACACTAGATGGCATAAAGTGTGCAACATCTTCACACAAGAACCTGACTCAAAGACAGCATTACAAACCACCATGTTTATTTTGTCACTTTGTACATAAAGCAGCTGGTTGGACATACAAAAATAAATAAACAAAAATGATACACCTTAAAACAAAACACTTTTTGTGGTAAAAGTAGCATAGAGGAAACATTTGCACTTGGCCAACAAGATTATTTGTTTCGTGGAATGACACAAACTAAGCAGATACCATTTGAGAAATGTGCTGTCAAAACACAGTAACACATTAGGCTACATTCACATACTGCTTTGTCCATCAATGTGGCAAATACTTCATACAAAATGTGCCTAAGACGATGTTTGACTAATACTTTACATGAGAAGCATGATGTGTTCTTTACTACAGTACCAACAACAAAACACCCTAAATGCTTCACATAATAAAAGAGATTCAAGCTTTCAGTTTTTATCCCAAAGAACATATTTCACAAAAACAATCCTAGATGGATATTTGAAATACTTCATGCTTGTATATATTTCTACAATTTATAATTACTATTTTATTTATTATATTCATTTTATATATTAATATTTTATTAATTTCATTGTATTTCAAACATCTGTGTATATTAACAGCATAACAACATATTAATAGACCTGGAATAGACCTTAGTCCGTGTAAACTCACCATAATTAATTTTATGTGGATGAAAATGAGGCTGTGTGAGAATAATTTTACAGTCTTTACAATAGCATGTACTGCATATAGGTTCTGGATAATAATTTTCAAAACTCACAGCTTTCAAAACTGTTTTTTCTACCAATTTTTTTGGACACATCATTAAAAATGACCAAGTTGTTAATTAAGACTACAATTCTTTGAACACTCTGTACTTCTATCCATCACAACTTTGTTTTTATTCCTGGCAAAAAATAAATATGGTGCTACAATGATCGGGGATCGGATCGAGGTCTATACAGAGTGCGCGTGTGTTTGTGTGTGTGCACATACACAGGAAGGGGGCTCAAAGAGCAAAACACTGTCTGTGCATATGAGTCAATGACACCAACACTGGGCCATTGCGTAAACGTACATTTGTCAGCTTTTTTAATGTCAGATATCTTCCAGTAGTGTATCTGTCATAATCAAGTGCATTGCCCGGGCTATTATATAAAACTAAACGGATGGAAATAAACAACCATCAGATCAATATCAGGTGAGCTTGAGCTGTGTGCCCAAAGGACTGTTTGTTCAGGAATCTGTAAACACAACCTACCCCCATATATTAGATGCCAGAAGTTGTATTCCTGAAATTATGATGCTGATATAGCATCAAGATTTACATTCTCAACATTTAAATACTGTTAAGCATTGAGATTTATTGGCACCTTCATTGGACGTATATTGACGTGTTAAATATATCATCATTATTGTGCCACCCAGCCTACAAATGCGTACTTACGTTTATAAACATGACCCTTTATAGATACAGCTTCAGCTGTAACCTTAAAATGATTTCCCAGTGGAAATGTTAACAGGGGGAAGGTTGAAGTGCTGGGGTTGGAGAGAACTGCTTGGCTCCTATACTTTTTCCTTTCGACAAGAACAGCTGGTTATAGCACAGACGGCAATGTGCACCTGTTGGCCCTCATCAGAGGGTTATATTTCCTCTGACTGGAGAAGCCCAAGCTCTTAACGGAATGTAACAAGTCTGTCTGCTATAAGACACCCCTCTGACACTCTTTAAGATCTGCAATCAACTACAAATCTACACTCTCGGTTTGTAAGTTGAGGCATTTCTGAATAAATTATGAATTAACTATCCTTGCAGGTTTCAGTTGAGACGTGAAAAGTGCCTCGAGGTAGTAAGTGGAATCCAGAGGTAGACTGTCTTGGCTTTCAAACCCTGTTTCTTCCAAAAACAGAAGTTCCTTCATTTCCATTTGTTCTGACTCAATACAAGTATCACAATATGACAACAGACCTTCTTGTTTCAAAGGCTAAAACATCTAAAAACCATGTTTTGTCACAGACAAAAGTGGCTGCAACCAGAAATATCTCCAGTGCTCCAGGGAATATGAAGAGAATATCCAAACGTTCAAAAATGGCTAAAAGTTGGACATCACAGCTTTATTACAATTCCCATTTGTGTTTTTGGTGCCTGCAGTCAAGCAGTCAGCACTCATTTCGGTTTCGCAAGCTGGCGAGGGCTCTCGTTGTCTGGTGGTCTTCTTGTGGACTTGCCAGCTGTGGCCGCTGTAGATATATCCCTTGTTATTCCTTGTGGAAGGTAGATGAGAAGTTCTCCAGCACAGGATCTCCTGAAAGGCGTTTCTAAACTCAGGACTCCTGCAGTAGATCAGGGGGTTGAAGGCGGAGTTGGCGTAGCCGATCCAGTTCAAGATCCTGAAAGGCAACATGATGTTGTCCATCTTCCAGATGGCCGCCACCACGTTAAGCACGAAAAACGGCAGCCAGCAGAGGGTGAAGGTTCCCATGATGATCCCCAAGGTCTTCAGAGCTTTGTGGTCCTTCATGCAGAACTTGGTCCTCCGGTTCTTCACCTCATTCCCCTCCTGGGTGCTGAAGCTCTGTGTGCGTATGCGCCCCTCAATGCGATCGATTTTCTGAAGCTGCCTACGGGCCTCCTGGAAGACCCGGCTGTACACAAATACCATGATGACCAGCGGGATGTAGAAGGAGATGATGGAGGAGGTCACGGCGTAGGCGGCGTTCGTGTTGAAGTCGCAGCAGGTGGGGTTCTCCAAGCAGAGCAATGCCTCAGGTTCATCTGACACCCACCACTCCATGTGGATGGGCAAGAAAGAGATAAGGGCGGCCACCGCCCACACCCCAAGGACCACCCCGCAGGCCTTCCGCTTCGTAAGCATCGACTGATAGCGTAGAGGCCACATGATCGCCACGTACCGGTCCAGGGCGATCACGCACAACGTCTCGATGCTAGCGGTCACGCATAACACATCCGTAGCTGTCCAAAACTCGCAGAAGAAGTTTCCGAAGTGCCACGTGTTGAGAAGGATGTAGCAGGCGCCGAAGGGCACCACCATGAGGCCCATGACCAGATCGGCGCAGGCAAGGGAGCTGATGAAGTAGTTGGTGACCGTCTGCAAACGCTGGAATCGTACAATGGCGCTGATGACCAGCACATTGCCAAAAACGATGCCCAGAACCAGAAGCCCCATTAAGATGCTAATTAACACCACCTCTGCATCACTATAGTCTGAGCCAGGTGAAGACACCGGAGAAGAGTCGTTCAGCCCGGCTGAAACATTCATGGGCAGGGAGGTGTTCTCCGTGCTCAGCGTATCCTCTCCCTCCATGAGCTTTGACCTGAGGAAGGAAAATCAACATAAACTATAGTGAGAGCAATGTTAGCCAGAAATGGAATGCTTTTCAGAGAGCACAAGCAAATAGAAAGTACATACAGCGTCAGTGAGAAAGCAAAGTATGAGAATGACTTTAATGCATGTTAAATGTGTCAGAGGAGAATATCCATAAAAAGAGCCAATCCACTTACTAAAATCAGGAGAGTGTTTTAGAGTCGTCCAACTTAATTCCACTCTTCATATACTCCCGTAAGATATCCAAAAATAATCCTTTTGAATTGTGTTTCTCTTAGAAAGTGTTCTGGTCTCACATAGTGTTCTCACATTGAGTGTGCGCAATATGTTTCACTCTTAATTACACGGTCATTGTGTTTCATTTACATGCTCACAGCACTCCCGGCTGAACACACTAAATGTGCTCCTGACTATCAGTTGGACTCTTATAGCAGCCAGTGATGATGTCACAGTTTGTCAGCAGCCAATCAGAGCACAGCTTCCTTACCCTGCAGAGCACTGCACTTGTAAAGAGAAGCAGAGAAACAGAAAATGAAGCTATTTAATGTTGCTTTCAGAATTATTATTATATTTATTAAATTTAAGGCAATATGTTATAAAAAACAAAAATACGTTTAATATATTTATGATTGATAGACTGACAGACAGAAACTCTTGTTTTGTTCTTTTTTTAATGATCTCTGCTGTGATATGGATGTTCTGTGTACCTAGAGAAGATTCCCACTGTGTTTTGTCACTAAGCAGTGTACGATCAATATTTTTATCCATCAGTGTTAAACTTTGCCTCACGTTTTCTGGGTTTCAGTAATGAGGACAGGAGACTATTGACAAATGTAATATTTATATTATTGCTCAGAATTAGAGGTTTTGGTTATTTAATTCTGTAAACATCAAATTAGCTTTTAAAAATCTTCCTATCTACTAATACTACATAAACAGCATTGGAGACTGACAGGGGAGAGAAGAAATTGTTAATTAAAGTCTTTCTTTTTTTTGTTCACGAAAAGAATACTTGCCACTTCATAACATTAAGGTTGAACCACTGTAGTCATGTTAACTTGTCATACGATGTCATACTTTTCTGGACCTTGAATGTGGTAATTATGTTGCTTTCTATGGTGGATAAAAAAACCTCTAGGATTTCATCAAAAATATCTTAATTTGTGTTACGAATATGAATGAAGGTCTTACGGGTGTGAAACGACATGAGGGTGAGTAATTTCATTTTTTGGGAGAACAATCCCTTTAATTATTCAAGTAGACTTTTTTTCATTGTTCATCTTTTTAAACTCAAATAACACAATAGCTGGTCCAGCGAATTCACATGCATGTTTTAGAGGAACCAATAAGGAGACAAATTAATTTTAAGGTAGGACTTCTATTGGTACAGCCCCTTTGATATAGGGTGGAGCTGCCAAATAAAGCATTACAATTTCTTCCAATTGCATATTTTTACAGTAATATTGCTTCTACTTTATACAGTCTCTAGTCACTTACACACTATAAAGTTTGGGGCATAAATACTGCATTTAAATGTAGGACTGAATCTCTTAAATGATTGTTCTGTATCTGTATGGAATGCATACGTTTCACTTGAAATTGTAATGGTTGACATTGTAATAAACATAACAGTTTTATGTTGTGCTTACAAATAAGAAATATGAATGTCAACAGCTTAAACCATTCAATGTTAGTTATTTAAAACAAAAGTAATAATAGTGACCGGAGACGTATAAATGTTTTATTTATGCTTGATAACCTGGTGCTTTTAAACAGCACACTCTCTCCGGACTGTAATTTTACCCCTGGACCACAAGGCTGGTGAGAGCAACTAGACAGGCTACATTTGAGAATGAGTGTTTTATTTTGCTAACATACCCTTATAAAAAAAGTTGTATACTTTAGCATTCTTTTGAAAAGAATGTAATTTACAATTAAATTATAACATATAATAGTTTCAGTTTATTTAAATGTGAGTGCTTTTTGACCCATTTAAGTAAGACTTACATAAGTACATCTTTATATGTAATTTCATTATATTGTCTTTGGGTGCTCTGTCGAATGTAATGACAAACATTTAGGTTAAACAAAAAGATTCTTGTGTCATATCTATTGAAACTTGTATTTATATATATATATATATATATATATATATATATATATATATATATATATATATATATATATATATATATATATGTAATTACACATTTGCAATGATGAAGTTGGAATTTAGTTGTAAATGTAACATTAAATAGCACACTACAGTTATGGCTACACTGTAAAAAAGAATTGTTGGTTTCACTTAAAAAAGTAATTTACTTGGTTGCCTTAAAATTTTGAGTTAATACAAAGAAGGTGATTATTTTAATTAACAGAAATGCAAAATATTATGTTATCTGAACCACATTAATTATCTAAGCTTATTTGACAAAAGAAAAAATGTTGTGATAAATTATGAAAATAATTTTTTACAGTGTATAATTAAAGCTACCAGTCCGGTCTGATATAGTCTGAATATAAACACTTATTATAAGTGTACCATAATGATTCAGGATAAGACAAAAACACGGTTTGGAAAATGGATTCATGTTGTATATTCTCATTATATAATTTTTGTAAATTTTTAACACAAAAAAAGTTGAGGACTGCAGCTTTAAGTACTTTACATGTGCTTTAGTATGTTAAGTGTACTTCCTTAAAGTTGCTGCTGGCTGCTTTATTCTTTATTTTGAATAAAGAATATGAGAGCAAACAACGACAAAAAATGATGTTTATAATACATTTATAGAACATACTGCAATATCCCATAAAAAATTGATTTTATGGTGACTTCAAAGCATGACAAAGTGTGTGAAATATGTCATGAATGTCTACTCTCTTTAAGTAAACTTAAAGGGATAGTTCACCCAGAAATGAAAATTTGATGTTTATCTGCTTACCCCCAGGGCATCCAAGATGTAGGTGACTTTGTTTCTTCAGTAGAACACAAATGATGATTTTTAACTCCAACCGTTGCCGTCTGTCAGCCGTATAATGCATGTCAATGGGAACTTTGTCTATAAGAGTAAAAAAAAACACACACAGACAAATCCAAATTAAACCCTGTGGCTCGTGACGACACACTGATGTCCTAAGACACGAAACGATCGGTTTGTGTGAGAAATTGAACAGTATTTATATCATTTGTCCAACACCACTATGTCCAACTGCCCTCCACATCTGGTTAGTGAGGTCTGAAGGCGCTCTGACAACGGAAGTGATGTCTCGCACCTCACTAACCAGATGCTGAACGCAGTTGGACATAGTGGTGTTTTAGAGGTAAAAAAATGATATAAATACTGTTCAGTTTCTCACACAAACCGATCGTTTCATGTTTTAGGACATCAATGTGTCGTCACGAGCCGCAGGGTTTAATTTGGATTTGTCTGTGCGTGTTTTTTTGACTCTTATATAGATGGAGTTCCCATTGACACGCATTATACGGCTGACAGACAGCAACGGTTAAAATTATTCATTAGTGTTCTACTGAAGAAACAAAGTCACCTACATCTTGGATGCCCTGGGGGTAAGCAGATAAACATCAAATTTTCATTTTTGGGTGAACTATCCCTTTAAGTGGCCTACATCTACAGCTTTTACAAAATTTACATTTAAGATCAGAATACCCACAAGGCCACATTTCACTTAAGGAAATTCACTTTTAAATGCACTCTTTAAATGACATTTTTAGCTAGTTATTAAGTGAATTTGGATGCAAGCGTTTGTCAATTATAATAAGTGAACTATATGTACAGAATGATATTCAGCAAAGCACAGTTCATTTCAAGGTCAAGGTCAGATAAGACAATATGAAAGCACCAAATTGCAAGTAGCTTCTCTTGCTGAGTCAAATGTCCATGCAACATATCACAGCATGCGTTTAATCATTCACCAGACTGTGCAGCCCGTACCTTGTGTATGCGAGTTAACTACGCATCTGCACGTGCACATAACATGTTGTCTTTGGTTGTTAGCATGCTCTATGATGCTACAAACAAAACATGTTCAGTGGCATCTGATACTGGAGCAAATTCAGATCTGAAGTGGTATGTGGGTGGATTTGCGCTTTGGTTTTGTATATTCATGTTGTAACCTCAGTGAATGCCCTGTGTTAACCTGTACGTTTGTGTTCGATCTGATCTTTTCAGTATGTAGCTGTAAACACCGGTTAAGTCCGTTTATGAGCACACATGCACGAAATGTGCTTCATTAATTGTAAATGTTCCTTTCCGTACAGCCAGTTTCAACCTGTCAGTTTTTAGGTTGAACATCCTGTGCTAGCATAATGAAAACATAGCCATACATGCTATTAGGATATTAAGGTGTTTTAATTGTTTTAGGCATAAACAATTTAGCGTTTAGGCATAAACAATTTAGAGCAGCGTTAGCATTACCGGATGTTATTGCGTCAGCTTGGCTTTGAAAGTGCTGGCATGTTACATCAGGGAGCAATAATACTGTCTGTTCCATATAGATACAACAGTGAGGAAGTGGCCACGAGTTTTGCAAAATGTTTCCTTAGGAGGGATATCCACCATGTACAAAAAAACGAGTTTACTTACGCATCTCCTGGCTCTGACAATAACCTTAGACAAACAAATACAGGGGCATAAACACCCTCACACACACACTGCACATGCAAACACACATACATACTCGACTTCACAAGAGCAGTGAGAGCAGTTAAGGAAATGAAACACTTGAAGTGAAGGTTTTTTCCACAGGATGCCTCCTAAAACTGTTTTATCTTTGACATGCATGCCAGATATAAGTCTCACTCAGTGCCAGGGAGATCTGATGAGCAGATTGCCCATCTTCCTGGGGAAATGAGGGTGGAGAAGGAGGTATAGGCTTGTCTGTTTAGTCAGGCATGCTGTACATGCTGTAAATTGACACTAGATTACACCACTAGGAAATAGCAGGGTTCGGTTTAGTCCACACTCATCTGTGAACCACCATGTATGAGATATTATATATGTATATTTGAGTTTACACAATTGGTCCAAATATACATGATCCTGATCAAATACATGCCAGAAATAGATTTATTGCCATTATTTCTAGTATATTATGCAAAAGTTGGAATCCAAAAATTTAAAAAAGATTTTAACAAATTACTATAAAACAAAAACAAATGCAAAAAGCAAGGAAGCTGTGTAAATATATATAGTATATATAGTAAATGAGTTGTCATGATAGAAATATTAATTTCTATTGTGATATTTCGTGCTGCAGAGCAAGTACAGGGACTTGCTACTGCCAATACAAATGCCGATATGCTGCTGTGGCATACAAGACATATACTACTGCTACACAAACAGCATATAAAATTACCTGTAGCAGATCTATACAGGTGGAGCTGGGGAAGGTGGAGGGTTTCAGAGGAACACTGAATCGCACTGCGATATATATTAGGGCTGGGCGATATATCGCATGCGATTGTCACGCGCATTTCGTCAGTAAAGCCGGTTCCCTGATTACCGCGAAATCGCCATCACCTGCTTTCAAATGAAGCGCCATTTAATAGACAGAGCCGTAGATCACTGACAAGCCACGCAATATCGCGTTCATATCGCAGATGAATCGCCTTCGATAATGAACGCGATATTGCGTAGCTTGTCAGTCCACTGGCCATATGATAATTCGATAATCTCCATTCAGTTTTCATACAATATTAGTTGTTTTCATGCCTTTTGCACAACATTGCACCATTTCATGCTTTTCATCTTCAAAAAGATCTTTCTTCCTTCCCATATTGCATGAGAACTGTGACTTGCTTAATAATGTGGAACAACCTCTAAGTAGGGTTTCCATAAAGCTGGCAAATTATTTTGTCTGAGATTGATACCAGTTATCTAAAAAGACATGGATAAATAAACAAACAAACATTTTCTTAGAAAAACTATAATCTGAATGTTTATTGTACTGAAATCTTACTGATATGTCAATTGCATAATAATTTGGAACGCAGTGTATATATTTTACAGTATTATTGTGGTTAGGCAAATGGTAGCTGTTATTTAGTGAATTTTAGTATGGGCTCTCATTAAGGCACATATTAATACAATTATCATAATATATACAGAATAATGTGACAAATATGGTGACAACAAAC
Source organism: Megalobrama amblycephala (assembly GCF_018812025.1). Taxonomy (NCBI): domain Eukaryota; kingdom Metazoa; phylum Chordata; class Actinopteri; order Cypriniformes; family Xenocyprididae; genus Megalobrama; species Megalobrama amblycephala. The sequence continues at coordinate 9,922,538 of NC_063061.1, forward strand.
ATGGACATTGCTGCTACATCACAGACTGTAATGAATTGTACAGTATACCTCTTACTAACCATGAATTTATAAATATACTGTACTATACATATATATAAATAATACATACTGAAAATTCATATATATGCATATACACACATATATATATATATATATATATATATATATATATATATATATATATATATATATATAATAGTATATGTTGCATCTATGTTATGCCACAAAAAAAAAAAAAAAAAAATCATAATCCTGGAACTTATAGGGAACAGCACTAGGTATTAAAAGGGTCAACGAAAGGTCAATCAATTACCTTGGTTCTACTAACTGCCTGCTTGGACAATGAGCAGGGCAATGATCCATCCCAACTCCTTAAACAATTCCATCCAAATTTCAGTGATGGATGGACACTTATGCTGTCACTAAAATGCAAAACAGCGGCGCCAACCTGATCCATTTCTTACTTGAATGCAGTGGAGAGCACATTGTCAAAACAAAGTAATGGAAATAGACAGCGATGCACTTCGGTCAATTTTAGATAAAAGCTCACTGTCCCCAGAATCAATCAAGAAGACAAATCTACAGCACTTAAAGGATGTACATGATGGACCTGTTTCCTCTCACATGTTCACTTTAGGATATTTTTTCTCTCTCTTTTACCTTCTGTCTCTCATTTCATATTTAGATCACAGAATGCCGAATGAGAAATGGAAAAGGTTTGTAATTTTATTAAAATATCTCATTCAAGGAAGTGTCCTCTAATATAGTACACTTTGCATGTTGTTGTAGTATTCTGTACAAACATTTTGTCTGGTAACCTAAAAATGTGGTCCTTTATGGGGTAGCATTTAAATGAATAGCTTTTATTCTAGCGCAAAATTGTATTTAATAGGACTGAATCAACTTGAAAAGCATTACACAATCAAAAGTCAATTGTGGAAGCCTGTTTTTGCCTTAGAGTAAAAAAGCAAACAAAAGAAGATAATTTACAACTTTATAGCTCACAACTGTGACTTTATTTTTTAGCAATTTGCTACTTCATATCTCAAATTTTTGACTTAATTTCTCGCAATTTAAACTTTTTTTCCTGGAATTTTACGGTATCTCACAATGTGATTTTTTTTTTCGTAATTTCAACTTTATAACCCACAATGTGACATTAGATCTCACAATGTGACTTTTTATTAACTGCGACTCTGTTTTTTGTTTTTTATTGCGACTGCATTTCTCTCAGTGTGACTTTATTTCTCATTTTAAACTTCTTCAAATTTGCCAGTTTTATTTATTTATTTATTTTTTAACTTAAAAGTAAAAAAATTCATTTTTTCATTTTCTATTCATTTTTTAAACTAAAAGTTTTTAGTTTTTCAAGTGTTGGGCATTATGCAACCAATAGATATGTAGGGGAGCAGATTCTTTTTCCCTCTGTACTTCCTATAGAGTGCAACAGTCGGGTTCCAGATTTCTCCGTAGGGAAATTGATTTTGAACATTAACTTATAAACCTTTAAAGACATCCCTACTGTGAGCTATGAGGTTGTTAAAGATGGTATTTGCTTCTGCTGAAGCCATCAGCCCACATTATTTCAGCGGAATTCCTGGTGAAAAATTACATTACCCGTGATACTACACCTAAAGTTATACTAATCAGAGACTCGGAAAAGGCAGTAAGTGCCAAATTAAGTGCTCTTTAGCTCCGCCCACGCCTATGAAGCACTACAAAGGATGTAATCAAGTTGATCTCTCTATGCTCTCAAAATACTTTAATGTTTGTATATATATTATGCATATTTAGCAACAAAATTATATACAGTACAGTCCAAAAGTTTGGAACCACTAAGATTTTTAATGTTTTTAAAAGAAGTTTCGTCTGCTCACCAAGGCTACATTTATTTAATTAAAAATACAGTAAAAACAGTAATATTGTGAAATATTATTACAATTTAAAATAACTGTTTTCTATTTGAATATATTTCACAAAGTAATTTATTCCTGTGATGGCAAAGCTGAATTTTCAGCATCATTACTCCAGTCTTCAGTGTCACATGATCCTTCAGAAATCATTCTAATATGCTGATCTGCTGCTCAAGAAACATTTAATGTGTACAATTGTACAAAATATTTGTGTACAATATTTTTTTTCAGGATTATTTGATGAATAGAAAGTTCAAAAGAACAGTTTATCTGAAATCTAATCTTTTGTAACATTATAAATGTCTTTACTGCCACTTTTGATTGATTTAATGCATCCTTGCTGAATAAAAGTATTCATTTCTTTAATTTCTTTTCAAAAAAATAAAAATAAAAATTCTTACTGACCCCAAACTTTTGAACGGTAGTGTATAATGCTACAGAAGCTTTGTATTTCAGATAAATGCTGTTCTTTTGAACTTTCTATTCATCAAGGAATCCTGAAAAAAAAAGTACACAACTGTTTTCAACATTGAAAATAATCATAAATGTTTATTGAGCAGCAAATCAGCATATTAGAATGATTTCTGAAGGATCATGTGACACTGAAGACTGGAGTAACGATGCTGAAAATTCAGCTTTGCATCACAGGAATAAATTACTTTGTCAAATATATTTAAATAGTACACAGTTATTTTAAATTGTAATAATATTTCACAATATTACTGTTTTTTACTGTATTTTTAATTAAATAAATGTAGCCTTGGTGAGCAGACGAAACTTCTTTTAAAAACATTAAAAATCTTAGTGGTTCCAAACTTTTGGACTGTACTGTATATATATATATAATTATATATATACAGTCAATCCAAAATTTAGTCAGACGCCTTGAACATTTCATTCATCAATACAGTTCACTACAGTTTAAAAAAATGTTAATAAAATATGACAAGCTAACAAGTTAAACTGTGTCAGAAAAATAATCTTAATTATGTCAGATAACACTTAAGCAAAACATGGTCAGGTCAAAGTGTCTGAATAATTTTTGGTTCCAAATTTTTATAAATTTTACTGGTAGTCCACTGTGTGCATATATATATGACCAACATTTGTACATGAGTAGTTTTATATTCCTCCATTGTTTTTAATTTGATTATGCTGTTTGCAATGCTTCATGGGATAGTAGTTCTTTCCCTCACTAAAGGCGGTATTACACAATCTTGTACATTTGTCTTTTTGTCCGATTTTTGATTTTATTTACTTATTTATTTTTTGCTTCAAATCAAAGTTTGTAATGTTGTGATTCACCTTGTAGTTGGTTGGCTTGTTTCATGGCTTATAACTCTTTAATGAAGACTTTTTAAAAATCCCTATGGGAGAAAAAAATGGAACTTGCAGAACCAGTGCCCCTGAAAAAAGAGGGCGGGCATTAATTCACTATTTCCTCTTCTTATTCAAAAACGGTAGTCACATGTCGATTGCTATTAATAACTAAATGGATTTTATGCCAGATTTAACCACTCAATTGTGATTAAAAAAAATAAATAAAAACAATTCTGGAGCATTTTGATGTTTGGTTTCCAGGATGTGACAGTTTGTGTTCCAGACCTGTTTGTGGAAAGGTTAATGAGGTTTAGCAAACGTTTGCTAAGTCCCTGGCCCAGCCTCAGTGTGCCACACCTATTGATGCTTCTTCCACCCATCAGAGGTTTCGAATGTCAGTTAAGGGTTCACAGGTCCATAGATTAAGATAGGGAGGTGCACTGTCATCCTGGTCATGACTGGTCATATAGTTTACAGCAGGTGCCATTGTTATCAGGAGAGGATTCATTAGTCTTTCAGCTGGGCTGGGCTGAATTCGTAGATAAATTATCTTAAATGCAAGGACTGAGTTTTCCGTGACGCGACAGAAGACAGGTGCAAAACTAGAGGATGACTGGCCTGATTTTTTTTTCTGCACGGATGAGAGATTTGTAAGGTGGGCTGTGAAAGTCAGCTAAAATTGCTGTTTCCTCTTTTAAGCAGCGTTACATGCAGGAGAATGTGGCAGAGGGACAGTTTTTGCTGTTATTTATCCTTTGTCAAATGAGTAGATGATTTAGAAATGTCTTTTATCTAGGTGTAATTTAGACTCACATAACATTTTTAGTATTTAAATGAAAGGTAGAAATGCAGATTTACTTCAATAGTCAGTCATCACATGGTTCTACAAAAAGTGGTAGTACATGGCATGAGATAACAGCTTTAAAATAACCACAAGCCCCTGGGCTACAGCATTGCAGTAGGCCCCCTATCACAAATAAAAATGTCACCATTAAACAATACATAGACATTTCCATTTGTATGAATAAATTCAAATTACATAACTTTAGAAAAGCATCTTCCTTGTTTTTCTAGCTGAAATCAGTAAATCCATTTAACCAAGGACAGTTGCTGCATACTATCCTGCATACTATCCAAATAGTATTCAAAATTAGAATTAGTGTGTCCCAAATGGTAATATGTTGAAATGAGTATTCCAAAGATACCCAAATGGTCTACTATTTCCAGTTAAGATCTGAAGTGCAGATCCATGCACAGTCTAATAGCTAATATTCCCCACAACCCATTGCTCATTGGACAAGGATTCGATTTGAACTACAAACACAAACAAAAACTGTAAAAAAAAAAAAAAAAAAAAAAAAAACACACACAAACATGGTGGATGTGCGAGACTGACGGTTAAGTAGAGAAGGGTTTGACTCGTGATTAGTATCAGTACCTAACCTGACAAAAAATATTTATTCAATGTTATCCACTAGCCTAGTCTTTTACAACACATTTAAAAGTACATATGCAGATTATAGCCACACCTATGTAAGTAGTCAAATCTGCGTTCAGCAAAAGAGTGGCTCTCTGTATGATGTTACAGAAAACTTGGGGTGCCTCTCATTTCTTATTTGTGCATCCTCGCTTCCTTTTCTCACTTCCTAAAAAAATTTTTAAAAAATAATGAGGATGGCGGAATCAAAGGAAAGCTTATTTGTACATTGGAATATTCTTGCTCATCCAAGCATGACTTCAAAGCGTCATCAGTTGAGCTCAAAAGGATCTGCCCTTATCTTGTTAAAGTTTGGTTATTTAAGAAATTCAAAATAAATATGAATAAAGCAAGATACCTTGTTGAAATATTTGAGATGTATGTTTATTTAAACTGCAAAAATAAAACTAAATTAAATTTATGGTCACAGTTTAGTTTAGTTTTAGCTTTTTAGTAGTCAGTAGGTAGTTGTTAAGTTTAGGTATTGGATAGGTATTGGGTAGGATTAAGATATGTAGAATATGGTCATACAGAATAAGGCATTAATATCTGCTTTATAAGTATAATAAACAGCCAATATCCTATAATATGCATGCTAATAAGCAACAAGTTAATAGTGAGAATTGGACGCTAAACTAAAGTGTTACCAATTTGTTGTAACAAATTGAAGGGGGAGGAGAATTTATACGTGACAAGAAAGACTTCCACATATGCACCTGTGTATCCTTGCTTGTAGCTGCTTTGGACGCTTCCTCACTCCTTGTCCCTATTAGAGAATTGAGATACCCTCAAGATGGCTAACTTTGATCGGTTTCCCAGTCACAGTGTGGAGGATGGAGGAACAAGGAAAGAAGCATGCCTTTTATGAAGTATCAATATGGCAAAATAAAATATTGATCTTTCAGCTCCATCTTTTGTTTATTCTGACCCCTTGACGCCACAAGTGTTGCTTGTATTGTCCATAATAGCTTTGTTCTTATTCCATGCACCTTGTTGATTGTGTGAAGTTGCACCAGATTAACTATACAATACTAATGAATAAAACTGACAGCATGGGCATATATTATTTAGCCATAATGACACTGGCAGCCTATCCAATGCAAATTTGAATTAGTGTAACAAACAGTCCACCGATGGTAAGTTTGACAAACCCATGTGCAGTTTTATTTCAAATGTACAAAATAAACAAAGGCTTAAAGCATGACTAGACTTTAACTTGGAACATAAACTTAAACACAAATAAAAACACAAACTCACCAAACAGTGGATTACACAAACAATACTAGAGACAATACTAATACTAGAGACTGAGGAAACATGAGGACAATATATACACAGAGAGTAATACTTGACAAGACACACCTGTGAACATGATTAAACAATGTACCAATGAGAACAACACATTAAACAAGGAAGCACATGACATTATCACATGAGGACAAGGGAATCACATGACAAAGGGGAGCACATGGCAAGATAACATAGCTGTTAAAAACCACAAAATAAGATAGGGCTGCCCCCTAATAGTCGATCAACCATTAGTCGACTAGAAGAGGCTTAGTCGACCAAGATTTTATTAGTCGGTTAGTTAGGAACTGGCAAAGTCATGCAGTCCATGAAAATATGGCTTATCACTTGAAACAAGTAAGTAGTAGCAACTTCACAAGTCTGTTCGCTCTAATGTTAGCCTAGTCCTAGATAAATGTGTGCTGTTATTAGGCACATATCCATGCTTGTATATGGAGAGTGAACTTACTCAAAGTCCCTTTAAGACAAGTCATTTCACTCGGCGGCCATCTTTGAAACGCCTCTCGGGCATCCTGGGCATCATGCAGCTCCTATCTCTTTGAATGGGGAAACATCAAATTCTCCAAAACTGTTCGCCAACCTTACGATTAAATTTCATATTTGAAATCACCAATGAAATCTGACAACAACTGTCTCATAAATGTTTTTTCCAAACTCTCGAATCATGACAAAAAAACTGTATTTTTCAGGCTGGATCAAGCTAATGCGCAAATGCACACGCGTCTGACTGTTTCTATAGAAACCAGTGCTTCTAACGGCCGCTGCAGTGACGCGATGACTTTACCAGTCGGCGATTGGTTCTTATTTAGAAGGCGGGACTTATTCCGCCATATTGCGTGTTACACTTTCTCCCATTCAAAACAATACGAGTGACACGTCTTGTGTTATTCTATAGTCTTTGACTTACTGCATGACATGTAGCCGCTGGTGCAATCACTTGCATTTAACTTAAAATACTCTGTCATTTTGGTCATACAGATGAGAGTAATACAAACTGTAAAAGGTCCACAAGGGCTCACAATAACAGCAAAACGTTGTGCTTTTGTAAAATAATGAAAACAATCATGATCCGCTTTCTGCCATCTCGTTCTCAGTGAACTTAAGTACGTAACAAACATGAACCGAAACTCAGTGTATTCTTGCCTCACAAACATTACAAATACTGTATATCTATAGAAAGCTTGAAATGTCTACTTTTAAAACCAATTCAAATGGAAAATAAATATTCTCAGATAATGTAATCTGTATGAAACATGCATATAGGCGAAAAATGTCCTTGAGTGCTACCTCATTAAAGTCAGAGCAATTACTAAGTTCTAGAAAGTCCTCCACATATCGCTCAATGGTCTGATTGTCCTGCCGGAGGTGCAGGATGTGAAGTGCTGGGCTTAACATAAGCTAATGCATACTTACATCACCAAATATTACAATAAATTTTGAAATGAGTAATTTTGGCTGCTTTCCAAATGAAGCCAGTTAAACCATAACACTGGCTCTGTTCACACACCAGGGTTTCGCCAGAAATGCAGTTGTGAGTCCTGAAAGTTTACAGGTGTAAGTTCGGTTATGGAATGTGGGTGTCACTGCTGTAAACTACCATATAAAAAAATAATTATTTAAAAAATTTGTGCAGCCTGTAGGCCCCTCCCCAGTGTAGGCCCCTGGGCTTCAGCCCATGGAAGCTTGTGTGTTAATGCGCCCCTGATTACGTGCAGTAACTGACAATAAACTAGCCTGTTTAAGCTCATAGATTTTTCTCAGACAAGTCATGTCTCCAGGTGGCCAATTGTGATATTTAATCAAATTCCTGTGTGAAGTGAAAATGTCAAAAAGAAAAATGCTGCACATGGTTTCATATTTTCACTTTTTCTCTTTTGAAAGTATTATGAAAGAACCTAAAAAATTTAATAGATTTGATTATTGGAAGGAATTTTCTAGGTTCAGTAAAAGTAAAGTTCAGTCAACAGCATTTTTGGCATATTGTTGATTACCAGAAATAACTGACTCATACCTCATTTTCTTTTAGAAAAAAATATACTTTGCATAAGCGTTCTCTGGAAATCTAATTTAATTTAACAATTTGTGTACCCAGATGAAAACATATCCTTTAGCTTAGGGCTCTGCTGGGTCACAGGTTTTCCAAAGGGACAGCACTGTGTGTAGCCCTTCAGGACAGAGAACTGCTCCATTAGTCAAGCACCTGGCTCTCCCTCAATTAATTCTTAATGCACAGGGGTATGAGTGAAATAACTCTCTGGTAAAATTAAAAGAATAAATAATTTTTTTTTCAGCCCAGTGTGTATTTCCTTGTGTGAACAAAGAAAAAAAAAATCAAACCCCTTTCCATCAGGATGTTTGATTTATTTAATTGAAATACAAGCTACAAATAAAGTTAACATACATTTACAATGCATTTGAATCACGTGTTACATGTATAGTGTCTGTGGTCTTTAGGATGCCCAAGAAAATCTTTTCAAAAATCTTGGTTTAAAATGCTTGTGCCATTAAATGTATTCTTAGAAATCTTCATGTTGGTTTCTGAAAAATGTCTCAGGTTAGGACTGTAACCCTGGTACCCTAAGATTGACACTGTGGGGAACATCCTCAGCGTGACAGGTGTCTGAAGCATGAGTGAAAAACACGCCAATTAGTTGACTGACAACAGTCCATGACGTCACATGCAGAGTGCCGGTAAGTTTAAAAAGGTGCCTTTTATACACGTCATCAACTCTTTTGTCTGAAGGAGACATGGACAGTGTCTCCTTCCCCTTCTCAGGGAACCAGGGTTACAGTCATTGCCATCAAAAACTCAACCCCTAGGGAAAAATCAGAGGAGCTCCCTAATTTGATGGCAATGACATGTTGGAGTACACATTTATGATGAATGTGGATGGAAGCTTTTTCTTCAGCGCATACTCGTGACCCTCTTCACTGCCATTATAAAGCTTGTATGCGTCAGGATATTTATTAATATTTCTCAGATTGTGTTCATCAGAAAGAAGAAAGTCACATACACCTCGGATGGCTTGAGGGTGAGTAAAGCTTGGGGTAATTTTCATTTGAAAGTGAACAAATCCTTTAAATACTCTAAAACAATTAGGGGATAGTGCTCACTCCCTGAGCACTCTAATTTTGCAGTTGTCCAGGCTCTAAAAACCCCAAGGAACTGCAGGGGAGTGTAGGTCGTACTTAAAGACCACAATGTAACTGAGGGAGGGCAGCACAACTTTGCCTTGTGTAAAAGGCACTCTACCTAAGTCCTGCTATAGCTTGCGCTTCATCTTTTTCTTTTAGCACCAGAAGATAGCATGTGACAGATGGACAGACACCCACAGGTGAATTTCCTCTACTTGTTAGCATTGTCAAATCAAGGCCATAGTAGAGCCTCCCAAGGGGGAGCTATATCCCTACTTCAAGACCCAACAGTAGTTGGGAAGGGAGGTAAACAAAGTAGAAGGAATGATACAACCCCTCCATTCATCTTGCATCAACCCTCAGGGCTATCCTACGGCAAGATATGTCCCTGACAAGGGAAGGCAGGTTGCAGTTTGCCAATAGCTCTCATCAACCATACTCTAACCCCAAGGAGGACGCAGGGGAGCTCATGCCCAACTTAAAATCCCCAGCTGGGAGAGAGCAGCTCAACCATGACTTGAATAAAGGCACTCCTTCAGGACCCGCTATATGTAGCACTCTAGTCCATTGCTAACTATAGTATTGAATATGGGTCATAGTAGAGCAACTTATGAAGCACAGATCCAAAGGGGAGCATATATCCCAACTTCAAGACCCAACAGTAGTTGGGGAGGGAGGGCAATGATGTAAAGGAAGGCAATACTTCCCGACATAACTCTGTTCATCCTGCATCCACCCTTAAGGGGGTACTTACCAAGCAACCCATTCACAGGGGTGCATAGTTCTACTTTAGACCCTAAGAAAGGGGAGAATATAGCTCAACCCTGGAAAAACATTTTTTCAGGATATCAGAGCAGAGCAAGAGAAAAGCCAGAGACAGAGACAGAGCCCTTGGGAGAGAATAAAGCAAGAGCTTACCACAAATACAACGCAATGAGCGCATCCAGCTTTATCTTACACACGCAAATAAACAAGTGACTCCTGAAGACAAAAAAGCTGATGATGTGTATTACAGGGACCCTTTTATACTTCCGGGTGCTCTGCTTGTAACGTCATGGACTGTCGTCAGCTAATTAATTGGCATGTTTCTCAAATGTGCTTCAGACACCGGTCACGCTGAGAGCATTCCCCATAGCGTCAATATAAGATGCAGTGTCGAATGAAAGATGAAAAATGAAAGATGAAAACACCTTGAATACATATTAGTCTTCATTATTCATTCTTTTATACTATTTTAAAAGCTGTAGGGAATTTTTAACTAACCTTGTGAAATTATCTGATCTGGGGCTGTATTCATAATACAATTTAATACAATTTACAATTTTCTCCTAACTTGCCGATTTAGGAGAAACTCTTAAAAATAATGTGCCAGTCCTAAATTTAGGACTCCTAAATTTTTGCTCTAAGAGTATTTCACAAAGCTTTTTAGCTCTAAAACTAGCTCCTAAGTCTATGAAACTTTACAAGTAGTCAAAAGGACTTTTAAGTCACTAAGACCTAATCACAAACAATCCTAATGGTCATTGCTGCCAATCCGCCTCAGCAACCCACCCAAAGACACTGACACCACTGAGGCAATAGCGATAGAGCCTTGGACGCTGAACTTTTTCTTCATAAATGCAATACATATTTTGATTTATAGATTGTAATTATGATAAAACGCCAAAAATAAATATTTAATACATAAATAAATAATGTCAGATTACCTGTTGCAGTTGTTTTCACAAGTTCACAGTTAAAAAAGATCAAATACAGTAAAAAATATATATAATAAGTGTATTTGGCATGCTGTCCAATGGGATCGAGGGCTTCAAGCTTGGAATTTAGCCCAAACCCAAAGTTCTTCACCATGTCCCCAGCTGAGAGTGAGGAAAGGGTAGGTGGAGGGATGCAGAAAACTGTCAAGGTAACCAGGTGAGGTGTCTAGTCTCATCTATGTATATTTACCTCCTCTCAATCTGATTAGATAGACCTTTGAACGTTCTTCTTGAATTCTGCATTTACTTGAGATGCAGACATGTAAGAGGCAGACAATTAGCTGAACATATAGGCCTACTAGTTTAATAAGTGACACTTTGCCTACATTTTAAAACTTTTATTTGAATATGGCAACATTTTTATTTTAAAATCTTGATTTGAATATAGCAACATTTGTATTTTAAAACCTTTTATTTGAATATGGCAACACGATAGCTCATTCTACAATATTTCTATGATTAAATGACAGATGACAGATTCCTCCCATCAGCCAATCACTGTGTGCATAGTTAGTAAGCATGTTGACATCATCCATAGCAACGAGGTCTACCCCGCCCTTTTCTTAGCTTAAGAGTTCTCACTATTCCTTAGTAAAAGTTTGTCTCAGCAGCTTTGTGAACAGGTTTTAAGAGAAAACTCTTAATTAACAATTTTTACTGCCATTTAGGAGAACTCTTAGTGGTAAGATCAAATGTTTTGGTGAATACGGCCTCTGATATATTATAAGAAACCTACTAACCTCTGAGGCATAATTTTCATGTTTTTTTTACATTTATTTTTGTTTTAATGTTTTTACTTTTTTTTAGAAAGTTAAAAAATTAAATGTAAATAAAAGTATAAATGTATACCACATGCCCAAATATGGGTGATTTATAAACTGCCAATATAATCTGATTTGATAATCTGATTCTATAATCATAGGTAAATCTTGCATATAACCTGACCTTACACTACATGTTAATAATTATTTATACACCAAGAGTATATTCACAATAACATGATTTGTTCCATATTTGTCATGTAAAGCTTTAAGCAGTATAGTACAGGCCATCTGTCTTCCTCTAATGTCTGCAAGTCAGGAAACTGCTGGAGGATCTCATATAGGACAACGGCACAGGGTGGGGGGTCACTTTATGTCAGGGGCCCTAATTAAAATTTTTTGGTAAAGAGGACAGTTAGTCAGGCTGAAGGTCAAAATAGGAGCTATAAAGTAATATAGGTGATTTATAGTATTTTACTTTGTTTACCCACAGCGATGTCTTTGTGTCATGGCCCACAACAAATTTTGGTTATATGGACGTGTACGGAAACCTCAAATACAGTCATTTTAATAGGAATTTGTGTGATTGGGAATTTCGAATGAGGATAAAATATATTACCCATGCAGATTAGACAATAAGTTTAAGTTTGTCATGCAGATTCGCTGTGTTGACCTTTAAAAGTGACTTCTGTGTGAGTTGTGCTTCATACATCACTACACTACTGACAAAAGACAATGAACCTTTTTTGCTTTTTTGCTGATGTGACCATACCTTTAGATGTAGAATCATCAAAATTGTACAAAGTTCCACTTTCAGGGTCATTTTATAACTGGAAGTGTTTGTGTCTCTGTCCTAAATCTTTTTTAGGGACTACCAAGATAAGTATTGTGTGCACACAGAACATTTCAGGTTTAAAACTTCTCTTATTTATTTATTTATTTATTTATTTATTTTTTATGTGGGTGTGAATGCGATTTTTGCGATTTGACCTAACAAAAAATAAGTATACTTCAAGTTCATTTTATTAAGCATACTTAAGTAAAGATCAAGTATATTTTTAATTATACTTTATGTAGTAAGTATACTACTATCAATGTACTAGTAGTATACTTGTAAGTGTACTATTTCAGTAACTATTTGGGACTAAATTGGCCCACTTTAAAATTATTCTTTAAAGTATACTTGTCACATGTCTCTCATGTTTTCTGTGACCTAGTTGTCCCTCCATTCTATTTAATTAGTCATTTCTTTCACCTGTGGTCATGTGACAAGAACCAAACGAAGAGCTTCGGCCTTTCCGTAACAACACCGAAAGCTCAGCTGATCATAACTGTACAGGGCGGGGTTTTATTTCTCATCTCCATATAAATATATTTAGTAGTAGAGCTAATGCAAGGAATGGAAGAAATCAATTTTTCTTTTGCTGAAACTTCCTAGTCATCATGGACAGATGGAGAGCACAGCTCATGGTTGCATAGCAACGACAGGCGCGAAAGCGCTTTGTAAAGAAGGAGAAAGCGACGCGGCCGCTTATGTGAAGCGATATGTGAATGGCCCCGTAGAACGTCAGCCTTTTCTTTGCATATCAGACATGTAGCAACTAAATAATAATAATAATAATAATAATAATAATTTAGTGGGCCAGAATATGTTTTATTTTTTAGATCAGTTGCGGGCCGGGTGGAGGGGGAGGGGGGCCGTAAATGGCCCGCGGGCCGGCAGTTTGAGACCATTGCTCTAACGCATCTCTTGAGGCCAGAGGAAGGAGGTTTACACACGCATCTCTTACTAGCTTGCCTCCATTACACTCACCCCCTAAACCAGGGCTCATCAACTGGCAGCCTGCGGGCCAAATCCGGCCCGCCAATCATATTCATCTGGCCCGCGGCACCCCAATCTCCCTCCTCCTCTTTTCCTGGCGGTGCAGCTAAATTTGGTTAGATATCGTGGCTGCAGTGGTGCATGCAGCTGTACGGCTTTATACGTGCTGTTCGTACCATGCACGCTCCTCCGACTGACCTGAGAAACATTTACCGTGCGAATATTTTCAGCAGTTATTATGTGTGTCCCGATGGAACCAGCGATATCAGTCATTCGTGAATTAATCATTATTTTGTCTCGATTCTTTTCCGTGAATTGACCAAACGTGCTTGCATAATGATCTGAAAAGATTTGGATTCATTCAGACTGCTCTGTCACTGAATCAAATACAGAACAAATATCGCTGTTTTCAGGCGTTTCAATAGTTTAATTTACACTACGCAGCACGGCCCAGTGGATAACGGAATGAAAGATTAAAGGAGCCGCATTTATTCCCGGTCACTATTATTAAACAGCGTTGCGACATCAAGTGAGACATTTTTCAATTCGACACACACCTCTTAAACTTCAAATGCCTTAATGATTAAACTAGTTTTAAATCTGATGAAACAGCCTGAACATTCCCAACAAGACTGATGAGGAAAACAGGAGAAACATGCCATGAATGAAGATAAGACTTTTAAATCCCAAAATCACCACACTAACACACAAACTTTTACCATGAATAAACTGTAGTAAATTACCATGGTTTGTGGAAATGTGGAATATTTATATTGAAAACTATGTTAGCCATTTATATTGCAATATATTTATTAGGTGGGTAGGGGAATATATAATTAATTTCTTTGTGAAGATGTGTATAGTTTTTACCTGTGTTTAGGTGTTTTTATAGACCTATATAACATATCATAATATAGCTAATATCATTTGACAGTGGTAGAGAGTAGCCATGTATGGTTTCACCTGTGGTTACCATGTCTCACTGTGATGATATTTTCATTTAAACCTTAATAATTAATAAAAGTTTTTTTTTTTTTTTACCAATAAGCCCCCCCCCCCCCCCCCCCCAAATAGCAACACGCCAACAATGCGCAGAACACAAACAGATGAGCGTGAGTGCATTTGCTATTTAAACAACGTGGCGCAGAACGTGAAAATGATAACTGCGTCGGGCTGAAACTAGCAAAAAACACGCCCGGTGTATGATAGGGCCCTTAGAATGTATATTATTCTGGTTAAAATTGGTATATTCCTGTGTACATGGAATGAGCATATTTTGAATAAACTAAGACATATCTCACTCTAAAAGTGTACTTTTAAGTGGCACATTCATAACTAGAATATTAGCAAATTCTGATATTATTCAGATATTATGTGCATGGAAACATGGTCACAAAGGAATATTTGATAATTGTTTCCACTGCTTAAATTATTGGTACCATTAGCTACCAGTCCAGCACTATATCAGATCTCTTTTATAAAGCCATATCCAACATCTATTCATATCATCAGACATCCTTTATAAAAGCTGCAGTAATTCCACAGCACTGACCGTAGCCAGAGCTGTCAACAGCATCAAAGCGCTGTTTTATCACAACACCTTGTGATATTTTTAGTTAAACCAATTTTAACCAATTCAGCTAAAAATGGGCCCCAAAACAAGTAAGGTAAATAAGGTTACCCAAAGTCAAACAGGTTTGTCCTCTAAAAACCACTGACTCAATACTCATCAAACACACCATGTATGACCCGAGGCCACCTCAGGCAAACGACACCACATGTCTATTATCTTGTGGAGTAATTAATTTCCTTGCCACTTTAAACAGCATCTCATTTTGCACCATTATAGCCACAACCTCACATCAACAAGGCACATGACCATAATGGGACATCAAGCAGGGCAAAGCAGTTGAAAGCCAATTCTCCTCCAAACAGGCCAACAGCCACTTCATCAAACACACTGACATAAATAATTACAAGCCCCTGAGAATGCTTTTATTTTACTGCCTCAGAATCCTGCAATATGCAGTGCTTTCTTGCAGTAAATATCTAAATGAAAAAAAATTTAGATTATAAATAATGTTATTTATGTCCTTTATACAGTATGTCATTCAGGTTGAGATCAAGCATTTATATTGGCAAAACTTAGTCAATTTAGAAAGCTTGATCAGCTAAGGGTGCATTTGCCTGTGGTGACTTTGCACCCATTTCACAACATGAAGGGTAAACAGAAAAACGATCCATGAAATCTATTTGAAACTCATGTAAGCATCAAATCTGCACAAATACAATACTATATAGATCTGCTACCTCCTGTAAAGGTTCAGGACACAAAACAACACAGAGCAAGTTAACTGATGAGCAAATCAAATTTTATGACCTTGAAGTGATTTTTTTCAGTGTTTGACGTCTGTTAGTTGTAAATTTGTCAGTATGTGAGTGAGAAATGCTGACGTAGAAATACCTCAAAGTACCAAAAGAGAAAAAAGAAAGGGGGAGGTTGGGTGTTTTTCTCACGTCTACATCCTTTATTTTTCCCTTTGGATTCTGCCTTTGGAAAATACCACTTTTGTCTAACTGGGAGTATATGTTTTATAATATAATAATTTCAGATGATGACCTTTACTCTGTGTTTTTAAGCTTTATTCCACCTTCTCTATTTTGAGAAGCATACTTTGTTCTTCACTTTTGCGGGTCATATTTTACATCATAGGTACATTACATTTTGACATTTGCTCGAGCAAACTTTCCCTCATGCATTATGTAAATTTTGCTCACTGAATTTTATTTGCCTCTTTTACTCTAATTAATAATGCAAACGCTTATGTTGCTAATGTATAATGGAATTCCAATTAGTCATGCAGTCAAGGGACCAACTATGCATACTGACTTATCTCTGGTGTCAGACGAGAAGGCTAATCACATTCTTCAGATGGCTTATTCCCATGCTTGAAAGTCACGTGGTTTGATTGTAACAGCGCTTTGATGCTGTTGACAGCTCTGGCTACGGTCAGTGCTGTGGAATTACTGCAGCTTTTATAAAGGATGTCTGATGATATGAATAGATGTTGGATATGGCTTTATAAAAGAGATCTGATATAGTGCTGGACTGGTAGTGCAAAGCAGTGGAAACAATATCAAATATTCCTTTGTGACCATGTTTCCATGCACATAATATCTGAATAATATCAGAATTTGCTAATATTCTAGTTATGAATGTGTGAGTGAGATATGTCTTAGTTTATTCAGAATATGCTCATTCCATGTACACAGGAATATACCAATTTTAACCAGAATCTACATTCTAAGGGCCCTATCATACACCAGGCACAATGCGATTCCAGGCGCTTAGCAAGTGTTTTTTGCTAGTTTCAGCCCGACGCAGTTATCATTTTCACGTTCTGCGCCACGTTGTTTAAACAGCAAATGCACTCACGCTCATCTGTTTGTGTTCTGCGCATTGTTGGCGTGTTGCAATTTTGAGGCATTTTGGTGCATTAGGAATATGCACCTATAGGTGGGTGCACGACGCACATACAGTCTACTTGTTACACACACAGGGATGTGCAGCAGCACACAAACATGCCAAATATTACAAATAAAAGGATTACAATGTAAAATATTATTATTGTGTACATAAAGATAAAAATGCATGTCATAATGGATAGTCATTGCATGTATCAGAATTGCCTATTTGCAGTAATGACAAATGAAATTGGCTAATTATTTGACCAATCGTGGCAATACACAACAGTCAGGATGAGGGTGTCTATATTCCGCCATGTAAATAGCAATCTGCCATGGTGCAAGCACACCTGGCTTTTAAAGGGAATGGGAGATGACGTCCTCATTGGTTTATTGCATGTTATGCCCCAAAAACACCCATGACTCATTAAGAGACTAGGTACAACCCTTTTGGATTCGGATGCCCTAAGTGCACTTGCACCATATGCTTCAGACCATGCGCTTAGATCGTTAAAATAGGGCACCAAAACATGAAGGTTTCAAAAGGGGTTTTTCGCAGTGATGCCAAATAAGAACCAATTTGAGTTCCCCAAAAGAACCTTTTTTTTCTGAAGAACACTTTAATGAAAAGGTTGCATGGATGCTAAATGTTCTTCATGGAACTATAAAGAACATTTATTTTTAAGACATTAATCAGAAGAGGAATATGTGCATGTAAATGTGATCAATGGAGCTCTGAAAATAGATGTGGGGATATTCTTTCACAAAATATTTGGATATGATAAACAAAAAAAAAAAAGACTCTTTCGTCATTCTGTAGTCTGATGTGGACTGTACACAGAATGTCATTGACACGCTGGGTGCTTTTAAATGTTTGGAAGTTATTATCAGTCTATTATAATAAGCACTTCTAAGATAATTACTGGATTCGGCAAAGTGCAGTATTTGAGGTTCATTGCATTTTGTCTTAATAACAATGAGTTAAAAGTCCTGGGTTGTATCTAAAATTATGTCAGTTTCTTTAACTTCATATTAAGTGTTTTCAGAGTTTCCAGTTTTATTTTTTGTTCTAATTACTTTAACCTCAAAGTAGACAGGTTTAATTTCTTCTTTTGTCTGAACACAGTCATTTAAATAAGTCTGCACTTTATTAATTATAGAATGTAATTGCAGGTCTAATTTGATTTAATAGTGACTAATTACCAGCTACAGAAACTTATTTGCACAGTATAGACAAGTTGATAACAAAACAACATTCACAAACATTCCCACAAGCCCACCCATAATGCTGCCTGTAGGTCAATGATCTTTATTATTGTAAGCTGTGGGTGGCTGTGGGAAATGCTGTATCAGCGTTTAGTACAGTTACAGTTTCTCTCTCTCTTTCTCTCTAGTAATCAATGCACATTCTGTACAACGGGGTGTTTCCTGGGTTGGCACAGTCCGATCACTTGAAATAGTCTCAGTCTAAATGAAACATTGTACAGAGCAGACATACTATAAACAAAGTTAATGAAAAATGATTTTTAATGTGCTATTTATGTTGAGGCTTTCTATAACACAATGAAGGTGCGGTTTCCGCTAAGTTATTGCCAAAATGTAGAAGAACTAGGGACAGAGCTTAAGACAATGAAGCTACCCTTGTGAAAAAGCAGCACACTTTAGCATACTTGTAAAAAAAAATACTTAGAGACATAATATACTTGAAAAGAAAATACCGTATGTAATGTTTTCGGTCACTTAATTGCATGTCAAATTAAAGTTAAAATTCATATCAAATGAAGTCTGCTTATTGACAGTCTGCTTTTTGGCAGACAAGTTTATCTTTATATAATCTTTATGTAATTTCATAAATCACTTTGAAATACAGTATGTACACAAATATGTACAGATAAGTAAGTACATTTAATATAAGCAGCTGATAGAAAATCAATTTAATATGTAGGCTATTCAGTAATAAAATCATGGCTAATGATGAAAATATGGCAATTCATGTATTTTAAAATAAATATCAAAGTATATTACAATGCTAATTAAACATTTTCCTTGGCGCCGTGATAGCCTTGTGGGCAGCATGCCGACATATAGCGCTGTTGCGCTTCGGGGGACCCGAGTTCGAGTCCCGGTTCGCGTGGAAAAATACTGAAACTCTTTGGTCATTTTTGAGTGAGATGCTAACGGTCTAATCAGATTTAATGAACTATGCTAAGCTATGCTAAAAGTGGTACCGCCAGACCCGGAGATCTGCTGAATGGATTCGAAAACTGTAAAACTCAACTGTTTAATTCTAGGGGAGTTGGAAAATGAGCCTATTTTCAAAAAAAGTGGAGTGTTCCTTTAAGCAGTGTTGCCAAGTCTGTGGTTTTCCTACGGAATTTGGCTACTTTTTTGTCCTCGGGTTGTAGCAAGACCCCCCCACCCCCCAGAATATGATTTTTAACCCCCAGAACATAATTTTTACCGGGAAACCCCTACAGAATGCGATTGGGCTAGTTTTGACCATGGATAGTTTTTAAATAGCAATTGGGCTGGTTTTGTTATGCAAAACTGGCAACCCTGCCTTTAAATGCCCACTAAAATGCCTTGAAACGAACAGCATTATTCAATGTGTTGATGTATTAGAGTGCCCCAGGGATGACGTGTTTTTGTAGGCCAACCCGGAAGTTAGTGGCGCACGGGTTCCCTCGGTTGAAAGCCTATGCATTTTTCCCATAGACTTTTGGAAAATCGCAGAAAATAAGCTCTGTGTTTAACAAAGGGTTATGACACTTACACGTTTTGTCTATCAAGATAATCTTTACAAGTTAACACAACATTTATACATTTTGAAGCCTAAATAAAGTCGTCAGATATAAAAGGCTAACAGTAGGCTATAAACGGACTACAGCACACCATGGTCGCGGATCAATGTCG
The DNA here is from genome assembly GCF_018812025.1 of Megalobrama amblycephala. Classification (NCBI taxonomy): domain Eukaryota; kingdom Metazoa; phylum Chordata; class Actinopteri; order Cypriniformes; family Xenocyprididae; genus Megalobrama; species Megalobrama amblycephala. Next base: position 9,942,409 of record NC_063061.1, read on the forward strand.
TCACCACCAAGCTTCCTCAAACTTTATTTAGAAAACAACTTTATTTAAAAACATGCTCGCTGATTATGATCTGCGCTGTTATTAATACTTATCCACTTTTTCATGAGAAATGCTGTCCAAATGTCCCGTTTTTAATGATGACGTCTAAAGTCCCCGCCAAAGGAAGTAGTCTCTTTTAGCAATTTGTTGGCAACCGCCGATTTTAAGACACAGTAAAAGTTTTAAAAAATCACAAGTGGGATATAACTGGTGTGTTTTATGTCATAGATCAAAACGTGAAAGTATTTAGAGGCTTTGTTAACCACAGACCTTATTTCAGGCGATTTAGCAAAAACCCATTAAAAAAACCCATAGACTTGATGGCGTTGGAACCGGAAGTCCTAAAATGCTAACTCGCTTCTGGATTTTGCCTACAAAAATGCGTCATCCCTGAGGCACTCTATTTCCACTGAAACAGGAAGACAGGGCAGGACATATCGAACAGCACCTCCCCTTTTTTAAAATAGCGTTTTCTTTAAATCACAGATTGGCTAGAGCCGCTGAGCTCGTAAAGCCACAGTTTCCTCCTAATCTCTAATCGTTTCACCTCCTAATCTCCTCTATATCGCTTTAAAATATACCATTCTGGACCGGAGCAGACTGTGTGCACGTTGCGGTGGTTCACGTGACACTAACGTGAAACCAGACTTCATTCACCCATATGGAACGCATATTTACACTGTCTGAATTGTTCCCTATCCCCTATATAGTGCACTATGTGCCATTCACCATGTACAAAAGAGTAAATGTATGACCAAATGACCGATTTCAGATGCAGCTTCAGCATTTATTTATAATGTAGGGGCAGGACGCTTCAGATTCTAGAGAGCATTTGATTGGACATAAAATTTGATGAGAAGCTGAAGTGCAGAGTGATGTCATCAAAATCATTGATCCATATTGGCGGAAGTGAGAGAAATGTATACGTTTTGAAAGCTTATATCATCTAAATGCAAATTTTATCTTCATACTAAAAGCCAAAAAACTTTGAGAAGCCAATTTTGATTTCATGGGGACCTTAAGTATACTGCAGGTATGGCTTTTTGTTCATAAACACATGAATGTGTGTGTGATTGGGGGAGAGCGTCGTATCATTTTTGGATTCTTTTCATTTTTTATTTTTGGCAGTCATTGCCTGTACCTCCAGTGAATGACAATCCACTTATCTGCTACGGGAAGTGCTTGAGAATGACTGTGCCATTGCTAAAACACCATGTGCTCCAGTGTACCCAGTCGTAAGCCTTGGAAAGAATGTTATTTCTCTGACACACTTCCCCTGCTAATAACTTTGATGTGGGTGAGACAATGAGTACATGTGTCACGCCTTGACTGTTGGAATTTAAGCTAAAAAAATTCTGTATTGAAATAGACGGTAGTATATCAAGCCACATATGCAAATTGGTTTCAAGTATCAGTTCTCGTACATTGCGTACAGTCCCATGAGCATTTTGACATCACATCACCATGGTGATGGAGAACTTGACCAGTGTGTGTCAGCAATGGTGGTCAGGTTTTAATGGTTCTTACACTAATGTGTACCTGATGTACGGCAAGTCAATCAGCTGTGTTTCAGTAACCATGGTGACAGCGTCCACATCTTGTTTGTGTTTGAGGGAAAGGGGAGAGCAAATGATGGAAAAGAGAAAAAGAAAATAAATGTTGGATTACTTTATAACACAAAGCAATTTTTAGATTGAGTCTGGTGCCTCTCTCAAAACTGGAATAAATGAGGCCGCTAAAACACATTAAAATTGTGGTTCTACTGTGCTACTATGTAATGCTAATATCCAACATTAATGGACTTTCCCTATAAATTTAAATCCTTTTATGCAAAGTAGCTCAAAATAGAGAAAGTTCTACAGCGTGGGGTGAGTAATTTCTCATTATTTACATCAACTGATTTGAGTATATGCTACTAACATAAGTATCTTTGGCTGAAAATGTTTGGTTTTGTTCAAAGCATAAAATTTTACGTTTTTTTTCAAAGGATAACAGCTCTCTAAATGACAAATCTTACCTTTCATATTATGGCAATCTCGGGAACATTGCCTTTTAAAGCTAATAAATGAAACTGCAGTATAAATATCCACAACAAAGCCATGGGTCAATACAAGGTCAGCTCGGGCAACAGCATTTATAATCAAATAATAATCAAGAACTTTACACATAAAAATAAGTGAAAAGATTATTAAAACAATTTTTTAAATCTACTTAAAAGTAAAAAAGTAGGCCTAAATTAATAGTCAGTTATTACAAAGTGCATGTTTTTTTAAAAGTGTACTTGCATATGTTAAGAAGAAGAAGAAAGTGTACTCTCTTTAAAGGCACAATATGTAAGATTTTTATATTAAAATATCCAAAAACCACTTGCACAGTGTTATATATTTTGTTCAGCTGTGTATTTACATTATCCTAAATGTTTCCAAGAATTTGTAAATTCAGAGAAATTCACAATTTTAAATAATGCCCGTCCCTCCCTTGTCACTTGTCGCCTGTCAATGACGTAATATCTGCATTATCCATAGTTTCCTTGTACTGCACAGTAACCATGGCAACAGCTGCGTAACGTTTAGCAGCATGCTGATGTTGTTTCGTTCAAACATTATGGACCATGGCAAGCAAACTTTGGGACAAAAGGGGAGATAAAATGAGGAACAATATTGTGGTGTTTCCGCGATGGTGAGAGCTTTGCGACAAACTTTGACTTGATGCCGCACTTGCACGTTATTAGACAAGCAAGGTAAGCAAATGTAGGCTACATAACACTAGTCAATATTATATAGCCCAACACGATGAAATGTTAGAATATCATCAATATGATATTCTAATATTGATCTAGCTTACAGTTAGTCTCACATGCAGCCAACAAACTAATACGTTATAGCATACAACTTTCAATGCAGTTTAGTATGATAGTGTACGTGAGACCAAGTGAAACAGCGCTGCGTTACCTCACAATTTTAATTCGTCAAATAAACTGACCTGTATTAGTAGTATTTTAGCTTTGCAAGTAGTTCGGTAGAATGAAATGTCCTCATTCCTTTATATCCCATGGTACTCGCGTGTGGCACTGATATCTGTATCTCATTAGCAATCGCGCTCGCGATTCTCGGCCACGCCCTGCTTTATACCACAGTCATGTTAAAATCATGAATGCATTCACTCATCCATAACATTATTTCGCCATAAACATTATTAGATCCGTCGACAAGTTCCATGAGCCCACGCCCATTCCCTGCGTCATCAATCTACTGCTTTGTTATTGTTTTGAAGAGTTTAGTGACCCCTAAGCGGCGAAAAACAGCCTTTTATTTAATTCATATATTATCTGCAAGTACAGTTAAAAAAAAAAAAAAAAAAAGTATATTTTAAAGATTTTTTGGACACTACAAGAGCATGTTCAAATTAGGCATACTTCTTTTTCACACGGTTATCGTTCACGTCATATGACTAGCTATTAAAACAGTATTTAAACATTTACACATTGACTCATCCACTTTAACCCAGATTTTGGCTTTTTTTTTTAAAGATATGTCACACACATACACCGCTCCCCCCAAATCACCCATAGACATCAATGGGGGACTATAAAAAATTGCTTTTTGTTACATAATTTGTCAAAAAAATCAGCTACAATGCAGAAAACACACACAAAAAAATGAAGGGGCGATACCACAACATATCTCTGATGGTGTAAACACACACAACACCCCCACACACAAATCCCTCCAAACCCACAAAATCACTCATATGAAATGAAAAATCGGCTGCCATAAGTTGCTCTCTGTTACACAATTTGTCAAAAATAAAACAGCTACAATGCAGAACACACACAGAAATGATGGAGTGACACCACAACACATCCACGATGGAGAACAAATGCAAACACACACAACATACACACATATATAACACTATGCTCAGGTTTGACTGTAATAATGTGTCATAATTGCAAAAAAAATGATACTTCAGTACAAGAAATGCTAAATTTTGAAAAAGAGTCATTTTTTATTGTTATAATAATTATTTTATAATGTCTAAACATAAATCTAAATTAAAAAAAAACTTGTGAAAAGATGTATACCCATGAGGAAATGGCAAATGAGTGATTGAGTAATGCTTTGAAGCCATCTACTGGCTGTAGTTGAAATTTCATGTTATTATTTTAATTTTAAAAGTGTTTGTTCTCCAGTTGATGGCAGCAATCTTCCGTTAGGTTAAACCATGGCATTGTCCGTGTTATCTCGATGGATGAAAATGAGAAATTTGGATCTTTTTTAAAGTGAATTGTACATAAAAAGTAGTTTTTGTTTTAATAAAAACCTATTTTAAAAATATTTTAAAATGTATTTATATAAATTTATATAAATCTCCCCAACACTGCACAAATGTAGAGTAAAAACATTAATAAAGTGATTATTACATTTTATTTTATTTTATTTTTAAATACATTATTATTTAACAAAATCACATTTTATTGTCTCTGGAGACTTCAACATCCTGAGTGTACATTCAAAACAAACAGCGCATAAGGGTTAAGTACCACTCAAAAGACCTGTTTTATGACTAACATTACCTAAAACCCTGACCCCAACCTTTACATTACTGATTTCAGACTAATATTCAGAAGATATATATTTCCCAGGGGTACATCTTACTGTTTACTGTTGGCTTATCTTAATTGCCATCAATCAAAGTGTGTAATCAATATCCACTGGATATCTCAGCACGGTCTCTCCATGTGAGCACAAGACACTTTCACATTAGTACAATCTCTTACATAAAGGCAGTTCAGCGCGCTGGCAATCCTCCAGTGACCTTTTAGAGGCTAGTGCTCCACAGAGAGTCTTGGCTCTCTACTCAATCCCAAGTGCTGCCAGGTAAAGTGATCTCTAGGGTTAGAAAATAGACCGATCACGCTTACAAAATGAACCGTAATGTTTTATTACGAGCTCCTTGAATAACACAGCTCTACTCCGAGGCAATGCCAAAATGGAAGAACGCCAGCAGGCAGATATTTACCTACAATAGCTTTGAATGGGACTAGCATGAGTGCTATTAAGTTGTTCATCACATGCCAAATGATTTATAGAGATTTACTTGCTTGCTCACAGATCGAATGTCTTGATTATTGGACAATCCTCAAGACCAAAGGAATAGCTGGTCACAGGGCTTGCTGAAATTTTTTGGAAAGGATTTTGGCAGCACGTTGTCACAACTGCATGATAGTTTTCTGCTCCTGGAAAACACACACACTTGGACATACACTATGCCGTCACTGATACATCATGCCCACTATCAGTGACGCCTGTAGAATTTCAATATTGCTAAATATGACATGTGGCTCTTAGTAGTTTTCTATCACGTTAATTGGGGTTAATTAACGTTAAGAGTGTGCAATACTGTGAGAAACTTCTCTCTCTCTTTCTCTCTCACTCTCTCTCACACACGTTTAATTAGCTATCTAAATGGGGACAATGGTTTTCATACTGTACAAACTACCCCTAAACCTACCCATCACAGAAAACCTTTAATTACTTTATTTTTAAACCAGTTTTACAAACGAGGACGTCCCTAAAGGGAGGTTTTTGGAGATTTTGTCAGGTTTTGGTCACTTCTGGGTACAAGATTGTTGGGTTTTCATGTTTTATGGGGATTTTCCATGACATACTGATTTTTATATTGCCTAGCCCAAAACACAGTCCTCACAGAAAATTTTCTGCATTTTTACATTTTCAAAAAAACATCATTATGCATTATTTATAAGCTGTTTTCCTCATGGGGACCAAAAAACCCCCCAAAAAACATCAGGTGCTGGATTACATTGATACATCTTCCAGACGATTTTATCCTCAGCAACATATAAGGCATTCTATGTACTGATTCACACATTGACTGGGAATTGAACACATGACCTTAGCATAGCAACACGGTATGCCACTTCCTTTATAGACTGATAACATTAACATAATGATTTAATAACTCTGTCAGTGACTACGTTTACATGTGCACCAATAATGCGATTATTTCTAATAATTAGAGTCTTAATTGCAGTAAGATACATGACACGAGCAGAACTCTTCACTCCAGTTTACATGCAATTTTCATAATTCAGATTTTTCGCCAATACTTATGGTTATATCACACTTAGTTAGGTATGCATGTTACTGGCTATTGTTTTAATCCACTCATATCAAATTCAAAATACATTTTTTATGGACGTACTGGATTTTATTCGGCGCCGTGATGAACATCGCAATGCCGGGTTTGCCCACGCTGCCGTCGCGTTCTTCGCGCCATGTGGATGAAGGTACATGAGTAAATTTTTTGAAAGCATTATCCATATAAAACCGTATACATCCATATAAAACCGTTATTTACAGAAAGCACGTATGTATTCGTTTACTTACAGTGTTCGATGTAGCTGCTGTCAGATCCTATCAGACTGCTTTGTCAACAAAAGTTTCTTTGTGAACTCTCCATTACACTGTGCCTCGTTTACAAAAAAAAAAGAAAAAAAAGAAGAAGCTCAGAACAAACAGATAACCAGCTGTTTAAACAGGACACATCAAATTGAAAGGGTTAGTTCACCCAAAAATGAAAATAATGTCATTAATTACTCACCCTCATGTTGTTCCACACCTGTAAGACCTTCGTTCATCTTCGGAACACAAATTAAGATATTTTTGATAAAATCCGATGACTCAGTAAGGCCTGCATCGCCAGCAATAACACTCCCTTTTTCAATGCCCAGAAAGCTACTAAAAACATATTTAAAACTGTTAATGTGAGTACAGTGGTTCAACCTTAATATTATAAAGCGACTAGAATACTTTTTGTGCGCCAAAAATAACAAAATACTGACTTTATTCAACAATATCTAGTGATGGCCGATTTTAAAAAAAAAACTGCTTCATGAGGCTTCGAAGCTTTACGAATCATTTGTTTCGAATCAGTGGTTCGGAGCGTGTATCAAACTGCCAAAGTCATCATGAACTATTGAAGTTTCAAAACACATGACCTAACGAAGCTTCGTTTACTGAAATCATCGGATTTTTGGCGCTCTGAACCACTGATTCGAAACAAATGATTCGTAAAGCTTCGAAGCTTCATGAAGCAGTGTTTTGAAATCACCCATCACTAGACATTGTGGAATAAAGTCTCTATTTTGTTATTTGTGGCGCACAAAAAGTATTCTTGTTGCTTTATAATATTAAGGTTGAACCACTGTAGTCACATGAACTGTTTTAAATATGTCTTTAGCTTTATGGGCATTGAAAAAGGGAGTGTTATTGCTGGTGATGCAGGCCTCACTGAGCCATTGGATTTGATCAAAAATATCTTAATTTGTGTTCCGAAGATGAACGAAAGCCTTATGGGTGTGGAACGACATGAGGGTGAGTAATTAATGACAGAATTTAAATTTTTGGGTGAACTAACCCTTTAAACTTCCATGTTCCATCTTGTCAGCAGACTTAAAGGGTTAGTTCACCCAAAAATGAAAATTCTGTCATCATTTACTCACCTTCATGTCATTCCAACCCTTATAAGACTTTCGTTCATCTTCGGAATACAAATGAAGATATTTTTAATAAAATCTTAGAGATTTCTGTTCCTCCATTGACAGTCCACGCAATTACCACTTTGACGCTTCAAAAAGTTCAGAAAGAGATCTTAAAACTAATCCATATGAATTGAGCGGTTTAATTCAAATTTTCTGAAGAGACTCGATCACTTTATATGATGAACAGATTGAATTTAGGCTCACATGTAGGGCCGACATGGACAAATTCATGCAGGGCCCGGTCACCGTGATATTGCCAAGTAAGATATTTTGTTGATCCTGGAAAAACATGTCTGTCTGAAAATTTAGTCCTAATCCCATCCTTACCCCTAAACCTAACCCATAACTCATCCCTAAAATCAGAGGGAAATGAATAACACTGATGTATTAGCACCTAACCCTGGTTGTAAGCCTAAACTTGACATAAATTGTAAACTTGTCCCTCAAATCTGATTGGTTGATTGGAATGTTGTTCCAGGATCAACAAAGACGTTAATACAGGAACATGTTGTACTTGGCAAAATCACGTTCCACATATAGGGCCCATTCCTAAAATCCATATCACACCTACATTGGCCCCACCATGAAATGTTTGGCTAGGACAAAGCATGACTTAATGCAGCTCCATTACTGTCACATTATGGAATTTGGGTTCCTTTGTTCGTACATCTCCGGTTCATCTATTCTCCATGTCTTTGGCTTGTGGAGGAAATCGTAACTTACTCCGAGAAATCATTCTAAACATTCTGTAAAAATATAAGCAGACAGTCTGTTACTCAACTGCACATACTACATATAACTAGCTAACACTGAAATAAATAGCATATAGAGAGTTTTTTAAACTTTTACTGCTGCACAGGGCATTAGTCCATTGACTATAAGGTCATTGACCAAACCAAAGGCTGTTTGGTGGACCAACAGATCAATCCTTCGATTTCACTGAGAGTTAGACAGCTGTCTTAGCCGCTAGCATCTACTAGCATGTGGTGGCTCTTTGCTGAGGTTTCCACTGACAAGGTGCCAGTGACAAATCTGACAAGACTCAAAAACAGAGTCTGCAATAACAGTCACAATTCAGCAACGACGTTGGCTGACAGTTGCTCATTCATAACAATACTTCTGTTAAAGAGATTTATGCATATTATTAGCATTAATGCAATTTTGTCATTCATTTCTTGCTTTTCCCATCAGCACTGAAAAATGCTGATAATATGAACTACAATCACAATAGCTCTTGTTCTTTCATCGCAATCACTTTGTTGGTGAAATTAGAGTCTCATGATTGTTTTTCGGGTGAACCCCTGCAGAGAAGCTGTACTTAGCTAAAGCATGACAGCAGAGTATGAGCCGCTTCATTTCTTCTCATAAATCTGTTCTAAATGTTCAGAGACTGATATTGTAGACATTCAATCAGAACACCAAAGACAAGTTAATATTACTGTTATATTTTTAGTATTTGCAACAAAATGCATTGTTTCTAAATTGTGCAAGAATAATATGGAGACCCCAAATGTCCATCCAATGTCAAAGTAAAATAAATAAATTAATCAATGAAAGTAAAAAAAAAAAAAAAAAAAATACACAGAATTTGATATTATTACTGTACTAATAGTACACAGTAATTATAGTCTTATCTTTTTTTATATAAACCCATATTATAGATCTTAGTGTAAACAATTTATCCATCCATGTTTCATTTTTTTTACACTCTTTTTGACCTCATAATATTTAATTTTAAACTTCCAGTGAAAACAACAGACTTCTCTCTGGTGAGAAGTAAAAATAATTAAGCGGCTTTTGTTAATGTCACAATAATAAATAACTTCTACTGTAAAAAAGTTGTAGATAAAACTTATTATAAAAGATTATTAGAGTATATTTAACAAGAAAATACTTTAAAGGTGCCATCGAATCGAAAATTCGGAATAACAAGAGTTCAGTACATGGAATTGACATACAGTGAGTCTCAAACTCCATTGTTTCCTCCTCCTTATATAAATCTCATTTGTTTAAAAGACCTCCGAAGAACAGGCGAATCTCAACATAACACCGACTGTTACGTAACACGACTACGTTACGTAATAGTCAGGGTGTACGCCCCCAATATTTGCATATGCCAGCCCATGATCGAGGCATTACACAAGGGCAGCCAGTATTAACGTCTGGATGTGCACAGCTGAATCATCAGACTAGGTAAGCAAGAAAGGACAACAGCGAAAAATGGCAGATGGAGTGATAATAACATGATATTTTTAGTGATATTTGTAAATTGTCTTTCTAAATGTTTCGTTAGCATGTTGCTAATGTACTGTTGAATGTGATTAAAGTTACCATCGTTTCTTACTTTATTCACGGAGACAAGAGAGCCATCGCTATTTTCATTTTTAAACACTTGCAGTCTGTATAATGCATAAACAACTTCATTCTTCATAAATCTCTCCAACAGTGTGTAAAGTTAGCTTTAGCCACGGAGCACTATCAAACTCATTCAGAATCAAATGTAAACATCCAAATAAATACCATACTTAGGCGATTAGACATGTTGCATGATGAACACTTTGTAAAGATCCATTTTGAGGGTTATATTAGCTGTGTGAACTTTTTTTATGCACTGTTTAAGGCAAGCGCAAGCTCCGTGGGCGGGGAGTGTGAGCATTTAAAGGGGAAGCAGCCTAAATTGGCTCATATTTAATGATGCCCCAATACAGGCAGTTAAAAAAATTAATTAAAAAAAATCTACACATTCAGGGGACAACTTAGACTTATATTACATCTTTTAAAAAGACGTTCTACGGCACCTTTTATTCAATGTGTTACTTGCATTTTCTTTGTAATTAATTGTGAAATTTACTAGCAATTTCTGAGTCAAATTTTTTCTACACCAATTTTTTTTTCAGTGTATATTACTTTAATAAAATCTCTAATTGTTTGAGCTGTACAAAATAAATGCCTGAAAATCCAATGGTTAATTTTGTCAAAAATCTTTTTAATGAAAGAAATTAGTGTTTGATTATATACTTTGAAGTGTTTGAATATATACTATATTATATACTTCATATTTCTGATGATTTTTAATAAAAATATTTGAGAATGGAGAAATTATATTGATCAGTTTCAAGAACTACTATTATTACTTATTTCATATCAATATTCTTCACCTTTAACAACAATCTAAGAAACTTAGTACATTGATACAATTAACAAACATGCACAAAGAGAGGGAAATCTGATTTTTCCAGTATACTTTAATACAATTTTTCATTTTTGGGTGGAGTATTTCTTGAAGGTCTGTTTCAGGTCTGGCCACATCCAGATCTGTTTAGTTTCAGTTTACATGGACTTTTAGTTTGTTTTCGTTTGTCACATGTTCCTTTGTTCAGTTTCCCATCTCTCATCTGTCTCCATGGTTACCGTCATCATTAGTTCATTCTGTTCAGCTGTGTAGTTCATTACCTTGTGCACATATATAAGTCTCTCCTGTTCAGTCTCTCCTTGTCCGTTCACCATTATGCCTATGTGTGTTGCTTATATTGTCGCCTTTTGGAATTATCATTAAAACCTGCCTTTTTGATTTATTATCTTCGTCTGTGTCTGCCTTCCTGCAACCACCGTGTCAGAAAAGAAAAAAAGTGTAATATTTACTTGTAATCTGGTGTAATTTAATATAATCAGATTGTTTCATTCATATTAAAAAACTTTTTATGAATAAAACCAGTTAAAGGGATAGTTCACCCAAAAATGAAAATTATGCCATGATTTACTGACTTGATTTACTCAAGCCATGCTAGGTGTATATGACTTTCTTGTTTCAGGTGAACACAATCGGATATATGTTTAAAAATATTCTTGCTCCTTCAACCAATGGTTGTGAATGGGGGGCCACATTCTGAAACAAAACAAAAAATATCCATCCATCATAAAAGTACTCCATACAGCTCGAGGGGGTTAATAAAGGTCTTCTGAAGCAAAGCAATGGGTTTTTGTAAGAAAAATATCCATATTTAATTACACATATTATAAATTCAAATAACTAGCTTCCTGCGACTGTGCAAGTCGACTTGTGCCAAAAGAGTAACTCGTGATGTATGACGCAGGATGTAAGCTTAGACGTCTCTCGCGGTTCAAACAAATAGGGCTGGGCAACAATCCTCAGACAGTTTTAGACTTCTAATTCATGACTGGTGCTTTGTTTTGATCTATCCTCTGCGCTTCCGCATTCGTCATTACATCGTGTGTTGGGTCAGGGTTACTCTTCCGCCACAAATCGATGCATACGGCCGCCTGCTGAAAGCTAGTTATTATAGTTAATAAAGTTTTAAATATGGATGTTTGTTTTGAAAATGATTTGCTTTAGAAGCCATTTATTAACCCCCTGGAGCTGTATGGTTTACTTTTATTATGGATAGATGCATTTTTTGGGAGCTTCAAAATGTGGCCCCCATTCACAACCATTATTCAGCTTGGAGGAGCAAGGATATTTTTAAATATATCTCCAATTGTGTTCATCTGAAAGAAGATAGTCATATACACCTAGGATGGCTTGAAGGTGAGTAAATCATGGGATAATTTTCATTTTTGGGTGAACTTAACCATGCATGAAGCATAAATTAGGTTACATAAAATATTTTGACAGTGTATCTCAGGAAACAATTATTGTAACAATATGTGCACACTGAAAAAGTGCAAAGCTCCAATTCAGCTGTTACTTTACAGACAAACCCCTTGGGTGACTATATACCTTTCACAAGATATTGACTTTTCTCAGTAGCCTGCCTGTGAACTGTCTGAATCAACTTACCCTGCGGTTATACATGGCTGATTCGTTCATGAATGTCAACGATCAAATAATCGTCAGGCTGGATTAGAAGCTGATAATGTCTAGAGCTATCTTCCTATTTAAATCAGGGATTAAACCTATGCCTCAACTCAAGCTCAGTTATGTCAATATAAAATGACTAAATATAATAATTGACAGTTATTGGATAAATGCAATTAGTGTGTCAAAACTATAAACAAGCATAGGCTATATGGGAGCAGAGAGACAGTTAAATAAAACACTGAATCTCTGCTGAGACGTTATAAGAGACAAGGTTAATTAGCTTCCTCCATCTCACTGAACACACAATGTTCTAAGTATTCTTGTGCTTAACAAGGATGGCAAATTGCCCTCATCTTTGTATGCAAGATCACATGTGAAAAACATGAGATTTGTCTGGAGTAAGGGTCTAAAGCTACGCTGACACGAATGACAATTGACTGCTTCAGAACACCTTTGAATTCAGGCTCTAATATATATGATCATATGATCATACATCATAATTTTACAGTTCATTAAAAAATATATACACATTGTCTGATTGAGCCTGCTCAATTTTTCAGACATAGATGTCAAGTTCTTGCACATACTGTGAACAAAAAGTCAGCAAATCCCATTACTCAAGTTGTGATGTAAGTCCATGCATTTAACCTTTAAACAGACTGGAGGGTTTAACTAAATTGCACAACCACACGTTATTGCTACAAAGAGAGCAAAGCAAGGACCGAATCTCACGTTATGGTTTTAGAAACCATTAAAGTTGCTGTAACTTCTTAAATCAGTCACATCACACAGGCATTATCTTATATAACCTAAATTGAAGATTAAAGGCAGGCAGATAATATTCATTTTGAGTGCAACAGTCAGGTTCCAGGAGTAAAAAGAAAAAATCCCATTAATACACATAGGGGTATTGATTTTTAATATCTTATAAACCTGTAAAGACAGACCTACTGTAAGCTATGATGTTGCTAACTGAGGATTTGTGCTTCAGCCTGCATTATTTAAACTTATTAGTTAAAGGCACACTATGTAAATATTCGCCACTAGAGGTCGCTTATTCAAAACAAAGGCGTAGCTTGACGATGGCTTGATTTCGCGGAATCATGGGAGGCGTTGTCTTCACGTCTACAGCCGGTGGAAAAGAATTGGGATGGCACTTGGGCAGAAATAATGTTCATGGATGAGATTATTAACGTTACTGTAGTATGAAGCAGAGCAGGGCCGAGTGTACGCGGGTATGATGTCATTAATAGGCGACGCACGGTAAACAGTCCGTGTCCTGGTTAAAATTGCTTATTTCTCTGGATTTAAACATTCTTGGAAACATTTTGGATAATGTAAGTTCATAAGTCAACAAAATATATAACATTGTTCTAATGGTTTTTGTATATTTTGATCCAAAAATCTTACATATTGTGCTTTTAAATAATCATGTTTAATGCTGGGTACACACCACAAGATAATCGAGCTGATTTTGGGTTGGTTTCTCCTAGGTAATGTCCCAATTATCTTGAGGTGTGTTAAAGGTGCCCTAGAACGTTTTTTTTTTTACAAGATTTAATATAAATCCAAGGTGTCCCCTGAATGTGTCTGTGAAGTTTCAGCTCAAAATACCCCATCGATTTTTTTTTATTAATTTTTTTAACTGCCTATTTTGGGGCATCATTAGAAATGCGCCGATTCAGGCTGCTGCCCCTTTAAATCCTCGCGCTCCCCGCCCCCGAGCTCGCGACTCTATATACATTGCATAAACAAAGTTCACACAGCCAATATAACCCTCAAAATGGATCTTTACAAAGTGTTCGTCATGCATGCTGCATGCATGCATAGGATCATATGAGTGTAGTATTTATTTGGATGTTTACATTTGATTCTGAATGAGTTTGAGGCTATGATCCGTGGCTAACGGGCTAAAGCTAACATTACACACTGTCGGAGAGATTTATAAAGAATGAAGATGTGTTTATGAATTATACAGACTGCAAGTGTTTAATAATGAAAATAACGACAGTCTTGTCTCCGTGAATACAGTAATAAACGATGGTAACTTTAACCACATTTAACAGTACATTAGCAACATGCTAATGAAACATTTAGAAAGACAATTTACAAATATCACTAAAAATATCATGTTATCATGGATCATGTCAGTTATTATTGCTCCATCTGCCATTTTTCGCTATTGTTCTTGCTTGCTTACCTAGTCTGATGATTCAGCTGTGCACAGATCCAGACGTTAATACTGCCTGCCCTTGTCTAATGCCTTGAACATGGGCTGGTATATGCAAATATTGGGGGCGTACATATTAATGATACCGACTGTTACATAACAGTCGGTGTTATGTTGAGATTCGCCTGGTCTTTTAAACAAATGAGATTTACATAAGAAGGAGGAAACAATGGTGTTTGAGACTCACTGTATGTCATTTCCATGTACTGAACTCTTGTTATTCAACTATGCCAAGGTCAATTCAATTTTCCATTCTATGGCACCTTTAAGAGTGACTGAATCTTCTCGGAAGAATGTCGGAGCCGCCCGATCGCGAATATATTGAATATTTACGATCAGAAATCCTGATGTGTTGGGGGAACACTGAGGACAAACGCGCACACGCTCATGAAATTATCATGTGAAACAATATCCAATTAGAAAGCGAGCTGACAGAAGACGAAAGCATAACAAACACAGTCATGGTGCAGCACAAAGTTAAATGGATTTGGACAGCAGAGATGGAGGATCAGCTTTTCGATTTGTGGCAGCAGCATGAGTGTTTATACAACGTGTCCTGTACCAAAATCATTCCAAACACTATCAATGCAGTTTCTTCCTGCCTATCGTCTATCATGTTTATTCTGAAGTCTTGAGAGATTTTGCGAGATTTCCCGTCTTCACAGTCAGGAATCTTATAAGATTTTAAAAATCTTTTAGTGTGTACCCAGCATAATAGCTGAATTCTTGATGAGAAACTACATTACCCATGATTCTTCAGAGAAATCTCCACCAATCAGAGAACTGCGAAAGGCAAATTGCGCCAAATGAACACTTCAGCGCTCACACACTTCAATGAAGCCAAAAATGACATTGGCTGCATCTGAAATCACATGCTTCCCTGCTATATAGTAGGCAAAAACAGTATGTGAAAAAAGTAAAAACTGTAAAAGAGTAAAAAAAAGTTCAGTGCTCATCCAATGGACATTTTACTATCCCATGAAGGCCATGGGAGAGGATTTGTGAATGGTGCTGATAGGCCACACGACAATTAACAGATGTAGTATGTACAGATTACATTCATAATATATAGAACATACTTTTTAATGGTTGCAAAATAATTACTTATTTGAAAGAAGATGCAATATATTGTTTCACCTTTGTCTTTTTGTCTGATTTTCAACCACTTTTTTTTTTTTTTGCTTCAAATCAAAGGATTTGGTTCACTTATAGGAAAAATGAATGAGAAAAATTCTTCCATGGCCAAGATCGCTGAAAAAGTGAGCCGGCACTATTGCACCTGCTCTCAGTAATACTCCATTCTAATTGGTCAGTGATCTCTCAATCCAGTGGTCTAATACCCTTTAAGTCGAGTTGGGAATATAGGCCCTGTCCAAATTCAACGAGAGCGTAGCATCCCATTTGTCATTTTAGGTTTCAGAAGGGTACTCTCGTCTTGAACACCCTCTTTGCGGTCGATATGAGTCATTGATGTGCACTTTGTGCAGCAGGCTTCTACTGGACAGTCAAAGTGCAGTTACGCCACGAAAGTGCAGTGTTTAAGGTGCCGTTTGGGACAGGGCCAGGGGCATAGCCATCATTTCAGAAGTGAGAGGGACAGAAATGTCAGGTGTAATACAGTTTTTATCTGACCTTTGTCTGACGGATTTTATTTTTTATCGCATCTGTTGTTTTTAATTCAGTAAGAAATCAAATACACTGCTGATATACACAGCCCCCCGCCCCCCCCCTATATTTTATGACAATTAACAGATATGCATTAAGTCCTCATACATTTTATACAATGTAAAAAAAAACAATCACATAAGGCAGAAAATATACCTGGAAACATTACAATTGTTTAATGTTCTTGAAAGAAGTCTCTTCTGCTCACCAAGGTTGCATTTATTCAAAAATGCAGTAAAAACAGTAATATTGTGAAATAATACTACAATTTAAAATAGCTGTTTTCTATTTGAATACATTGTGAAATATAATTTATTCCTGTAATCAAAGCTGAATTTTCAGCATCATTACTCTTCAGTCTTCAGTGTCACATGATCCTTCAGAAATCATTCCAATATACTGATTTGCTGCTCAAGAAACATTTCTGATTATTATAAATGTTGAAAACAGTTGTTCTGCTTCATATTTTCATGGAAACCATGATACATTACGTTTGAATAAAAGTGAGGGTGACCCATCCCCCCGTCCCCCGCGTATTCTACGCCAATGTACAGGGCCATAGTATTTAGTTTAGAGCACATGAATGACCAAGAAAAGTTGTAGTTACCTGAAAGTCACAAAAAGACAAAGATACAATACTGTGCACTTAACTTGTTTAATTAGGAAAATAACTACATTCTATGACGCATTGCGAATTGTAATATCAAATGGCTAAATTTACCTATTAATTTAAAAATGTTGATTATTATACATATAAAGAAACAATATATTTTATATATATTGCAATATGTATGTGTATATATATATATATATATATATATATATATATATATATATATATGTATGCAGCAGGCTAGTCCATTTTGCTGAAATTTCATTGCAGCAACTCAAAATGTTACTCAGTAGTTTGTATGGCTGCCATGTGCTTGTATGAATGCCTGACAACGTTGGGGCATGCTCCTAATGAGACGACGGATGGCGGACTGCCTGTGCAATCTCTGTAGGGTCCAGGTATTGCCTCATGTTACCAGTAGCGACACTGACCCTAGCCAAATGCAAAACTAGTGAAAAACAGAAGAGATTGGTAGGGAAAAAAATGTCAGTGGCCTCCACTATTACAACAGAGACACGGAGGCAGAGATAATAACAATCCAGGTAAGTTTTATTCACGTATAAGCAGAGCACAGGGTAATGGTAAGCAGATAATGGAATGTTGAGAGATGAGGAGAATATAATACTGTCCTGATTATGTCTTGTAGATGCAGATGATGGAAGGAACTGGCGGAGACACTCACACACACAAGCAGGTAAGTACACACGGGAAACAGGAGACGAGGGAGCTGGAGGAGACGACTGGAGCAGGTAGATATGGCGTTGGGAGTCCTTAAGGTAAGCATACATAAGTCGTAGTGCAAACGAGACCGGACAGTGAGTGTGTGTGAGTGTGGTGGCTTTATACTGGTGCTGATTGCAGTGCTGATGAGTCACAGGTGGCGGTGATCAGTATGCTGGTGATTGAGTGCGTGGGTAAGGGAGTGAGGTGGAACCTGACGTGTCTGTGACAGTACCCCCCCTCCCACGGCCCGCTCCTGAGGGCCGCGGACCCCGACGTCGTGGTGGTCTTCCTCTAGGGCGTGGGGCAGGTCTGTCTGGGTGATTGGCGTGGAAGGTCTGTAACAGGATAGGATCAAGGATATCATTCTTGGGAACCCATGAGCGTTCTTCGGGACCATAGCCTTCCCAGTCGACGAGGTACTCTAGCTGACCACCACGCGCCGGGAATCCAGGATTTCATGAACCACGTAAGCTGTGCCGTCCTCCAGGATGAGTGGAAGGGGGGGCTCGGCGGCTGCCACGTCAGGTTCTGTGGAGGGAACAACAGAAGGGTGGTGAGGTTTAAGCAGTGATACATGGAATGTAGGGTGGATCCTACTGTACTGTGCTGGGAGTTGAAGACGGTAGGTGACGGGGTTGATCTGCCGAAGGATGGTGAATGGGCCAATGAAGCGGGGACTCAGCTTCTTGCAGGGCAGACGCATCCTGATGTCCCTGGTGGACAGCCAGACCTTCTGCCCCGGTTGGTATACTGGAGCTTCGGAGCGCCGAAGGTCGGCTGTCGTCTTGCGTCTGCGCAGGGCTCTCTGCAGTTGGTGATGAGCTGAGTCCCAAACCCTCTCGCTCTCCCGTAACCAGTAGTCGACTGCGGGGACGTTGGAAGGTTCCCCATCCCAGGGGAACAGTGGGGGTTGGTAGCCGAGTACGCACTGGAAGGGTGTCAGTCCAGTTGTGGCTTGGCGGAGGGAGTTCTGTGCGTACTCGGCCCAACCCAGGTACTGGTTCCAGGAGTTCTGGTGGCCGTGACAGAAGGTACGCAGGAAGCGGCCTATCTCCTGGATCTTGCGTTCCGTCTGCCCGTTCGACTGAGGATGGTATCCAGATGACAGGCTGACGGTCACACCCAGGAGGGAGAAGAAGGCTTTCCAGACGTGGGAGACGAACTGGGGTCCTCTGTCGGAGACTATATCTTCAGGTATTCCATAATGACGAAAAACATGATTAAACATCAATTCAGCAGTTGCCATGGCGGTAGGTAGACCCTCCAGGGGTATCAGGCGGCAGGACTTTGAGAAGCGGTCTACCACCACCAGGATGCACGTGTGACCGTCAGACTCAGGGAGATCTGTGACGAAGTCCACTCCCAGGTGTGACCAGGGTCTCTCAGGAACGGGCAGAGGTAGGAGCTTGCCGGTGGGAAGATGGCATGGGCTCTTGGAGATGGCGCACTCCCTGCAGCCCTGCACGTACCTTCTGACATCGTTGGCCATGTTGGGCCACCAGAAGCGTTGTTTGAGCAACGAGAGGGTCTCATTGACCCCCGGGTGACCAGTGCCAAGTGAAGAGTGGGTATTGTGCAGAAGTGGAGTGCGACGTGCCCGTGTGACGTATTGCAAGCCTTGAGGGCAACCCGGCGGAGTGCGTGTGGAGGCATTGGAGGAGGGAATGGTTTCTTCGGACCACTGGATGGGGTTCACGAAGATGGACTCCGGCAGGATAGTTTCAGGATCCTCAGGCTTTTCCTCAGGG
The DNA here is from genome assembly GCF_018812025.1 of Megalobrama amblycephala. Lineage (NCBI taxonomy): Eukaryota > Metazoa > Chordata > Actinopteri > Cypriniformes > Xenocyprididae > Megalobrama > Megalobrama amblycephala. The sequence continues at coordinate 9,961,810 of NC_063061.1, forward strand.
GAATGGAGGCGAGACAGAGCGTCAGCTTTGGTATTTTTTGAACCAGGGCGGTAGGAGATCGAGAAATTGAACCTTGAGAAAAACATGGCCCAGCGAGCTTGGCGAGGGTTGAGTCTTTTGGCAGCCTTCAGATATTCAAGGTTTTTATGATCAGTGAGAACTTGGAATGGATGAGTAGCTCCCTCCAACCAATGCCTCCACTCCTCGAGGGCAAGCTTGACGGCCAGGAGTTCGCGGTCACCGATGTCGTAATTGACCTCCGCCGGGTTGAGCTTGCGGGAGAAGAAGGCGCATGGATGGAGTCTACTTGGTGTCCCCTGCTGCTGCGAAAGGACCGCTCCCACTCCGGTGGTGGAGGCGTCCACTTCCACGATGAATGGGAGCTCTGGATTAGGGTGGACGAGGAGGGGAGCGGTGGTGAAGGCTCTTTTAAGGGTCTTGAAGGCGTTGGTGGCTTGTTGGGACCAGGACAGAGACTTGGGCTGGTTACGGAGTAGGTTGGTTAATGGACTGACGATGGTGCTGTAATTCTTGATAAACCGGCGGTAGAAGTTGGAGAAACCTAGGAAGCGTTGGAGTTCTTTGATTGAAGATGGAGTGGGCCAGGACTGAATGGCGGAGACCTTCCCCTCGTCCATCCGGATGCCACTGTGATCTATTACGTACCCCAGGAATTGGACAGAGGGCTGGTGAAAGGAGCACTTTTCAGCTTTGAGGAAGAGGTGGAATTGCCGTAAGCGTTGGAGGACCTCCGCAACGTGGTGGCGATGTTCGGCCAAGCTCCGGGAGTAGATGAGGATGTCGTCAATATACACCAGAACGAACTTGTGGAGAAACTCCCGGAGCACCTCGTGTATGAAATCCTGGAATACGGAGGGAGCGTTGACCAGGCCATACGGCATGACGAGATACTCGTAGTGTCCGGTGGGCGTGACAAAGGCGGTCTTCCACTCGTCCCCCTCGCGTATCCGGATGAGGTTGTACGCGCTGCGGAGGTCCAGCTTAGTGAACACAGTGGCACCACGGAGATGTTCCAGGGCCGCTGGGACGAGGGGAAGCGGGTAGCGGAATTTAACTGTGATTTTGTTGAGGGCACGGTAATCAATGCAGGGCCTCAAGCCTCCGTCCTTCTTCGCCACAAAAAAGAAGCTTGAAGCAGCAGGGGAAGTAGACGGGCGGATGTAACCTTGGTTGAGGGCCTCTTTGATGTATTCCTCCATGGCCTTCTCCTCCGGTATTGACAGTAAATGCGTCCCCTGGGCACTGGTTCACCCGGTAGCAGATCGATGGCACAGTCCCATGGCCGGTGTGGAGGAAGCTTGGAGGCGCGTTGCGGGCAGAAAACGTCACTGAAGGGGGCGTAGTCCGGGGGAACATCCACGGAGCGTTTCTCGACAGGGCTTTCGATAGAAGTGGCATTCATGGAGAGAGACTTGGAGAGTGGAGACTTTGGAACAGGAAGCGTTGGGAAGCAATCTGGAAAGCAGTGGTCGCCCCACTTCAGGACTTCGCCCGTGCGCCAAGAGATGGTAGGGTTGTGTTGTTCAAGCCACGGGCGCCCTAGAACCACGTCAGCGGTGGATTCCTCCAGAACCAGCAGATGTATCTTTTCAGAATGCAGAATGCCCACGCAGAGTTGAAGTGGTCCCGCACAATGACGGATGTTCTTACGGCTCAGGGGTTTGCCCGTGATGGAGTGGATCTGATAGTTAACCGGAGACGGGGAGATCTTGAGCTTGAGTTGTCGACAGAGGGCGCCTGAGATGAAATTTCCTGCTGACCCCGAGTCGAGGAGCGCCACCACTGGAACAGAGGTATTTGCAGCAGTAAGGATTACAATTGTCGTGAGTGGTTTCATTTTCTGAATGGAGGGGAAAATAGCACTCACCACGGGCCGAGGAGGACGGGTTGGGCATGTGGAGATAACATGCCCCGGAGATCCACAATATAAGCATAAGTTCAGGGTCAGCCTTCTTTGTCTTTCATTGGAGGTGAGACGTGAATGGTCGATTTGCATTGGCTCGGTGGCTGGTTCTGGGGAGCTGACGGGTTCAGACCGGCGGAGGAGGTTGGTGGCAGACGACTGGCCCTGGTGCTCGAGGAGACACGACTGCATACGAGAACCCACGCGGATGGCGAGTTGGATGAAGCGTTCAAGTCCCATTGAGTCCTCGTATGCAGCGAGATGCAGCCGCACGTTGGGTTCCAACCCTTGACGGAAAGAGGTGATGAGGGCTTGTTCATTCCATCCGCTGGTGGCGGCTAGCGTTCGGAACTGCAAGGCATAATCATTTACAGAGAGATTCCTTTGCTTTAGATTATAGAGTTTCTCACCAGTGGAAGAATCCTTCAGAGGTTTCCCGAAGACCTCACGGAAGTGAGAGACGAACGCCGAATATGATTGGACAACAGGGCCTTTCTGAGTCCACAGGGAGTCTGCCCATTGCAGGGCCTTACCTTGCAGTTGCGAAATGATGAACGCTATTTTTGCCGTGTCGGTAGTGTAGAGGTGCGGCTGCATCTCCAGGACCAGTTCGCATTGAAGAAGGAATCCGCTGCATTCCTCCGCCGATCCTGAGTAGGGCGCCGGTTTGGCCATGGGACTGGCGGTGAATGCTGGCGAAGGAGCGGTGACGGGGGGTGCGGAAGCTGCAGCGGTGGATGGTGATGGTGAGGATGGCTGTGGTGTGAGTGCTCGGCGCAGTGCGTCCACGAGCTCTTGAAACGGGTCGTTGGTGCTCATGCTGTGAAGTTGTTATGGTCCGGTCTTCTGTTACAACACAGACACGGAGGCAGAGATAATAACAATCCAGGTAAGTTTTATTCACGTATAAGCAGAGCACAGGGTAATGGTAAGCAGATAATGGAATGTTGAGAGATGAGGAGAATATAATACTGTCCTGATTATGTCTTGTAGATGCAGATGATGGAAGGAACTGGCGGAGGCACTCACACACACAAGCAGGTAAGTACACACGGGGAACAGGAGACGAGGGAGCTGGAGGAGATGACTGGAGCAGGTAGATATGGCGTTGGGAGTCCTTAAGGTAAGCATACATAAGTCGTAGTGCAAACGAGACCGGACAGTGAGTGTGTGTGAGTGTGGTGGCTTAATACTGGTGCTGATTGCAGTGCTGATGAGTCACAGGTGGCGGTGATCAGTATGCTGGTGATTGAGTGCGTGGGTAAGGGAGTGAGGTGGAACCTGACGTGTCTGTGACATCCACCTGTGAAACCACTCCTGTTTTGGGGGTCGTCTCATCGTTGCCCATCTAGTGCACATGTTGTTAATTTCATTAACACCAAAACAGCTGAAAATGATTAACAACCCCCTCTGCTTCTTAACTGACCAAGGGTGCGTTTCCCGAAAGCATCATTAATCAACTATGGTCGTAAGTCCCATTGAACTCTATTGGTAATGATGGAACTTGCGACCATGGTTCGCTTTGGGAAACGCACCCCAGCTCAATATCCCAGGAGTTTAACTGACTTGATGCTATTCTTTGATTAAAAAGTGTTCCTTTAAGTTTTTTTTGAGCAGTGTATATATATACACTGTTTTCTATTTGAATATATTTCACAAAGTAATTTATTCCTGTGATGGCAAAGCTGAATTTTCAGCATCATTACTCCAGTCTTCAGTGTCACATGATCCTTCAGAAATCATTCTAATATGCTGATCTGCTGCTCAAGAAACATTTAATGTGTACAATTGTACAAAATATTTGTGTACAATATTTTTTTTCAGGATTATTTGATGAATAGAAAGTTCAAAAGAACAGTGTTTATCTGAAATCTAATCTTTTGTAACATTATAAATGTCTTTACTGCCACTTTTGATTGATTTAATGCATCCTTGCTGAATAAAAGTATTCATTTCTTTAATTTCTTTTCAAAAAAATAAAAATAAAAATTCTTACTGACCCCAAACTTTTGAACAGTAGTGTATAATGCTACAGAAGCTTTGTATTTCAGATAAATGCTGTTCTTTTGAACTTTCTATTCATCAAGGAATCCTGAAAAAAAAAGTACACAACTCAGCATATTAGAATGATTTCTGAAGGATCATGTGACACTGAAGACTGGAGTAACGATGCTGAAAATTCAGCTTTGCATCACAGGAATAAATTACTTTGTCAAATATATTTAAATAGTACACAGTTATTTTAAATTGTAATAATATTTCACAATATTACTGTTTTTTACTGTATTTTTAATTAAATAAATGTAGCAAATGGTGAGCAGACGAAACTTCTTTTAAAAACATTAAAAATCTTAGTGGTTCCAAACTTTTGGACTGTACTGTATATATATATATATATATATATATATATATATATATATAGTATCCTGTACATGACTTGTATGTCATTTGAAGTGCTTCATAGGCTTGTAAATGTATTCTCAGTCTTATTTCATTCAATTTTGTTGTGAATGGCAGGTAATTTTCTACCTCATTTAATACTTTCAGGTGTATCAAGTTTTTTTTTAGACTAAAAAAAACATGAAAGGAAGACTGAATTAAAGAGTGAGAAAGGATGTGTCAGACGGCAAATGAATGAATCAAGAAAATAGAAGTAGCAAGGTGCGAAAAAGAAAGAAGCACAGTTTAAGAGACTCTTCACATCACCCTGAAGATAATTTGACTCATTTCTGAAAAGAACTGTTTTTAGATCAGTCTGAATGGCCCTGGAAGAAGAGTGGTAAATGCTTTGCACATTGCCAGCAGGTGTTCAGCCTACACAGAAAAGCAAAAGACCAGGAACGGGTCTGTCAGAATATGCGAGCACAGCGTCATTAATGAAAACCCTGAGGGAACAGGACTTCTTTTGGGTCTGATCTGGTCTGGTTGTTTCCTTTCTATGGATCACGTTATGAAATAGGTTTCAAAATCAGTTATAAAATGTAACTACACCCCCATTTTTGTGTTATTATGATCTTTGACCTACAATAAGCAAATGTCCTTTATAGCCAGTGGACTTTATAGTTATTATGCTTAAGTGTAAAAATGGACTGTAAACCTGAAAAATATGTTCTGTTTATTTTCATAGATATGTTCATTGGCACATTTTATTAAAGTGCTAATTTACGTGATCTCACCATTCACTCATTAGGTTCATAAACAATTAAAGTTTATTAAAAATTAAAAAGGCATGTTTGGACTAAGGAATCTTGAACACTAATCATGTCTGTTTAATTTATAAGAACTGAATCAATACTAATCCATCAATAATCACCTTTATCAATGCTGTTCATTGTCATTTATACATGACACATAATTTGTAAAGCATATGAAAGCTAAAATCATTATACATTATATGTGTTTATTTAATTGAAACACCTTGCTTCAGAATTATGTTTAACATATTGACCTCCAACTATGAGCCTCAAAGGCTTGGTAACCAAATAATTCACACAAATCAAATAACAGAAAATAAATCTGAATAAAACAGACATTATATAATTGAAATGCAAATGGTGATTGTCTTTTAAATGTTTTTAAAAATACATAACACCCATAGACTTGTGTGAGTTTTGACAGTACAAATGTAATAAGTATGCTAAGAAGACAATTATTAATCAATACATAACCCATATTTACACAATAATATGAAAATATAGGTGAATGTCATTTACACATTAGACTTTAGATGGAATTTCAAACATACATTATAAATAATAATAAATTATAATGTTTCTTTAAACATTATTAAAATTATTTTAACATTTTCTGCTTAAAACGTGAGTAGACTGTTAACAAACGACTGCGTTCCAGCTTTTTGTAAATTATGTACAAACTAGGCAACATATTCATAACTGTTCCCCCCCAAAGTATTATAGTTATATGAAAATAACAGTATTAACATAGCACAATTTCAGCTGTAAAGCAGCTCTTTCTATGGCATGTGCTCAAGAATCTCATTTAGTGGAGTACTGCCACCCTGTGTTGGGTCTTTATAGGCCTAACTCATTATAAAGTGCTGATTAAGAACATTTATTCATCAGTGAATCTGTTTAAGATAAATCTACTGGGAGATTTTGTTTGAAATACAATATGTGATGTCAAGAGTCAATTGCTGGAATTTATGGGACTCAAAGGGAGACTCAGAGAAGGATGTGTGATTACGTACTGCTATTACTGTAATAAATAGACAGACAGATGTCAGGGTTCTGTAATGTTCTGCAGGAAATAAGACACAGATGCAAAGGAGCAGACAAGGGGTTTTTATTAACAAGACTGATGACTTGAGACAGCAGGGAGAGTGAGGTGTGAAACCATTCAAACAGTAGGGCAGGGCAGAAGGCACAATGACGGCTGGAAGGATGACCACTGAGATCGTCAGTAAGTTGGCGATGACGCGAGTAGAGGGAGCTCCAAAGGAATGACCAGGCAGGAACACAAGGAACTCGTAGCTTGATGTAGATCTCAGATGTAGCACCAGTCTTGACGCCAGGTAGAGGCTCACAGAACCAGAGGCTTGAAACTTGAGTTAGATAGCTGCACCAGTCAGGCTGCTAGGCAGTTAAGAGTTAGTGGCCAGGGAACTCAGGATACAAGGCAGGAACACACAAATGAGACACAAGACAAGACAGACAAGATATAACAACATTTAAAGGTGAAATATGTAAGATTTCTGTCCGCTAGAGGTCGCTAGAGGCCTATTCAAAACAAAGGCGTAGCTTGATGACGGCAAGTTTGAGCATGGAATCTTGAGACATGTGGTCTTCACATCACAGCCGGTGGAAACAATCGGGATTGGACTCAGGAAGAAATCATGTTCATGGATGCGATTATTAACGTTACTGTAGTATGAAGCAGAGCAGGACCGAGTGTTGTGGGAGCTGAACGAGGCCGCTGGAGCAATTGCGCAACACACGCCTCACTGGCAGTGGAACTTTTATTATGCCACAGTCGTCGGCGCTGCTTCCGCTTTTCCGGTAATGAGTATGAGGTAACGCATCTCTGTTTATCATATTAGATACATTTGAGTGTGTCGACAATGATGTTATAACGTTACTCTGTGCGTTCGCTCGGCAGCTGCTATGAGACACTTGTTGCACACTGTAGTAAGATGGATCGGTTTTAGAATATCATATTAAATGCTGGATGGCTTGTGTTGATAAATGGCATGCAATTAATTTTAAAACGTATTGTATGATAGAAAAAATGCTGTATTACCGTTACTAAAAAATAAAGCTGCATCTGATTATGCTATGTTAGCTACTTGACAAAATAGTGTTTTTCTCTGAGGCATGGTAAAGCATGGTACTCGCAAAAAATCAAGAAAATTAGATTTAAACAATAAGACTAAACGTGTTGAGCTATATAACAACAATTAGTTTTCTGTCTATAAATGTAACTAAATAGTTCATTTGTCTATTAAAACATGTAAATATTAAGGCGTCTTTAGTGTTTCCATGGTTTCTACAAAATAAAACCGGAAACCGAGGGTAATGCGGGTATGACGCAATTGACAGGCGACTCCTCACACGTCCCGGAGCCTTGGTTAAAATTGCAATTTTCTCATGATTTACAGATAGTTGGAAACATTTGGGATATTTTAAGTACTCAAGTGAACAAAATATAACACTGGCCTAGTGGTTTTTGGATATTTTGGTTTTTACTGCAAAAATCTTACATATTGCACCTTTAAGAGAACCAAAAATAAGAACTAAGATCCTAGAAATAAAAAATTGGAATAGCAAAATAAAAGCAGGTCTCCCACTTAACAGGGAAAATAAGAATTGAAGGAGAAAATAAAAATAAAAGCAAAACAGGACTAGAGAAAAAAACAAAAAAGCACCAAGGATACTGGATACTTTGTACTGAAATAGATTTATATAATTAAGTAAGTAAATAAATAAATAAAAAAATAAAAATAAAAAACTACAGTAAGTGCTAAAATAACTTCTAGAGCAGCAAAGACATGAGGAAATGAGGCACAACATAAAGGGCCAAGAGCACATGAGGATCAGGTGAGCACAACTAGTGAAATGAGGTCTGGATAGGGGGTGTTGTAACAGCAAACAAGGAGGTGGAACAAGAGGAGCACATGGCAAACAAAAACAAAGTCATAGCCATGTGCTCAAGCACAAGACAAACAAATACATCTTACATTTTTCTTCAATCGCTTTTGCTCAATTCTCGAATTAGACTTTTATTTCTCAAAACAATAAGTTCTGGTCTCTGAACAATTAGTGTCTTGTTCACATTATATTTGGATTTATTATTGATTTAAGCAATTTGCATGTGTTTTGGCACATGTGTGCAAAAGAATAAGTACAAGTGTCTACAATTTGCACAATAACTAAATGCACATGGCTTGTTGATCAAAACTGATGAGTTGATTCTCAGTGAAACTGTCAAACTCTTCTAAACATTCTTTCATTGTGTGAACCATCACATGCAAAATACCCGTATCCCACTTCAATAGCACCACAAGTGTTTTGCAATACAATATGAACACAATAAGTACACTGTACTTATTTTTTATGTAAGTACATAGTAGATAAGGACACATATAGTGTGACCAAATGTCCATTTTCTTTTTGTGTACTACAGTATTGACATTACCTTTTTACCTACTGCTAAAATCTGTATCTAAAAAGCTGTGTGTGACACAAGAGCTTTCAACTGGACACAAACTAACATTCTTGTATAGTGTAACTAAAAAGTAGAAAAAACCTGCAATTTGTATATAACAAATATTTCCATAGTGAAAAAAACCCCCCAAAAAACATCTAAACATTTTGAGCAGTGTGGCTCACATGATGACAAAAACACTTGCTATTTTGGAGGCATTGGCCAATTTACTGACATGTTTTGAAGTATGAATTAAATGTTTTCAGTGAGTAACATTTCACAACTCACCAAAAGACTTCCATCAGAAACCAAATATGGAC